>NC_056741.1:1572910385-1573225385 GCF_019279795.1 Protopterus annectens | reverse complement strand
TTTTTAGCCACAATATGAAGCATAAATGCTTTTGCATATGAACTGAAGTTATGTATATAAGTGAACAAACCATAAATAAATAGAAAAATACAGCAATCAAGTTTATATTAAGATGCAGATCAGCTCAATCACACTTATTGATATAATAGTCAGAGATTTATAGTACATTAAATAACAGTGCAACCATGCCATAGTTGAATATTATGCAAAGTATACCCATTATAAATGACCACTCCACAAACAGAAGACATCTATTTTGAATTTAACTTCCATCATATTTCCTTAATTACAATAAGTACAGGATTCTAATGCCTACAGAAGCCGGCGAGTGTAAGGCAATGCAGTGTTCTTTTTGAAGCGCATATCATTTTGTTTGTGTTGCTCTGTTAATACAGTCAACTTGAGTCAAAGCAGGTGCATATGTGCTCCTTCTGTAGGTGTTGTAAGACTTACTGACATTAAAGAAATTTAATAGAAAGCATCCTTTACTTTCTGTGTGAAGACTATTCCATGAAACTGAAGCTATCTTGGAGAATACATATTCTGCTGCGGTGTTTAGGAAGGATGGCCCAAGTAATGAGTATCTGATGTAGGCCGAACTGTATAGACATAGAGTTTGGATAACAGAGCTAGACAGTAGCATCAGTGTAGTCATTTGAATGTGAATAGGTTAAAACAAGAATTGCTCTTACTGTCCTTGGTAGCTCTTTAGCCTTTTCAGCCTTTTCTATTCATGAACATTGATCTTAACAAGGGAATACTACAACAAATGTTATTAATGCCCAGTCAACAAATGTAAGATAAATAAACTGCCATCTGCATTGCATATGTTTTCTACTATGGACTGAGGGCTGTTACTGGTAAGCAGCATTCTATTTTTGACATTAACATTTGATTATCTGAAGATTTCCTTACCTCTAGTATGGATTTAAATTATATTATTTGTAAGCTGCTTCTAATTTTATTAGGGCTTGTGTTATGTTGTATTTATGGTGGAAAATATACTGTAAGTTATTGATCTATTAAAATACCTACCTTATGCTAGAGCTCAAATGGATGCTCCTGTAAGGGTCTGTAATCAACAAAACTGTATTGGTTTGCAGTCTATGATAAGTAGCAAATATCATTGTCATCAGTCCTTTTATAATATCTGTTGTAGTTTGGTAAAAGACTAATCTGACATTAGAATTACCATGTCCATGTAGAATGTTAAGCTTGCTAGCTGTAAATGTAGCTTATTTATAAATATTAGAAAAAACAGTGTGCCTGGAGTTAATCATTTGATGTCTTAGCTGCAAAAGTTCCTTTATCTTATGTATTGTTACATAGTTGTATTGTCAAGGTTCTGGTATGAAAGTATGCTGTATGCCAAGATAGTGCCCAATCACCTGTGCCAGCACGTTATATGGTCTTAGGAATGAGGGACTAGTTTACAGGTTCAAATCCATGTTCTAAGCAAATAAAATTAGCTTGTCTAAATTGTCCCTTTTCCATTCCTTCATAAACATGGTTTATAATGCATCTATAAGCTGTCTCTGCATTGCACCTTTACTTAAAAATATTGTTTATTAGAAATATTAGGTCATATTTTGATAATATATTCTGTTACATGGTGTAAAGTAGTTTCTCTAGGATTTTAGTTAATGGGCACAGCATATCTCTTAGCTCACACTCAGACACAAAGTGAAAACTAATTGAAAAAGCAAACCAAAATCAGTGAGAGAATTTAAATAATGCTCTTATATACTTAGAAAGTTGCTAGAGTAACAGGTTTTGCATTAGCATGTTTTTTTCTGAAGGATATAAAGTCTAAAACTCAAATATCTGTCATTATTTAGTGACTGCAGTCCTCAACTGTTTGCCAGAAAACCATGACTTATGAAGTAAAATCGGAGACATTATGTGAAGCCAGGGTCAGTTGAGAGGTTGGGGGGCACAATACTGCATTAGGTATGTAGTCTGTGGCAAGAGACAGAGGTACTTACTTTTGGGGATAGAGACCACGACAGCATGTTTCAAGTTGTAAAAGATGACACTTGACAATAGTGTCAGGCTAAACG
This sequence comes from Protopterus annectens, assembly GCF_019279795.1. Lineage (NCBI taxonomy): Eukaryota > Metazoa > Chordata > Ceratodontiformes > Protopteridae > Protopterus > Protopterus annectens. Next base: position 1,573,223,325 of record NC_056741.1, on the reverse strand, counting down.
TATGACACAGATTTTGTTATATAATAAACTTAGGCTGTAAGACTGAATATTTTGTAGTTTTTTGAATGGCTGTTTTCCATGCCATTTTTATTTACTTTTTTAGAGGTAATGTACCTAAAGTAAAGAGGAGGATGTTGAACAAGGTTAGGTAGGTAGGTATTTGAGGTTAGATTAATAGGCAGATTTGATTGTTAACAAAGAATATCAGAGGGTTTGGGGCAGAAAGACACATGGTCTTTTATGAAGTTTAAGGAATTCTTATTTATAGAGTTTTGTATGGTGTGTAAGGGTTTAAGGTTGAAGAGTTATTTCTGAGTAACATCGCTGCCTCGTCTATTATTCATCATTTTCCATTATTGTAGAAACATTTGTGATTTCATTGTAAATAGCAGGAGAGGGAGTTTTGTTCTTTAAGCCAGGTTTTTATCACTGCTCTAATAGTCGAGTTATCCTGTCTGGGCATGAAGTAATGCCTATTTATTATTTATACTTTTTGCATGTAATGAAGCTGTTCTACGGTAAGGATTATTCTGCTGGATTGTGATTATTGTTAGTAGATATGACTAAAGGATGTCCTGGCTTGAGTTCTTTATGCTTATCTTTTAATACAGTTAGCACAGTAAGAAGCAATAGAGATAATAAATTATTTGTGGTATGTGTTGAGGTAATATTTTGGTCCCAGTCTGTAATATCTTTAATGTTATACTTGCATGTTTTGTGTGTTCTTTGTGAAGGTATTACCTCCATGTTATGGCATTATATAGGTGACTTATTTGAGAAATTTGATTTTATACTGTAGCAGTGTGTGTCTTTGAATGGATGTATAGAGGTACAAGAATGTGACCAGATGTGTGAGAGAGAGAGAGAGCATGTTAGTAGAGAGAGATGGGATGGTTTTGGGGTTGGGAGTGGGACAGGAATGACCATACACACGCTTTTGTAAGAGTCAGTCAGTTAGTTTACTTAAAGTACTGAGACCACCAAGGCAGCGTGGCAGTGACTAAGGTAAGAATAAGATGAATACATTGCGAGTATAATTTAGCTCAACAAAAATAAACCACCATAATGTATTTATGTAACAGACATAAGTTCAAGTATTCAACTATGTTAGGCAATGAAGCAATATATGTATGTGCACTGTATAATGACCGACACAAGTCAGAGAAGGCAATGGGAGAAACACAAGCCAAGGACTGCTCTATGAGCAGGGAAGCAGGAACTAATGTCAGCCTAGTCAATACCAACAGAGGTATACATAACAACAAAAACATATATAGAGCGTAACAACCATGCCTTTGGTAGGCGTATACCTATTTGTTTAATAGCTTCAGCAGAGGGTCACTTTGTTGATGTGTGGGGGACAGCAGAGCTAGTATGCAACAACACTTTCCATTTCCATGGGGTTCTGTTCTGCACTCTTTATCCATCTCTATTGAGCCATGAATGGATGTGAATAAATGGCAGCATACAGAATAACTGTATTTAAAAACCTCTATAAATGAAGGGGTGTTTCATGTACAATGTGCTGTTAAACTGCCACTCTTAGCTGGGTTCATTAGTTTATACTGGACTCCTGAAAACAAATGTGCTCATAAGAGCTGTTTATTAACTTCTATACATTCAGCTGGTAACATTTTAGTTTTATAACTATTCTTCTGTAAAATTATAAGCTGAAAGGTAATTTGGATACCTAATGAAAAAAACATCTTTTTGGTGCACAAAATTCAGGCTATAATTAGAAAAAGCTATCACACACAAAATATTGTGGAGATATTGCTAAAGGCATTTTAGAAGAGACACTGTGCATAGATTTAACCAAGACTCTTCACCACTTTTAATGCCGACTTGTAATTGTTGGCGTTTTTCAGTACTTTCCATTAGTCTTCAAAAATGGAGTACCAAAATGCACAGTCATTAAGGAAGATGAATGCACAAAGTGAGGGCAGAAACTCAGTTTATGACATAGAAACTTCTCTTTAATCTATAGATTAAAAACAGTGGTTTGTGTTCATTAGGTTTTCAGAACAGGTGTACATTAACGTTTAGGCAATCACTTTAAAAACTGATACAGTTATGATGCTACTGACAATGAAACTTACTTTTGTGAGTAGAAAATTCATTCTAGCCAGGGTGTGCTGTTTTATGACTACCATACAAATAGCACAGCATTAATATGCAAATTATTCTTTTATGGTGGAAAATGATGAAGGCTGATTTAAGTTTACGGGCCATTATCAAAGAAAGCATTAACCTACAAATATTATGAGGCTGTGTTCAGCAGACAAAATGTAGTGTCATAACCTGATATTTTTTTCAGTATTTTTCCCAGTATGCTTATTTCATAATGCGGCCTCATGTAAATTGCTGTTAGTTATGTTAAATGTTTCTTGTGAAGGAAATTTCACATACCATCTGGAAAGTATAAATGCAGGACTGAGATACAGTATATTGCTGGATCACATGAGGTAGGTAAGCAAATGCCATGCTGACATTCTGGAGTCAACATGTGATTATTGGCACAATTGAAACTGTTGTTTGAAAGTACCTGAAATGCACTAAACCTGCTAACAACCTGTAAATGTATTGTATGGGCTTACTTCAGGTCAGTTAGATGCCAAAGAGTGAAGATATGTCTACTATCCTCAAAGATGCTTTTGGAATTCTTTTAAGTATTGCAGAGGGGAACTGGGAAAGGGGTCCCTGCACTGGGAGGATTAGGTGAGTGTGCAGGAAGTGACACTGAGCTGTTTTATTGATAGAAGGAAGGAGTGGTATCTTTATTTAAAGATTATTTATTTAAAGAAACAAAGCCTGGTAGGCTAAACTTTACCAGTGTTCAGAAAAAGGAGACTTTTTGCTGTAAAACTAAACATCCCTATGAGCATTCTTGTGATTATGATGTTTTGCACCATTACAAAGTGGCAGTTATTTCATTTCCAAAGAATAAAGATCAGTAGATTCAGTACAGCAAGATTTGACTGTGGGGATATGGGTAAGTAGGGCATACCCCCTGTGTAATTTACATGCTGTGGGAATGGATTTTAAAAAGGTAAACACGGGGCATGCAGGTTGCTCTTGCAGTTGATACTGCTAGAATTGGCACTGGGATATCTGCAGTGACCAAGTGGCAAAATCAATTGTCCATTCATTCATTCATTCATTCATTCATTCATTCATTCATACAGAGATATTATTTTAATCCAGTTGAGAGTTTCATATGTTTTAGTTGTTTTTTGAAATCTGGTTGGTGATATAATAGCTGTGAGAAGCCAAATAGTTTGATTGTGAGGTGAGGTGTTATTAATGAAACTCCAATGAGAACTGAAGTCACCTAGAATAAGGGTTTGCTCTGTTATATTAGTTATCAGCCAAGGAAAGATGTCTTCTATTATAGTGGAGTTATGCGGTATGTATAGGGACATGAGGTATAAAGATTTTTTTTTACTGATGAAGCTTCAGTAGGCTAAGATTTCAACATTAAAAATGGTAGGTAATTTATATGGGTATGATTTGATAGCTTTGAAGAGTAGAGTATGGATAAGAGTAGAGTATTTGCTTGCTCGCGGCAAATAATGTTACATCTTGGAAGAAGAATAGTTCTGTCTTTAACGGTAGTTTAAACCATGTTTTGGTGATAGTAAACACATTAAGAGAGAACGATCCTATCCAGGCATGGAAGTCAGAGTTCTTGTTAGAAATACTGAATATACTGATATTAAACAATGAAAGCTCTGAGTTCTTGATTAAAGATTTTATTAGTTTTGGTATTGATAGGAAGAGGAAGAGGGGTAGGTTTGATGATGTGCTAGTGGGGCCAGGACTGGGACATATATATTCAAAAGTTTGAAATATAGTACTGGAAATTATTAGATTTTGAAGAATTTGTGGTAAGGGTTATGCCTGTCTATAATTTTAGGGAATGTTTGCTATACTTAAAAGTAGGCATATATATTTTTTTAGTTATAGGTAAGTAAGTAAATTTCAATCAAAATGCCACAATTTCATTCAAATATTCAACAGTCATAAAGAAATTATCTTTGTATGAGGCAAACCCTCCAAGACCTCTGTTTTCTTATATATTCTCTCTCCAAGGTCATGCCATATTAGAGAAAAAGCAATGATCTCTAAAGCACTTAAATAATGTCCCTTGTGTGCTACTGATTGACAGGGGGAACTGAATTCATTAATGCAACCAGTACTGAGCATACAGCTTCCAAGAAACCAGGTTGCTCAAGCAAATGTACAACCTGAGCAACTGAAAATGGAGCAAATGTATAGCTTAAGCTAAAGCATCTGAGGAGTGAATGTTTCTCTACCCTTAGTGTAAAGTCTCTGCCAGGGATGTGTTTTAATTCCCTCCTGTTTCTGTATTTCATGAACAGCGTATCTAGGCACAGTCAAGGTCTGGAAGCCATCCATTTTAGCTATACAATGTTTCCATCTCTGTTGTGCTCATATAATAGTTTCTTGTTAGCCTTAAGTGGCTGTGATCCCCAGCAAGTACTGGAGTGATTCAGAGAGTGAGACCTGGATTACATGTCAGTCAGGTACCTCTGGATGAAAGGGCATGGCTATTTGCCACAAAAGAATGAATCGTTTTCTGCACTGGGGAGGAACAATGCCTCAGGTGGAGGAGAAGTTTATGTATATTAGTATATTGTCCCTGATCAAATGTACAGAGGACCAAGAGACTGAATATTTTCATTAAAAGTTTGTGCCCTGGATCTGATACTCTCCCTTCTGACCTTATGACAGTGGTTCATGATTTAGTTTTGTCATAGCTGCCTTATTACAATGCATGCCTCAAGTTTTCAGAATGGTCACTTAGCCCATTTACATTGTTAAGAATTCTACAGCTAGGCTAGTAACTGACATTTCTCAGATACGTCACACCACGTTCTTGGTGAAGATCTGTGCTGCCTGTCAATTGTGGTCAGATGTGTGACTAACATTTTCATTCTTAACTTCCATGCCCTACTCTGCCTGGGTCCTGTTTATTTATAAAAGTTACTATGACTTTATGTATATACTGGCTTAGATAATTACGTTAAGGGCATCTGTCTCTTTCAAGGGTTTTGGCTTCATATCTCTGTTTGGATTTCTTTTGCATACCTTGCCCAGATTTGGGAATTTGAGTCGGAATTCCCCTTTAAATGGCCTGTGATACTGTTTAAGGTCCTAGCAGAAGTGCACCTCTTCTCCCTTAAGAGAATGCATTTTTAATTGAATGCTAATAATTTTTAACTTTTTGTTTTGCTGCACTAAATGATATTTGCTGATTTTTTTAAACTTAAAGTAAGAAAGTGTTTTATGGAAAATGTTCAGGATTAAGTATGTATGTACTTTCATTTATGCATTCTCATAAAGAAATCTTTTGTGATAATTGCATCACTGTACTTTGTTTAAAAAAAATGATAAGCAGGTGTCTAGTGCAAAGCAGTAACTGGACTGTAATCCAAAATTATGGTCATAAATTCATACCTGAACAATATTCCCTTTTTCAAGTGGAATTATCTGTAGTGCTGTCTACTACATAGTTAACCTATGTTTAACCTTCTTACATAAATGTATTTTATAGGAAAGCCATAGTTAAGGGTAGTACAGAATAAATGAACTTGGAAGCTGCTTAATTTTCATTTGTATGATTCATCAGTAAGGACGGCCATGGTGGTCCAGCGGTTAGCATTGCTGCCTCATGGCAAAAGGTTCTCCGGTTCGATTCTCGGCTGGGGTGCCTTCTGTGCATAGTCTGCATGTCCTCCCGGTGGTCACGTGGGTTTCCTCCAGGTGCTCTGGTTTCCTCCCACATCCCAAAGACATGCTGTAGATGGATTGGACACTCTAAATTGGCCCTAGGTGTGAATGTAAGCATGTGTGTGCCTTTTGTGGAAGGTTGGGTGTCAGGCTGGCAACTCAATACTGTAAAAACTCCACTGCTAATCATGAGCGGACAAGTGATTCGCTGTAGTGATCCCTAACTGAGAAAAGCCGAAAGAAGAAGATGATTCTTCAGTAACTGCACGGTGAAATTAATGATTCTCAGTAAAAAATGTAGCAACATCATTGTCTACAACAACTTTAAGTCGATGGTGTTTTACATCTAAAAAAAATAAAACTAGAAAAATTCAAGGTTTTAGATGGTTGAAGTATGTTGTATAAAAATACATTGTCTTGTGTATGAATAATCAAACATTTCCCACTCAGACACCTATGATCTGCAGCTAATCCAAGAAGTCACGTCTACAGAGACGCACTCTACATAAACGACCAGGGTGGCCTGTGGAATAAACTGCCAATAACAATCTCCTCTACTGCATGCATTACTTCCCTTAAACACTAATCAAATACTCCACAAGTCTTGTGAAATGCATATTATTGGTGCGGCATTTGACATCATTTTGTGGGTACATTTAAATCCTTATCATCTGCTGTGAACTTCTGCAGCTTGCAGTTAACAAAATTACTTTTTTCTTTCTTGTAAATATGTATACATGCATTTCAACCTTTACTATATAATTTAAATTTTTTTTTGTTTAAATGCAGTAACAGGTTAGCAGATAGCATCTAAATCAAAAGAAGTTAAAATGAAATGCACCAGCACCCCAAGCCACACAACCCAACTCTCAGAAATTCCACAAGGAAGTGAAATAAATAAAGATCTTAACTGGAGTTAGGCGGGTAGTCCACAAAATCAGGAGTTTATCAAAGGTCAGTTATATGTGTTATCTTGTGAATATGTATACAAAGTTTTCAACTTTGACTATATAATATTGTAAATGCAGTAGCGGGTTACAGATGGCATTTATCCCATTAACTCAATGGAGACTTATTTATACATGTTATCTTCTTTATTAAAGCATTGACTACTTTTTTAAGCCAGTTCTAAATCAATAAATGCCTAGTACTTTTTTCTTATTTGAAAATACTGATAACTCTCGAGTAGTATCAAACAATAAGTATGTATACTTATGCTGCTATGTAATTCAGATTACTAATTCACTGTTAATTGATTGTATTATTCTATTATACTACTTTTTCATTTTATTTAATAACTGGTAATTAAAAAACATAAGCAACAGATTATTTATTCCTTATTAAAATATTTAAATAGATGAACCTCATAACATCAAAGTACTGCAACAGCAAATCCCAAAATATCAGTCCTGAAGGACTGAAAGTAAAAAACAACACCACATGCTAATTATATGATTTAACACCAAGTACACACTACAGTGGGAAAATGTCAAATTCCCCCTCCCCACTGTTCCACACCCTTCCACAAAGTAATTCTGGCAGAAACAATCATATGACTATTCAATCACTTCTGCCAACATTAAAAACATTTAATATTATAAACATTCAACTATATGAAATGCTTCCCTTTAAATATATGTATTCTGGTTACTAACATTTAATTATTATAAAATTTCTGTGTATTTTTGTGCAATCTGCTTTCATAATAAATGTGCCTGTGTCCTTTAAAACTTTTCTGTCTGGGCATTCACTGAAAATGGCCATGGACCCAAATGGACACCCCAATAAACAAAACGCATATGTGAATTCCAGTCTGTTTAAATATAATCTGAATATTGCTTTTCTTCATGTCTGTGTAAAAACAGATAAGATATGCAGCTGACATTTGTCATAATAACCTATCAATAACTTGTCATTAAAATGACTTGTATCATCAACTTCGCTTTACACAGTTAACAGAATAGTATGCTCAGAATAACATATAATAAAGAAGAAACAGTCTTAATAAGGTTCCTTTTTGTTTTATATTGCTTTTTACTATTCAAATAGGTTGTTTGTCTAACAGTATTTCAAATCTCTCTTCAGTTTTGCTTCTACCAGTTCCAGTTCTGCATGAATGTTCTGTCAGAGCTGGTGGTGCATAATAAAAATGTTTGCTGAATATAGCTATTTGTTCACATCGGTTTTTATTTGCACGTGTGAGTAAATATGGAAGTCAAAGATCATATTTATAAATTATAAGCAAAAGTAGTCCAGCTGTTTGAAAACTCTAGAAAGTAGAAGGGCTTTGCAGAATTTCTGAGGAACTTGAAAGCAGTGTAGACAGCAGAAACACCAAAGTACCCAGAGGGAACCAAAGACGAAAATTGCTTGAGACATGAAAAATAACAATCAAGGTTTCCCCAGCAGTAAGCAGCTTATGAAAGAAGAGAAAAAATAGGCCTGACTGAAGATGAAAGAAAGGAAACTATAGTAACAGAGGCATGGGATTTATTTCTAGGCCTTTCTGTTTTCTTTCTTTTTTCTGTTTTTTTTTTTTGCATTTGAACATTGTTTTTGCTGGTGTCCATTGCACAATGTGCTATAAATCACTAACATGATTTCTGCCAACAGATACATTGTATGTCATGACTCATCGCGTGGAGAATGTATTCTTGTCGAGTTACAGGAGGAGAGCTGCAGTTCAATGTGTGTGGGATGCAGGATAGCATGATAAAAAGGAAAAAAAGATGCCAAACTAATAAATAACCCTACTTATCAATAAAACTGATTTATTTTGAAAGATCATGGGGCATTCGCAGAGCATCTGTTATGCTATTCTTAGAATTACAAGAGAATATCCCATGTCTAGCTGTGAAGTTAGATCTTGTAACTTGTATGACATGGGTTTCAGTTGCATAGAACATAGCTGAGTGGTGTAAATTCACATAATCACTTATTTTAATGCACAGCATGGAGTGATTCTTAATATAAACCTAGAAGGTTTCTGTGTGAGGTTGGGGGGAATGAAGCTTCCAGCTTCTCATTGTCCTTTTTTAGCCATTTTAAATACAGACTATTTTTTATTTATTTATTTTATTTTATTTAAAAATAAAATAAAATAAATACAGACTACCTAGTATTCTGTAAGACACTATCCTTTCTACTGAAGCTTTGCATGTATAAGTCCATTTAAACATTTATTACCTCAATATGGGTTGATAACTGGCTACAAGATAATTTGATGGTATATTTTATCTGATTTCATTGCCAGCTGGCACTTTGCTTCTCTTGCTGTCATAATATTAAGCTTTTGTCATGCTTCATTAACCAGAGTACATCACTGCTTATGACAGCAGGATTTAAGACAGACATTTGTAGTTCATTTCTTGGCTGGAGTGCCTTCTGTACAGAGTCTGCACACCTTCTGTCTGTGTGCAATTTGTTTCAGAAAAAAGGGATGAATAAGAAGAGGTGAAGAAATGAACAGAGACAGGAGAAGTAGTCAGATTTAAGTGATGTGCTGGGATTACTGACACAAGCATAAAGCTTGTCTAAGTGTTTCCTAAGTACATTTCTTAGCTCTATGTATCAGGATAGCTATCTTGGGAGGTTGGTAGTGATTCCCATAGTGGAAGGGTTAGTGTGGAGAAAGTATGAATGGTACAGTATAGTTTAGTTGCAGGTGTGACTTGACAGGAAGTGGAGATGTCTTGGGTGATATGACAAGATTTTAGGAACGAGTGTATGTGCTAGAGGTGAGAATGAGTCAGGAGGAAGGCTTCTCTAGAGGACAGAGGCCACCACTGAGAGAAAGCCATCTGGCTTTTGTGAGAGTTGTGAAGCAGTGTTCTTGGTGAGATGAGTTTGTAATGAAGTGGCATATTTTACTTTGTATGGTGGTTGTATTTTCTTTGGTGTGACAATGATGGGCACCCTGTACTCTGAGCAAGTAGAACTCATTTGCTTAAGGTTGCCCTTGCTGGGTCTGTTATATAGGTGGAGAGTCACCTATCAATCTAAACTGAATAAATTTTGCATATATGCATACTTGCATATATATGGCTGCAGTTTATTTGGTCATGGCACACATTCATCAAGTACTATGATTTCTGATAAATTGCATCGCTGATTGTAGTGGTCGAATTACATTACAGTCAAACTGCACTAGTTTAACTGCAATATAATTTCTGAATTTATCCTCTTTCTTCACAGTTGTATGACCATTGAAATCATATATATAATTTCCAAGCAAAGTTTTTGGTTCTTTCAGGTGATCAGAAATTAAATATATTTATTTCCTTTGTTTCACCTTATTTCATTGTTTTTTGTGTGGAGATGAAAGACATCAGCAATGAAGTTTCCCAACGTATTTCATGTTGATGAAAGTTCATCATTGATGTAAAGGACTATAACTATATAACTACTGGCAGTTGCAATTTTTTAAAGTTTAAAATAAAATAAAAAAAAACTTGTTGCTTGTAGGAAAAACAACAAATTATACTATTGAGATTATACTCTCCAAAGGAGTGGCTCAGCTTTAACTACTACAGATAAAGTATTATTTTAATATCTGCAGAAACAAACTATACTGGGAATTCATTAAAGTTCCTACAGCGCATGCTAGAACTGCCCTGCTAGTGTGATATGCCTATCTGTGATTCAGAAATAAGCCAGCTGTGACAAAGTTAGATCTGATTATCAGTTAATTGTATGTTTCTTGAATCACAGCTACTATTGAGTTATGCAGATCATGGCTAATATGCCTATCATGGTAGTAACCTACTGCTCATGTAGGCAATGGCATTCTCCCAGTTACCCTCTAGCTCACACACAAATACAAAAATACAAATACACACACCATGGTCTCTGTGCCTATAACTACCCTATCTACCCTCTTCTGCTTCCTCCTACCCCTGTAATACTTTAGTGCCATTACAGCATGTATCTGTTACACATTTGGTGGTCTAGTGTACCCCCTACCCCACAATCCCTCAATCCCTGCTATATCAGTACCAGTACAGAACTTTAGAGAATCATCCCTGATGTCGACTAGATCACAGGATAGGGGAAACCCTTTATTATATCTATGCCATTTTGGCACTTCACTTTATCCGTAATGTCAAGTCCCCCTCCCAGTCTGATCCTCATGGTAACAGTGTTGTCAATATAATAGTTTAAAGAATTCTCCCCAGTGTGTAGTGAATCCCCCCCAGCCCTGATCCCTGTTATCATATCAGTGCCTTAAGGCACATAACAGAGTATTCCCTGGTGGTGTAGTGCATCCCCCCTTCCCTGATCCCTGTTATAATAGCTGTGCCTTAGTGCACTTAGTAGAGTATTCCTTGGTGGTGTAGTGCATCCCCCAGTCCCAGGTCCCATTAATAACATTCGTGCCATCATAGCACTTAAAGTATTCCCTGGTGTCCAGTAGTTCCCTCACAACCTGATCCCATAATAATGTCAGTGCTGGTTCAGTACTTTACAGATGAATCACTGGTGATCTGCTGTACTCTCCCATGCTCCCCAATGGCTGTTTTGCTCTTGCTGCTATTATAACAATTTAAAGGTAAGCCCTGCTTTCTAGTGTTTCCCTCCTTTGTTTGTCCTTGGCAATTGTACATGGCCTTTTCACCGTGTTCACTACCACTATGACATGGACATGGCTGTGCTGATCTACACAGCTGACCTCTTTCTTGTATTGCTTGGTCATGTAGACAACTTCCTGAAGGCATTTTCAGGGAGAGAGCACATTGCTTATTAGCATATACATCTCCCCCTGAAATGCATCATTAATATTCAATATTGCCACAGGACAAGCCGTTTGCAGTGCTGCATGTTTCCAGGTTGGAGGATCATGCAGCAATCTGTAAGGGTGCTTGCTGAATTGGAGAAAGGTACAGTGATGTGTACACCTCCATGTACACATTGTGGTACCTTCATGAATACTTTCCTACATCTTTTTTTGCAGCTTCTATATATACTTATATAAAAAAGAAGCCATTATTGCTATAGATGTAAATCCTTAATCAAAATAGATTGGTAGCATCTGGTTTATAACTACAAAGATCTACAATCTTTTTGAACAAAAAAACAGTGTTTCCTGTAAGCATTGTGGTCTGAAATTCATATTAAGTAGACCTGTTTTCTCTGCAGCTTATTAACAATGACAAGGAAAATTACACAACGTAGACTGGGAAAATGAGATTACACCTTCAGTTGCAGAATTTTTAAATACTGTCACTATTGTGTGTCATAAAGAATAGTCTGCTATACAACAAATAAAAGATTCACAAAATATAATATAGCAATAACCCTTGGCTGGGTGTGGGTAATGCTGGATTTGCCCCTACGGTCGGTGTGGTTTGGTCACAAGGGCAAAGCCATGGGTTATTGCTATTATGCAGTTGTGTTAGTTTTGTGTGTTGTTATTTAGATTTGTGTTTTCTGTGTGTTTTACTTTGTATTCTTCCTCTTTTTTCAAAGAGAAAATAGTTCCAGCCTTTCAGTTCAAGTTTAGTGTTTATTTTATTTTTCATTTATTTTACTATAAATTATTATTAAATTTTCAAGAGATGAAAAGAGAAAATTATATAAATAAATGTAGTTTTTAAAGATTTGCTATGTTTTGCTGTTGTATTTTCTTTTATATTTCCATACTTCTTTTGATGTGTTTGTTGTCTATCTTCAGATGTTAGCTTGAGTTCCTCTTAGTCTAGTACACGTAATAAGATCTTGTGTTTACATTTAGTTATTTATACATTTTATTTGTTCATGTTTTAAGTTATATATAAGCGTACATTTACTTACTTCTTTTCCTGGGATCCATATTTTTTTTCTATTTTTTTTCTGTGATTGGTGATGTTTATGATATATTTTCAAAGTTTTTGAGGTTCTATGTTATGGAGTTTCATTTTTTTTTCTTGGTTTGCTGTGTGTTTTATTATTAGGATTTTCTTCATTTATTGGATTTTCGGGTGTTTGTTGGTGTGTTCCCGAGATTATTTTTCCCATGTTTTGAATTAATTTAATGATGGCTGGTAACAGTAGTGTAGTGATGTTTCACTTTTATTACCTGTAATGCTCATTATTTATCATATACTTCCATTCCTGGTTGTAAGTAAGGTTACTGCTGTTGTTGTTAAGGAGTGTTTGTATATCTTTTTGATTGATTTGCTAGTTTGCAAATTTCTGGAAGCATTTTTGAAAGATAGTTTATACAAATTGGTTGTGTTGTGTACCAGGTAGCCATTTTGTCCAGTATATGTTGTAGATGTCTCTTTGGGTGGAGAAACAGTGCTGTTGTATTAGGTGGCATTTTTTGAAGGTATTTTTTTTAACTTTTTATAGGACATAATGGGTTGGTGGTGTTTTCAAACATGAATCCTTTAACAAACTGTTTTGTGAGGTCATAATGTTCCTTATGGTTTTTGGTGGGTTCCTTAAAATTTTTTGTTATATGTTCTGTGCCATCTTTCTGTTTTTTTATTGTGAAACTGTCTTGTGTGAGGTACCTCACTTCTTCATTTCCATGTCTTATGAAGTGTAGTTGGATATCAAAACACACTTTTCTGATGAGTCCATCTGCTGTGCTTGGGGAAAGTGCTTGGCTGTTTCTCAGTTGTATTTCCTCTATTGTTAGTGGGCTGTGGTATTCTGCTGTATCTTTTCCACTTTTTCTATATTTTTTATTTACTGATTTAAATACATTGTTAGTATTTATTATATGTGTGTTGGTAATTATGTTAATTTTTCTGTATAATGGTGGGTTGTTTATATATCTGTTGTGCCGTGCACACATGGCTACCTTAATGTGCTTACAGTATAACATACGCTTTTCAACTTGTGTTTTGTACTGTAGCATAGAATTCTCTTAGTGTTGAGTCTGTTTTCTCTGGTGTAATAGTATGGAAGTCTATGTTGAAGTTTTTTTTGGTTTTGCCAGTTTTGAAATATGTTTTTAGCTTCTTTGTTTTCTTGTGTTTGTTTTTTTTCTTTTTCTGATTCTAGTATTTGTATTTATTCTGGTGTTGTTTCTGCATGTCTTTTGTTGGTCTCTTGTTTTCTGTTACTTTGAAAATTTTCTTCTGGTTTGTGAAGTATATGGATAGTCACATTGTCCTCATTTCTGTGGGAATTCTTATGTTGTTGTACTTCCTGTTCTTAGTCTTGCAGTAATTTATTTGCTTGTAGGAGGATGATTTATTATCTCTGGTATGTTATCAAATATTTCTTGTAGTTCAGTGTCAGTTATTAGATCAAAGTTTAATTCCATGTTTTGTTAGTTTTATTTTCTTTCTTTAGAATGTGTTAATGGCGGTTATTTTTTGAGTTTAAAGTGTATCTGAAGTAAGAAGGCTCATGGATGCTTGGGCAGTTTACACAAGGCTGTAATGGTTCATTTTGAGGTTGTTTTGAGTTGTACACAATGGTATTGTAATAAATGTTTGTATTTTTAGGTAATGTCTTGATGGATTTGACTGGTTATGTCATAGGTTGAGGAGTTTAAGTTTAACATTAGGTAGTTTATGCGTGGAGACATGCGTGAATGGGCGTACCTTCATTGAAGGTTGTGCGTCAGGCCTGGCAAGCCGGTACATAAAAATAAACTGCCAATCATTAGCGGACTGGAGTTCTGCTGTGGCGACCCCTAACCGAAAGACACAAACAAATATAGCAGTATGCTTGTATATGGCTTTTTATAACAGTAAGACTCTACATATCCTTCAGATGTAAATTGCTCAATATATTTATGAAATGAACAGCAAATATGTGAGAAATATACTTTATTCAAATACTGAGTTCACATACTCAAGATCCATAAGCTTGCAATGTTAGACTTGTGTGGAGGGGTTACAGACCTTTGCATCATAGTGTGTTTGCGGAAGTGTGGGGAAATATTTCTGTTTTTAAGATAATAATGCATACAGATCTTAAGATATCCACCAAGTTCTGGATTTAGCTAGGCTATTTCAGGGGAGGCCTCTCCATTTATCTATTTACGACTTTGCTTTTTTGTTTCTTTTCTTAACTGGTATACCTCCATCTGGTGTACCTATAAACAGATAACTGTTTTAAGCCAAATGAAATACTTCAGAGTATTTGATGACTTCCACTTCTAGTATGATAAGACACAACAGTGGAGAATGCATCCGTGACTAGTGAGCCCTACTTTTTAAGTTGAATAATTAAAGAACCATGTGTCAATGCATATTTTTAAGCCAATGCACTGAAACATGCCCAGTCCTTAGGGATAACTTGGGAATGTACATATCCTTCATGATATCTTGAAAAGGAAGTCTAAATGTCTCTGCACTGCTGTTAGCTATGGTAAGTTTAGAAAAGCAGCAAGCAAAAAGTTATATTTGCAAACCATCATGGCAGCTGCCATGCTAGACAGAAGCATACATAGTTCTCATAATATATACATATCAGGGATCACAGCATCAGAAACAGATACCTAACCAAAGGCGATGTTTAACATAGAGGAAAGTCCCTACATTTTCACAGCCCGTGCCAAATTATTTAAAGCATTCAAAGGCAACCACACAAATGGGAAATCCCTGAGTCATGACAAAAGTCAAGTACTTATGTAATATTTATGTAATTCAAGGGACTTCAACAGGTCTAAGCAAAATTAAAAGGAAAGAGATGAATAATAAAAAAATGGGAATATACTGCATGGGTGCTCTGTGGAGGTACAAGGAAGTATTTTTCCAATTAATTTAATTCAAGACAAAGGGGCAGTAAAAGTCTTCTTTCCTGCAGGACAAAATACTCTGTGCTATAGTTTAAGTAGGGGCTGCCACAGGTCTAAGAGGGAGGGAAACAGGCTGCAGTCCTTGTCTATCAACGACTATGTTTTTTCTATTATAGTTTAAGCATCCACCCAGCTCTGTATAGTTATCGTATCTGTGATGTTTGAGATGATAGGAATGGTATAGAAACACAATGCAACTTATATGTTCAAGTAATGTATGTAAGGCTGCCAAATAAACAGGCAAAAATTTGAAGTAAAAAAATAAAGGCAAATTACCTACTTATGGAAGAATAAAAACAAATTTAGTTTGGTAACAAAAGATCATAAATAAAAAGCTGTCTTCAAAAGAGACTTCCTTTAAGAGAAGTGTGTACTAGGATGCTCACAGCTGCTATATAGCAAGTTATAGCAGAGCTTTCAGGTGGATTTCCTAAATTAAAACATTTATGGAAACTGAAGTTGCATATGTTTTGACACTGAAGCAACATATTATGCAAGAGTTGCGTCACCTCATCTGGAAGCAATAAAACACATGCAGTATATGAGACTGGGACCATTCCTAACTGCAGAGCTAATGCTAATGTGTATATTCACTCCTGGGGGGTATGAGCTCAGTTAAACTGATAAGGAATCAAGTCCATCAATAAACAAAAAAAAGGTTGGTTGACATACAGTTCTTGCCATAACCTTTCAATCTCAAGTTGCTGGATAATGCATTGCATGTCCTGCTACTGAAAAGGTATTCCCTTTCCTTACTGCTGGACACTGTAAGATTCTGAAACTCAGTTCTGAGACCTGGATTCCAGAAAAAACAGAGCTGTGGCTGGCTTCATATACCCATTTCTCTGAACTTTTATAAGGCAAATTAATGGTCTAATCAGCTGGTCCCTCTGAGACATAATGCAACATCTGTCCAAAGAAAACTGACTGTATGATTTAGTTTAATATATCTGCTCAGCCTATTCACTTCAATAATATCAGAAAAATCTGCTTCCTTCCTAGTCTCTCCAGACCATTGGAGAAAATGGGCATTTCACTGGCTGAGAGTAAATTATAATCTGCAGATATTTCATATCACTGCTATTAGGAATCAGGCCACACTATAAGCACAGTTACACATCTTACAAATATTCTTACTGATGGCACACGGCTCTGTATTCAGAAAAACTCATTATGAGCACTTATTTCTAAAACTCACTGAAGAGGTTGCAGTGCCGATAACAATTCAGTCTCAGTAATCTTCAGTAAGTACAGGACACCAGTCGCTGAGTGTATGTCTACAGGAATTCAGACCTTCACAAAATGCTAAACTAAGTGGATGTGCTACTGCTTTTCCAAGTACCATCAGCAGAATTATAACAGTTAGTCATCATAGCCATTAATCCCATTTTACCCATCTGTACATGAGGTCAGGGTGTCACGTCCACATTAGTCTATATAACCAAATCACCTATTGCCAACACTTACACTGCAGAGTGGTTTATAACATATCGACATATAGCATTCATTAACTTTTGCTAATAGTAATGTACACTAAAAAAATTGATTCAGAAAAAAGCTATACAAAGCTGCACCTTTTAATGGTCTACAAATACAGCTTTAGTAAGCTGTTAGTATGGATTCTGTATATCCTCCATTTGTCAGTGTGTTTTCCAAGGCAATCCAGCTTCCTGATACACCCCCAAGACATGTTGTTTAGGATGAACAGGTAGTCCTAATGAAATACTGTCCCCAAATTCATATTAGAATGCGTATGTTCAGATCTCTTCTACAGACTAACCTACTTACATTATAAGTAATATTTATACTGGCAACTGTCTTATTTTTTGAAAATATTATTTCATGTCAAGTGACTTGATAATGACAGACTGATATTGAAACAGCAAACCAACCTTTCACTGAAATGCAACTACAAGAATGATATTTCATCTCTGAAGAAACGCACTTCCAGGATTATTTTGGAGGTTCAAAGCTTCAAAACTCATTTTACATTGCAAGCCTGCATTGTAACATTATTCATGTGCAAGACAATTTTTGTAACTTTTTCAGTAATTCTCCAGCATTTCTGTGACTGTGAAATTTATATATATATATATATATATATATATATATATATATATATATATATATATATATTTTTTTTTTTTATTTAACATTTGTTAACTGGGAAAGTCTGACTTGGAATGAAACTAATTTTCAGTGGCAGCCCGGGGAGAAACACTCCAGATGCATGTCTTTGTAATGTGGGAGGAAAGCAGAGTACCTGGAGGAAACTCACACACATGCAGGGAGGACATGTAGACTCCAAACAGAAGGCACCCCAGCCAAGAATCAAACCGGAGAACCTCTTTCTGTGATGCAACAATGCTACCGCCGCACCACTGCGCCATCCATGTATGGATGCCATATATGTCTGCATATATATATATATATATATATATATATATATATATATATATATATATTCATATTCAAAAGACAGAGTGTGGAAGGCATAAAGCCACTGGGATAATGTCATCCACAGTTTTGAGAAGTGCAACATCAAGGAATTGCATTTGTTCAGCTTGCTGTCTGCAGGTTATTGACCAACCTCTTTGACTAGATACTATCCAAATACCTGAGGTACAGAGCAGCCTTACATGTCCACTCCACAAGAAGTTTATTTACAAGAAAATATGAATGCTTACTTAAGAAGGTATAGAGGGACAAACATGGCCGCCATTCTGTAGACACTGTACATCTACAGCTCTCCAGATACCCGGAATTAAAATCAACCCCGAGATAATACTACAAGATTTTTTGTATTAATCGTTGGATATAACTATTCTACTACAATCAAACATTGCCTGAGAGGTAAAAGAACAGAAGGAAACTAATTAAATTCACAGGATTAAAGCTGATTGTCTGCCTGACTCTGAAAAGAGTATTAAACAAAAGATCTGTCTGATTTCTGTTTCACAATGTCAAAAGAGGAAAAAAGCATGGAAACAACAACAACTAAAACCAAATTATCAGCACTGCAGTCACCGGAAAAAGATTCAACAATCAAAAGACAGAAAACTGTAAAACAACAGGAACTTTTGAAAGCTGGAATGACAAATAAACCGGATCAACTGGCTAACATGGAAGACATCAAAACTGCTTTATTGCCCATACAAGAAGCTTTAAAAGAACTTTCAAACCAGGTACTTTCTTTTGGTGCCACATGCAGTCAAATTCTTGAAAGGATAGATAAATCAGAAGCTAGGATATCCGAAAATGAGGACAGAATAACATTGCTTACAAAAAAACAGATATTCATGACCTGGACATTCAATCTATGCAAAACAAGATTCTGGACTTGGAGGCAAGATCCAGAAGGAACAACATAATTATAAGAGGAATTCCTGAAACTATTCAATATAATGATCTAATGTCTACCATTATACAAATACTGGAAATATTGTTCAAAGACTCTGATATGGCTAAGCAAATTGTTATAGAAAGAGCCCATAGAGCTCTCAGGGAAACACAAGCCTCAAATATTCCCAGTCAAAATTCTTAATTACCAGGATGTAAATAAAATAATTCTAACTGTTAAAAAGAATGGAGGTTATGTTATGTGGCAAACTAATAGAGTTTCTATGGGTCAGGATTTACCATTGCAAATAAGACAAGCCAGACAAGCATTAGCTCCATACTGCAAGTTCCTTATTGAAAAAAATATTAAATTCCAGATGAAATACCCTAATACATTAATTTTTACAGTTGATGGATCCAAATATTCCATTTCTACAAAAAAAGAAGCAAAACTTACCTTTTTGAAGATTTTCAAATCCCTCCCAACTTCGGAAGCTTAACTGGAACATTCAGTCTGTTTATAGCAACGTGGATACTGGGATTCCATGCCTACTATACCTCGAGGCTCCAAAATCCTTTGTTTGTTCTTTCTTCTTCACCAGGCCCCTTGGTTAATAATTAACTAGTTTTTTTTTGCAGGTCCAGCTTGTTTACGAAGATTCCACGAACTTGTACAGCTTCTATGAACTGTGATCCCTCGTGAGGCAACAGGAAGTCCTTTAGATGCTGCTGAGGGTCCGTTTTTGTCGTGGCACATCCGGAAGTCCGTCCGCGAAATGGTTCCCCCTTCGCGAATTCAAAAACAGGATTTCATGACCAGGAAGTAGATAGAGCTTTGTGGCAGTTGGGGAACCTACTGGGAACGAAAAACGAGGCTTTGTAGACTTTTAATGTGTGTTTCAACTTTTATTTCTGTAAAAGGGAATGTGAATTCATTCAGGTAGGATTTAAACTGAATATTAAGGTAGTTGTTAAAATGTGTCATTTAAGTAACATGGTAGAAGTAACATAAAGTTATCATAATTATTTTACTATCCTAGGTAGTTTGCCTGAATGTGGATATGCCAATAATATTGTACTGTACTGCAATATTTATTCTCCTGCTTTTAGATTGTGTTTTAATACTGTAAATATTTAGATACAAAGGGGTTTTAATACAGGGATAGTAAGTAAATTAAAAGCACATAATATATCCTGGTATTCCTAGGGAAATGGAAGGTGATTTTTCTGATGTGGTTCTGAATGTTTTGTGAACTGTGCTATTTAGATATTGTGTATATATTTAAATATAGTATCTGCTAACAATAGTTAAGGTTATTTGTATTCACCAATGCTGCTGTCATCACAATGTTAAATAAATTAGATTAGATAAACAATGTCAAATTTAATGCTTTAAATGTAATTAAACATATAGTGTATTATCTTGAAGTTAATAACATTACTGTTTAATAGGAGAACTGTCATATATCTGCTTAGGTTAGATTTAAATAAGATAATTAGATATTCTAGGATAATATAACCAAATTATAGAACTAATAATATATGTGAACTATTAGACAGGTAGAATAGTAATTTTGCATGTAAGGAATATCATTTGTGTTAATTAAATAATGTGATCAAGAGCTGTAGATAGATACCAGTGTTTAGTAGGGAATGTTTTGGTTAGGTTTTGTAGAGTTAGATGTAGTTATTATAGGTTTTTTGCATGTTTTTAGTGTGTTATTTTGTAAGATAAAGAACAGATATTTGGTAATGATATGTACCAATAGAAGTTTATACAGTGTAAAAAACCTATGTTTGTCCTGGTCCAGGGGAATAGTGGATAGGCACTGGTTAGGGATAGGATGTCAAGATTGCTTCCAGATATTACATAATGTGCTAATACATCTGAATCTAGTATCGTTTTGCAATTTTAAAATACACTTTAAAGTTTTAAAAATCTTAATATGTGGATAATAGACTCATGGAATGTTAAAGGCTTCCAGAACTTGAAAAAAAGGAAATTATTTTTTCATTTGCTCCTCCAGTCAAAAGCATGTTTTATTTTGTTACAAGAAACCCATTTGGCTAATGATCAATGGACTGCCCTTAAAAATAAGAAATGGATTAGAGAGGTGATAGCTTCGGAAGGGACAACTAATAGTGCAGGGGTGGCGATTATTATTAAAAGTCAGTACCAAGAGAAAATCCTAGATTTTAAAATGGACAAAGAGGGAAGATGGTGTTATGTGATTCTCGTATCCAAACTTTACAATAAACCGGTGATACTTCTTAACATATATGCCCCATGTACCAATCAACAAATTTTCATAACATCACTTTGTTTTATCCTGAATCAATATAATAATTACTATATAATAATAGGAGGTGACTGGAATACATACCAAGACCCTAAATTAGATAAATCAAGCTCTCATAGGTCCTTTAATAACCAAGCAGTGATAGCATTACAGGAATTTAAAACAGATTTTAAATTATATGATCCATTTAAATATAATAAGAATCACATGAACGTTAATAACTTTACATTTTATTCAAGCTGTCATAAAATGTGGTCCAGGATCGACTTTTTTCTAATTTCAGATGCACTAATGTTTTTTGATCCTTATATATACATACAAGCTCGACATTTGTCGGATCATTCTAGGATCACATTAACTTTTAATAAGGACACTAGTCACAAGATACACTTTAGAGGTTATAATTGGACATTAAATCCATATCTATTGCATAAAGAAGAGGTAATAAAAGAAGCTCAGGAGTTCTTTAATCAATTACTAGCTAATCTTTCGGAACACCGTCATCCGTCTAACATAGAATGGGCAACTACCAAAGCACAAATTAGAGGAATGTTTCTCCAAAAGGCTACTTATTATAAGAAATTACAAGTGAGAGACATACAAGAATTGGAAACTAAAATTAAATTACTGGATCAGGATTTAATTGGGAATTATAGTAAACAAACTGAAACGGAGTTATTAAAATGTCAGAAGGACCTTTTTTTACTACAAAACAGTAAATTATCATTTTATGAGCAGAAAATGCTGGTAAAATACACCAATCACATACAGACCCCCTCAAAAGCACTAGCACGTATTATTAATCAATCGAAAATACCTTCTCAAATCTCTGAAATACACTTTAATAATAAAACATATACCAATACTGAAGATATCATGAGGGTATTTGAACTAATATTTTCACAAGTATATGGTGAACAACAGGAAGTAAATATAAATAAGAGTAATAATGATTTTCTGCAGAAAATTATCTTTCCGAAGATTGGTGATGAGCTTCATATGAACTTAATTAAACCAATTTCTTCAGAGGAGATAACTGATGCAATTAAAAAGTTGAAGCCATATAAAGCTCCAGGACCAGATGGATTGACCACAGAATTCTATAAAACTTTTAGTGGAATATTGGGAAAAATACTTCCACAGGTATTTAACTATATAACTAACAATAAAATCACTGACCTGCACTTTAATGCTTCGAAAACTATTCTTATACCAAAAGAGAATACTGATTTACATAACCCGGATAATTATAGACCTATTTCACTTTTGAATATAGATATGAAAATTATGACATTGATTTTGGCTAATAGATTGAAGAAGGTAATTAACCTGATAATATCAGATGAACAAGCCGGTTTTATAAATGGCAGACAAACTACAGATAATACGTTATCACTTCATACACTGATTTCTTATGCCACTCCCAGGAACTGTAATACATATGCACTCATAATTGGCCTTTAAAAGCTTTTGATAGAGTGAACTTAGAATGTTTGTTTGATACTTTAGCATGTTTTAATATACCGCAAGAATTCATTTTAACTTTAAAAAAACTATATAATAATTCTTATACAAATCTAGTTATTAATAGGAATCTCTCAAAAAGAATTCAAATTAAGAATTGTACCCGTCAAGGGTGTCCGCTATCTCCTATATTATTCAATTTATATTTGGAACCATTATTTCTACATATCAAACAAAATATTTATCACAATGCTCCAATAATTTATGGTACGAAGATTTCCATGGCTGCTTTTGCGGACGATTTGAATATTTATTGCACAACACCTGTTTCAGATATTAAGAAAATATTAAAAGCTGTGGAAGACTTTGCAAAAATATCTAATTACAAAATAAATTAAAAAAAAAACAAGGTATTCCCATTAAAGATGCCTACACCCTTCTCGCTTTTACCATTGGTAGGGCAGGTAAAATCCGAAGAAAAAATAAAATATTTAGGGGTTGTTTTTTCAACAGATAATAGAGACTTTTACGTAAATAATGTTAAGTTAATTTGGGAACAGATAGTATCTGATTTAAAAAGATGGGATAATCTGAAACTACCAATAATGGCAAAGACCTCAATTATTAAAATGAACATACTCCCCAGAATGCTATATACCTTTAGAGCTACTCAAGTTCAAATTTCCAGGAAATTCTTCAAACAACTTCATACAGAATTAGCTAGATTTGTATGGGAACCTAGAAAAGTTAGGATATCTTATGACAAACTGATGACTCCGAAAAATAGGGGGGGGGGTTGGAACTACCGAATTTTGAAACATATTATTTAATAATAAACGCTAACAGAATTTTAAGAGTAGTTAACTTTGATAAGATCAATTCGAAATGGGCTCCTAAGTGGTTAATTTTAAATCATAAACATGTTGCTGGTCTGGGTATTAATTGTAAGGCATTACCTTTTTTAAACAAAGATACCCTTAAAATGTACATATTGATGGAGCATATTAAAATATATATAATATCAATACAAAGTCTGTTTAACTCACTAAATCTTTTACAATATATGATGATTTTTCAACCATTTCACAAAAATCCGAATTTGAAAATTGTTAATCAGTTGATAGACCTTAAGAAATTCCCACTTATAAGTAATTTAACCATATTTGATTTATATCCCTTTCTAGGAATCTCAATACATAACATACTAAGAGAGATGGATCTCCCTAACTCGTATTTAATTATAATAAGACAGTTAAAGGACTTATCAATAAGCTATTTGAGTAATAGGAATTTTAAAATTAAAGAAGAAGATTTAAACATTTGCCTAAAATTATGGCAAACCTTAACACAGGAATGTAAATATATAACAGTGTCATATAGTTTGATGAAAGAGGTGAAATACAATAACCAAATACTTTTATCGAAATACTGGAAGGAGAAATTGTTAACGATTGAGGATAGTAAAATAGTGAGAGCAATTAACTTAACCTTAAAATCAGTGTCCCTTCAAAAGTTATTATTTACTCAGTTGATGATATTTAATAATGCGTATTATACGCGTCTCACTTTACATAAATTTAACTCAAAAAACTCACCCAAATGCCCATATTGTATAGATCAAACGGCTGACCTTTTACATATGTTCTGGAGTTGTAAATGTATTTTTAAACTCTGGAATTCTTTGAAATTCCACCTACAAAAAATGGGATATCAACAGTCTACACTTTCTTGGGAGTTTATGATTCTGCATATTCCACCAACTAATTTGGATAGATCCCAAAGGATCATACTCGTAAATATCTTTTTGTTAATGAAGCTATATATAGCTACAAATTGGCTGAACCCATCCCAGACTTCATGGGAAAATTTCAAGAGTGTAGCAATAAAACATATCTTGGCACATAAATTATTAATTAGTGATCATAAGAAAAGTGTAAATAATACAAAACTATGGGAGCAAATCTTTAACATTGTTTTAGCTTAAGGTTCCATTCCACTTTTCTCCGGGAAGTACAGACTAACTATCGAGTTGTCTATAGATAAGTATTATACTGATACTAGATTTTTATTCTTTTTTTTTTTCTCTCTGTAATATCTATTTAGAAGTGTATAGTTATGTATAATGACTCTATGTAACTGTTGGAAGCATTCATGTATATATTGTAAATAGGTTGTAGTATTGTATTAACATTTAGAATAAAAAGAAAAATAAAGAATTATTATTGAAAAAAAAAAAAAGAAGGTATAGAACATGTTTTATAGCTACATTAGTGTAGGGTTAGAAAGAGGAGACAGCCTTTCAAGGCAGGGTGTTATAAGAAGAAGGAGGAATAGAAGTTGTGAAAGAGGTAGTGTGAGGTAGGAGCAGTTGTGGTTGGGAAAAGTGGAGGCTTGTGATGAAAACTGGTGGCTTGTAAATCATCTAATAAGTTTTCCAAGGGCTACACAATTATGGTCCATTAAACCAGGTAATAATGTAATGATGAGGCCTAGGATAAGACATAGTAATGGGCAAAATTATTAGTGCATCTTGCACAGACTATTTATGAGTGACTTCTCTACTTGAGGTTAAGATCTAACAAAGGGAGATAGTGGCATGGTATGATGTTATGTGGAGAAAGGGTTACCTCTTAGTTTATGCATTCCACAGAGTGCTGGCACAGGTGGTCTAGAAGAGGATGTCTGAAATATTTGAGCGTGAGGAACACAGAATTTGAAGTAATAAACAGGATGAGAGATGTGCTAAGGTAAGAAATACAGAGATTTTATAACTATTTGGTTAAGAAAGACGAGTGGCATTAACTTACAAGGTATTGATAAAATAGCCAGGCATTTTCTGCTCAGGAGGACTGGACATTGAAATGTGAGGAAACCCATAGGGGTATCTTAAGGGGTTTGTGGGGGATATGTGATAGTAGTAGGCTAGGTAGTATTAGCAAATTGAAAATATGCAATACTTACTTGCCAGAGTCCTTTAGATGTAGACATGACTGGGGGGGGGGTCTATATTAGATCAGCGAAAAACCTTTTCAGCGAACATCTCTTTGCCAATCGCTCATTGTCAAAACCTTACTCCATCGAACAGCCATTTCAGCAAATTTTTTCCTAGGGGAAAAAATGCTTGGCCATCACCAAGAATTTGCCCTTTTCCCCACCGTAGTGCAACGTCAGAGTTGGTATATTTAGTTACGGAGGGGGGGACTGGTTTCGACAGTGAGCATTTGCAAAGAGCCATTTGCTGAAAAGGTTTTTCGCTGATCTAATATAGACCTGACTGGGGGCATGCCCAGCAGTACCACTGAGTGGCCAAACTTTCCGATCAGCATATGCATACCAGATAGCTACATACAATGAAAATCAGGTGCGTAAAAAAATCAGAAATGCACCTGAGTTTCCTTGTGGCTCATGCACTTCTATTCCAGTGTCTTCACTGGTCAACAAAACATGTATTGTGTGCAGACAAGCTCAGACAGTAGCAACAGCACACTGGAATTAGAAAATGAGATGACCACATAACCAGTGCATGTTGTTAATTGAAGAGCACAACAACCCCCAACCATGCATTTGTCACCTCACTGTATCACACTACACACTACGAACACAGCATAGATAATATAATATGTAATAATTACAGCCCCACCAACTACTTTATACAACATGGATATTTATGATCATTTTACCACAAAGCTTAAATTAACCATTAGGTTTCCTATGAGGTTATTCCACCACATCCGAAAAACAACAGCTAATAATTATCTCCGACTGGGTCAAATTCTCAAGCAAACACATTAAAAAAAAAAAAAAAAAAAACTGTAGTGCAGATTTCAGATCAACTTAAAAAAAATAAAACAAGAAAGAAAAGAATAATCTAAGAGAGGTAGCTAAACAGTAAAGGTGAATTAGAATTCCAAAATGAGCACGCTGATTGTACAACTCAGCAAGAGTACCCATTTTAGATAACCTATGTAAATAAAAAAAAAAAAGATAAATATAGGACATTCAATGTTAAACAACCTCAGCCTATGACAAATCCAATCAAATCCATCATGACATTACTTAAAAATGCAAACATTTATTACAGTACTATTGTGTACAACTTACTTCTTTGTTAACTAAGTAGATGGACTAGTCAGTGTAAAGCCATGACCTGGGCCACAGTGGTGTGTGTGTGTGTGTGTGTGTGTGTGTGTGTGTGTGTGTGTGTGTGTGTGTGTGTGTGTGCATTTGTGTGTGTGCATGCGTGCGTCTGTGCGTGTGCGTGTGTGCATGTATGTGTGTGTGTCTCTGTGTGTTTATTTCATATATAGATAGATAGATAAAATACACACAGACACACACACATATATATATATATATATATATATATATATATATATATATATATATATATTTATAGGTTTACCTTCATATCGTCGATCACACATGATCGACCTCCACTTAATCGAACCATCTAAGCGAAACCAAAGAGCAAAAATTTTTAAATGTCGAATTTTGACATTTCCGGCCGTTCCACACCTCCACACCAATGCTTTCGGTCAAAAAGGGGCAAGGTTTTGCCGTTCAGTTATGTGGAATTCGACTTTGGAGACTTTCACACTTTGGTATTCGCGGAAGCCGTTTCGCCCATATTGGGATCGCCGATATGAAAGTAAACCATATATATATATATATATATATATATATATATATATATATATATATATATATATATATATATATATATATACACATATATATATATATATATATATATATATATATATGATAGCTAGATAGGTAGATAGATGCAGTTTAAAGAAAGCAGTTTATTGAAGATGGGAGAAAAATGGAATACCGCAAGAAACCTGACAAAGACAATGACTGGTGGTCTAGACTGAGTCCGGGACCCTAAAGCTGTGAGGCTCAGATATTAACAAGTGAACCCCCCTTGTTATCTGCCTACTTTGCAGCACAATTAATTAATTAATTACCTAGTCAGGGACATCCATATATGATTTGCTGAAGAAGACCAAATAGATTATATTCAACAGGGTACAATTCACACCGTGCTTGTGGGAAGCTCAATTGTCAAGGATTTTAATCACTTCTGAGTAACAGTTCCCAGTTATCAGCAATATATCTTGCTGTATTTTTGTATTTTTAAACAAATGACAGTACTTTATTCACAGCACTTATAATCACAAAACTGTTGCTGAAAGTAGTGCCCACCTCCCATGGATGTGGTTTGTCACTAGGATGAAATCATTTTGAAGTACTGTCTAATGGAATATGTTTGCTGATAGCTTTCATTTGTTCTCTGTCCGAGTTGATTAAGAATAGATCGTAACCATGTGTCAAGAAGTCTTTATTGTGAACTACTAAATTCTTGTTCTCATTGCAATATTTTGGATATTTAAATTTCATCTTAAACAGCACAGATTTTGGATTGTTTTTATGGTATCATGCCATACTTTTCAACTATGCAGAATTTTACAAAATGATCAGATTTTTGTGGCATACTTTTGTTTTTTTCCTGATAAAATTTGTGGTTTTCTGGCAAATCATTGAGGATTGCAGTCACTATATAATAACAGACATCTGAGTTTCAGACTTCATATCCTTCAAAAATGTATGCTAATTGAAAGCCTGTTATTCCATCAACTTTCTAAGTTTGTAAGAGTAATATTTAAAATCTGCCTCTGATTTTGAACTTGAAAGATCAACAACACAGATGGAACGTTATGGTAAGACATAACTTCTTTATCTGATGTTGTTTATCTTCTTTCCATTCATCCCTGATGGGACAGAATCCCCAACTACCGTGTGATCCTTGGGCAGCCCACATCCAATTTGTAATGATTGATAAAAATGTGGGGTTTAGCCCAAGTGGCTGCTGCACAGATATCATCCATAGAAGCTCTGGAATGGAAAGCTACAGACGTTGCCATAGATTTAGTAGAATGGGCTTTAACATTCTGTGGCAAAGGTTATTTTGCGAGTGAATAAATGTAGCATATGCATTCCCTTAACCATTTTGACAAAGTGACCTTGGAGGCAGAATTTCCCATTCCAGGCCCAGAGAAGGAAATGAAAAGTTGGTCAGTTTTACATAATGCTTTGGTCCTGTCTAAATAAAATATCAATTGTCTGTGCACATCCAGGGAATGTAGACAGTATTCCCCTTTATTAGAAATATTCAGGCAAAATACTGACAAATCAATGGACTGATTGATGGAAAAGTACAAAACAACTTTGGGGAGGAAAGATGGATTTGTCTGAAGTGAGACTCTGTCCTTGTGGAAGATTAGATAGGGTCTTTTGGTGCATAATGCCTGAAGCTCAGAAAGTTATCTGGCTGATGTGATGGCTACCAGGAAAAGGGATTTCCGAAACAAGAATTTGTAATTTTTGTACTCTGTATTGAATGCTACCTGTCGATTGTAATGTAAATTTTTCCTTTAATTCATCATGTAATGTAACTTTTGTATTGTGGAGCTTTTCTCCCCGGGCCTCCACTGAAAATGGGCTCACCGAGCCCAGTGAACCTCCCCGGTAATCAAAATGGAATAAATAAATAATAATAAATAAAATAAATAAATAGAGAACCTTTTCCATTTGTCTAGATATAGTCTTCTTGTGGATGGTTTATGAGAGGCCAGAATAATGTCACGAACAGGTGAGGTGAGGTCATCCTGCCTGGCAATTAACAGAAGTGGAGAAACCAAGCTGTCAGCTTGAGACTGCATTGGTTCGGATGACTCAACCCTTCGGGGTGAGAAATTAAGTCTGGGAGAGGGTCCAGAATCCATGGTCGACATAACAGATGAGGCCGAAGGAAGGGGAACCAAACTTGTCGAGGCCAAAAGGGGGTTATGAGGATCACTTTGCAATTCAACCGAATAGCTTTCTTTATAAATTGGGGTATCAGAGGAATGGGGGGATAGTCATATAACAGTCCCGTGGGCCAATCGTGAATCGGAGCATCCCTCGGGGACTCCCCCTTTGGGGACGAATAGGGCAAAATAGCTGCTGCATTTGTTGTTTGATGGGGAAGTGAATAGATCGCAGCAAGGCTGGTCCCAACGGCTGAAAATTTCTGCCGCTACATCAGGATTGACGGACCATTCGTGAGGCAGGAAAATACATCTGCTCAATTTGTCTGCAATCACGTTGAAAATCCCTGGGGATATGCATTGCTATCAGAAAGTGGTTGGAAGCTATCACCCACTGCCAAATTCTCATGGCCTCTCAACACAGGGGATAGGACTTGATTCCTCCTTGCTTGTTGATGTACCAGACTACTGACATGTTGTCTGACTGAATTGCAATCGTTCCAGTGGAAGAACAGGTTGGAATGCTTGCAACACTAACAGCACCGCTCTCAGTTCTAGAACTTTGATATGCAGATTGGCCTCCAATGTGGACCATGCGCCTTGGACTGTCTTTCCCTGGAATGGCCGCCCCGCCCTATCAGGGAAGCATCCGTGGTCACAATGGCTTTGGGCTGGGGGGCTGGAATGGGCGACTCCAAAGTTCTGTGTCTGGCCTCATCCACCAGAGAAGGTCCTGCTTGCAAGAATTGGTTGTCTGAATCTGAAAGTATAGAGGGTGGTAATTCGGAAACCATTAAGAGAGTAAAAGTCATTGAAGTATTCACATATTCAGTTTTGCAAGAGGCACTATTGGTATGGAAGCTGCCAAGGAGACTTTGTTTTGACTGAGTATCACCCAGACCTGGAGCCTCAATCTCTGAAGTCTGTGAGCTGGGAGCAACACCAGACAAGAGCGGGTGTCAAAGACTGCTCTAATGAATTCTATGTACTGGACTGGAGCAAGATTGGATTTCTCCCATTTTACAGTTATCTCCAAAAGTTTCACCAGGGAAAGAATGTATTGCAGGGCTGTTACCAGAAGATGCTTGGTGGGGGCAGTAAGGAGGCAATCATCCAAATGCGGAAACACCCAGAATCCTTGCAGTCTCAAGTGAGCTGTAGCCACTGCCATGCACTTTGTAAACACTCTGGGGGCTGTAGAGAGTCCAAATGGCAGGGCAAGAAACTGGTAATGCTTGGCTCCTAGATGGAAGCAAAGTAGTCTCCTGGAGCATTTGTCCATTTTGATGTGGTAATTAATACGTGTCTATCAAGCACATCCAATCACCTTCCCATAGAAAAAGGAGAATGGACTGAATCATAACCATCTGGAATTTGGTTTGGGCAACAGACTTGTTCAAATTGCTGAGATCCAGAATGGGTCTCCAGTCCCCTGTATTTTTTAGCACCAAAAAGAATCTTGAGTAAAATCGGGGTCCGCATTGGTCTGGTGGGACTAATTGGATGACTCTTTTTTGATACAGCTTGTTTATTTCTGCAGCTGCTTCTTCCCTTTGACTGGGTGGAACATCTGGAAGTTTTGTTGGAAGTTTTGGGTAAGTGATGAGGGGAATGGTGTAACCTCTGGTTATGATCTTCTGCACCCAACGATCAGTGATTATTGAAAGCCAGGCAGCTTGGTGCAGAGAGAAACGACCCTCAACTGCTTCCAGAGGAAAGCAATTAGGCCATCTTCAGGAGCGCTGATAAGGCTGCCCAGAGAAAGAATCCCTGGGTCCTTGATTATGAGGACCCCCTCTGCCTCGGTAGGGGTGCCTTCCAGAATTGTTACCCCCTCTGCCCCTGGGGGTATCATCACCACATGTGGCATGGAAAGGACATTGAGATTTTTTTGTGCCACATTTTGCCACTCCTCTAATTCTTGGAAAAGGAAAGTTGAGGTGCTCACACCTGGCCAGAGTGTCCTTCTCCTTGGGGCCAAAAAGGGAAGACGCTTCCATGGGAGCATTCAGGAAGGAAGACCTGAAAGGGTCTGTGAAGTTACAAAGGCACATCCAGGCATGATGTCTCATAACTATGCCTGAACCCGCAGCTCTAGCTGCTGCAGTTGTGTGTGAGAACAACCTCATGGATGAATTGGAGATCGATTCCAGGGTCGCGAGCTGTAAGGCAACTTTATCCCTTACCTTGTCAGACACCTGTCCTGCGAGTGTTGCAGAGAGTTTGGAAACCAAGTGTCTTTGGAGCCTCGTAAAATGTGCCAGATAATTCAGGGACTGTATTGCAAAGGTTGCTGAAGCAAAGACTAGTTTCCCTAATCTGTCCACGGCCCGGGACTCTCTGTTGGGTGGGTGAGCAGTATGACTCTCTTTAGTGAGATCCTTTTACGTGGCTGCAGCTACCACCAGAGCATCAACTGGTAAACCTCTGGATGAATGTGGATTTTCCTCAGGGGGAGAGAGTATCTTATCAGGTCTCCGAGGAATTGACTCAACAGAATCAGGGTTCTTGCAAGCACGCTGCACCATGAGTTGTACTAGCTCATTTGCAGGCGGAATCACCCAAGAGGTAGATGGCCAGGCACAGAAAGCCTGCAGAAACACAGACTCCTCTGAAGAAGGATTAGTGTGCTTCCAGTCACCCCTCTGTTTCAACATTTCAAGGATGTCTCCAAAGAAGACATCCTCAGGGGGTGACCATGGGGACCCTTCAACGTCATTGAAATCCATGTCCTCTCTTAGGGACTCTTCAAGAGAGTCTACGTGCTTCTTCTTGCATGATCTCTTCCATGGAGGCTCCTCAGTGGGGGCTTCTGAGGAGGACTCAGAAGACGGGACACCCTGCAATGGAGGGTCCTGTGGCTTTCCTGCCTGGAGTCCTGGGGAGATGGCCTGTGACAGCTGTAGCTCAGGAGTAGAGGTCTGGGGTTCCGACATCAGTGGAATGTTTCTAGAAGCAAGTGCCCTCTCCATAGCTCAGAAAGAAGGTTCACCCAAAGAGGGATGGGAGCCCGGAACTGAGAAGGACAACCTTGGAAGTGGGGTCACAACCCGCTCCATCGAACTCGCTCCCGAGGATGGAACCTCAAGCAGGGATTGGTGCAGACAGGACTCCCGGCACTGATGATGGAACCGTGGAAACACTTAGAACCGTGCCACAAACTGAAGAGCCTGCAGCCCAATCACGGGGTTGAGGAAGGCCTGGCTCAGTGGAGATCGAAGGTCAAAGGGACAGTCCCGGAGCCCCAGTGAGGTCCACTACAGGCTCCGTGATGGGGGTTTCCAAAAAGGCTGTCGGAGCAGAAGGCTTTGGAAGTGGTATTGTCAATGGAGGAGAGTAGGATGGAGTCCATGGAGAAGTCAACCCAAGTCCTGCAGGAGGATGGGTCATAGAAGGGGTGGGTATCTCCCATGGCTGTCAACAGCTGCTCCACAAGATGCAACACATCAAGTTCTAACAGGTTCCTGGTGGATCTAGTGGATACTCCTGATGGGGTGCCAGGTTGTTCTAAGAACAGACTGTATACATGTCCTGGAAATGGGTCTGTAGATGGACAGTATTGGGTCCATGGTGTGGAATCTACCAGCACCAATGTCTCAAGTATGGAGACCAGAAGCAGTGGAGACAAATTCGTATTTATCGGGACCGTCGGAGCTGACGCGGAAGGTTCAGTCACAATTGCAGGGATAGGCATCGAAGGTGTGCACTGTGCCAATGCGGCACTCATTGCCAAAGTCATAGTAGTCATTATGACGTTGATATTTGGTGCCAGAGACAGTATCGGAGCCAAAACTGGCGGCGACATAGGAGCAGCCATAGCTGGAGCAGACAAGGTCTGTGCCAACGAGGCAGACTTATGCTCCAAAGATGGCTTTGGCACTTTAGGCTTAAGAGACTTGCTCTGGTCACCAGATGGTGAAGAGGGAACTGAGTGGGGCCTTTTCTTAACCTTGATTGGAGGGGATGAGACCTCCACCGAAGAAAGGGCCTCTGAAAAGGGTGACTTAAGTAGGCCCTTCAGAATCAACTTATTCTTGTGCTCATTCAAGATGCACTGACTGAAACATTGACAAATTACACAGGGGAGTTGCACTGAAAGATGGGGCACCCCTCAAACAATAAACACAATCATCATGGGAGTAATTATTTGGAAGTTTACCCTTACATAAAGCACAATGCTTAAAATCCGATGTACCCTTTTTATCAGACATCATGAAATTTACACACAACAATCCAAGTAGAATACTAGAGAAGAATTTCAAACTCTACTATCTCTAAGTCTAAACTATCTAAATATATTCTGCATCTAAAAAAATATATCAACAAACACACAACTAGATAGTTAAAGTGAAAAGGAGAAGAAATACCAACGATGGTAGGGAGAAAGAGGCCGTACCACCAATGGTACTTAAAAAGTTTACTAAATGGGTAGAAACAGAGTGAAAAGTCTAAATATAGC
Organism: Protopterus annectens; assembly: GCF_019279795.1. Lineage (NCBI taxonomy): Eukaryota > Metazoa > Chordata > Ceratodontiformes > Protopteridae > Protopterus > Protopterus annectens. Next base: position 1,573,189,458 of record NC_056741.1, on the reverse strand, counting down.
TGTAAGATTATAGGAATATCAATATGAACCACAAGCAAAAGGAAAAATTACAAAATTTCCTGAGAGATATCAAAAGGTTTTCACATAGCTGAGAGCTCGGCTGAAACGCGGCTTTACAGCTGCATGGCAAATGAGATCTGAGGTAACAGGGAGAAGGGCACTATTGGTAGAAGCTTAGCTCCTAGAGTTTTTGGCTGGCGTGAGCTTGGTATTAGGCCGACTCGGTTCCGAGGGCTCAGAACCGAACCCATCAGTGATGAATGTAAAGAAGATTAACAACATCAGATAATATATTTTCACATATAAAACAAATTTCATGTTTTTTTGGAATTCATATGATTCACAGAATTTACACTGTCATCACCGAGCTGCTATTGGTCCTTCAGACCTTTGATATAGCAGTCACTTTCATATTATATTTATTATCTCCAATATAATTATTAATCTGCTTCTTAAATGTATCCAAACAGTCAAATTGTCTAACCCACAATGCAAGTTCATTCCCCAACCTCGGAATATAATGAGTTAATATAGCTGTATCGTCTTACAGTTCTGTTTTATTTAGTTTAAAAATAGGTCCTCTATATGTTACTCCAGGATATTCTTTCCAAATGAAGCCTAAATCAGCACTTAGTTCCTCATCTAATGTAGCTCTGAAAGACAAACACAGTTTGCCTCTCACTAGTATGTAAAGTATACTAAAAAGATTAATTTTGTTTAAGTCTATCTTTATGTAATACGTTCTTAACATATCTTATTTTTTATTAAAATATCTTTGAACTAACTCAATGGATGCAATATCAGCGAATGATAAAGAACAAAAAATGAAGTTATTCTCAATGATTACAGATAAAATCATTTTTAGGATTTTTTTTGTCTGGTATCAGCTGCACTTAATTTCATCTTTCTTAAAGCTTTTTCTTTCACATCTTGCATATGAAATTTAAATGTAAGTGATATGCCATCATGATAAACAAAATCTCACCCTAGCATCTGGTTCAGTGCATTTTAATATTCTGAGAAATCCAAGTTGACATTGCAATGAGCTCAGCAAAGTTTACAATATATTACTTGAAAGCATGTGAGTGCAGTGATTTTTTAAAAGCAGGGAGCCACTGAACCAGATGCTAGGGTGAGATTTTGTTTATCATGATGGCATATCACTTACATTTAAATTTCATATGCAACTAGCCACAGATCATCTACCCATCACTGTGTATCTCTCCACAAACTTAACTGGCTAGAGCTTCCCAACCATCTCTCCTATACTCAGCTTACTTTTGCTCATAAACTAATTTTTCAGCCCTCCCTCTGTCCCTCTCTCAGCTCTACCTTTAAAATGCACCTGCCACAAAGACTCCTAAGATCTAATAACCAAAACCTAATAGAACTGTACAAACCCTGTCACTCTCCAGGACAAAACCTCCTGTCCTTTGCCCTGGCACGCCTATGGAACTCCCTTCCTCCCTCCATCCGTATCACCACCAACCTCCCTGCTTTTAAAAAATCACTGCACTCACATCTAACATCCTCATGGGAATGCTCCTGCTCCCACCCCTCCTAGCTTATTCTTCACTTCCTATGGGCAGCTTTACCATATATTACCAGACACCGAATAATAAGCCAACTGTAATGACATCTTATAATTCTTTTATTCTACTATTTCACTCAAGAAACTATATATTTACTGCAGCAATGCTTTGTTTTTCTACAAAATGTAACCTTAACATTTTTATTATACCTGCTTAAATCTTAGTGTTTCTACAAAATGAAAAAAAAAAAAAAAAAAAAAAAAAATTCCTTTGTAAATGCTTAATCTTTGTTCTGTCTTGAACCCACAAATTACCACAATTGTAAACTGCTGTAATCTTTTTTGTTTACCAATGTTTTAAAGCGTCTTTAACTTACAAATGATTGAAATTGTAAACTGCTGTAATCTCTTTTGTAACCTTTGTTTTGGAGCTTTTCTCCCCAGGACTCCATTGAAAACGGGTTCTTATTGGCCCAATGAACTATCCTGGTAAACCAATTGCAAATAAATAAATAAAATAAATACAGTCACATAAGACAATGCCATCTATGGTTTCCTTGTCTGATTGCTGGACATAATAGTTGTACTAATTCACAAAAGAGCACATGTAATGCAATGCAATAGCAGTGCGTGTGTGTGTGTGTGTGTGTGTGTGTGTGTGTGTGTGTGTGTGTGTGTGTGTGTGTGTGTGTGTGTGTGTGTGTGTGTGTGTGCGTGTGTGTGTGTATGTGTATCTGCATGAGTGTGTGTGCCTGAATTGAGGTTAAAAGTATTTCAAAAAAATATTTTCAGAACTAAAACTATAATACTTCAGCTCTTCTAAACCACTGAAGCAAAATACAGAACTGGGGAAATGTGTAGGTGATGCTTTAAACAAAGGAAATTACTGTTTCAATATCTATAATAAACCGTGAACTTGAACTTTCAGTGTTTGCATGAAATATCAAACTGAGGTAATCAGGAACAGCTTCCAGTTGACTTGCCTTTTTTTATTTTTCCTTAAACATTCCTTAAGACTATTTTATAGCATCATAACACTTCTGTCCACTGCTTCTTCAAGTTAAGTAGCTCCCACCATTAAGTGCGTAATGGGTCAATGCATAGCACTCCCTGCTTCAGCCTTATCATGGCAAGGCTGTTGAGTTTATAGTGGAACTGTAGTATTTTAGATGTCCTAAACTATTGCTGTGCAACACAGTACTGGAGTAATAAACAATGAGTGACACCAGTGACACCGAATGAGACATTAAACTATGGCCCAATCTGCCTGAGTTGGTGGTAGTTCTGGTAGATGTAAAAGATCCCACAGCACTAATTAAAAAAAAAGTAGGGGAAATTCTCTTGTGTCCTGGTCAAGTGTCCCACAGTTAGTATGAATACCACCTCAGATCTCCCGTGAAAACAGACCATTGTCCGAGCAGGACTAACCCAATCAGCAAAGTCTAAATAAAAATAAAGTAGTTGCTATGAAAATAATGAATAATAAGCAGACTGGGTCAGACAGTCTTAAGTAGGCATACACTTCTGAGCCAGTCTGGATGATTTATCATGTACAGGATTTTAAAATCACTTTAGTCTACTTATGAATGTTTGACTTTTTAGTTAATGCTCTTTCATAATACTTTATTGATACCGCTCTGGTAATAATGCAGTGAATTTAAGTAATCAAAAGGCAGCAAAATTAAAGACATTTAATAAAGCAGTGGAATTCTCTGTCCTGGGTGGGAAGGGATGAAAATCCAACTGGCAAATTACTATCTGGGGAAAATGAATGGGATATCATCTCCTAAGAAATTATGTAATTAGAAGCACTTTGAGTAAATCATTTTTGTAGGTGTAACTTTGGAACAAAAATTAAGGCAAGCTTACTAGTTCAACATACTCACCATCTGAGTAAGAGGTATGAGTCAGAGGAAGGTTTCTTATCTTCATATACAAATTGTTTGATTTGCGATAACTGATATTTGTAACATGTCCGATGGCAGTTGCTGCTAAATGTCTTTATATTCTTTAAATCAGACTCAAAAATTTGTAGAAGCTTTCAGGAGGAGGTCTGAAATTTAAGGGAAGGTAGAGCGTTTTACTGAGTTACATAATGCTGGAGTGATTGAAAATTGTTAAAATGTCTACTGCATGAAAATAAAAGCAATGTTATAATAGGCTGGTTTTGTTTAATTACTGTGTATATATATATATATATATATATATATATATATATATATATATATATATATACACACATATGTTACTTTTTAATAAATGCCATGTTTAATAAAAATGTTTTTTTAAAATGTAGACTTTATATTGAGTATCTTTGCATCTATGGAAGATTACTGCTTCTTACTAACACTGATTAATCACTCCCATATGTTTCTATTTTCATCACTAAATCACTTCTTAGGTTCATAGATTAGTACTAGGCTAACTGCCCTTGCAAGCCATTTTAAGCCTAGCCAATTATCCCTTGTGAGACTCCAACCCTGCACCTTATGTTTGTAAACACCTTAACCATTAGGCCACCCTCTGTTTACAGTTCACATGAAAATGTATTAAGATGTTATTTAGTTACTTGACAGTTATATTTGTATATTTAGAGCAAACTCCAGCACACTTTACTGTTTAGATAAGTCGATGTCCCAAACCTGCAATACGACTAGAGGCATTTGTAATGCTGTAGGAAGGCATTTACACAGTGCATGTAAAAAAAGTGCGCAAATCTCCACTATATGCAAATGTTTATAGTCCTGATTTGGAAAAAAAAAACTTAATAGGTATGTTGCTTCATCCATTGGTAAAAACATACAATGAATTAGGATAATTTAGAAGTCAGATATATATCAAAACATGTCCCTTGTGGATTGGAAATTACTTCAGTGATGGCCCCTTTATATGGCAAGCAAAAAAGACGGTGTGGCTGTGTGGGGGAAATTAAATGCCAATACCATGCCATGGTTAAATTAAAATATATCTTTAAATTTCATGGCAGCCAAATTATAATTGTTCGTATTTCATTTTATTTTTTATGATCTGGTGTTTGGTTAGTATTTCATGTATATAAAAATATTGCATTGTTAGTATTTAAAGAATGGCAAAGGTTTGTTCTCAGGATGTCCATTTGTATTGGACAATGAAAGCACTCGATAAAATTGGATTGCATTATTTTGGTGACAGCTGTTTGTTGTTTTATTAGTAAATAGCTGCGTGCGTGTTCGCCATGCATATGAACCGATGAACTTATGAACAGTGCAGCTCTTTATTTCTGTCGCATGCAAACAAGCATCCCTATTTATATTTCTTTCTTTCTTTATTTATTTTACATTTGTTTATTGAGAATGTCAGAATGGGGAAGATGGCTATTTTTCAGTGGAGGCCCAGGGAGAAAAACTCTATTACAAAGAAACTAAAATACAGTGAAAAAAAAATTACATACCATAAAATAATAAAAAAAAAATTATAGACCATAGATACAGATACAAAAAATTACATAACATAGTACAAAATCTAAAAAGCTTTGATTACAAAGAAAAAAAGACCTTTACTTAAATTACAATTAAATTATGATATAATATATCACTTATAACCCTTCCACATAGAGCCTTACTCAAAGGTTGTCATGAATACATTCCTTTTTTCCTTGACAGTTATGACCCTGAATTGTATAAGAGAAGATTAATTTAGTAACAAGGACATCTAGTGGAATTATTGGAGTGAAAAGATTAATGTCTGTAAAGTCTGGTCACTATTGACACCCACCGGCTGCATTGTTTGCATCACTTTGCAGCCGTTTGCAAAGTGTAGACTTAGGTACTCTGTAAATGATGCTATGCCTTGCCATGCAGTAGCCTTTCTAACTTGGTGACCAGTAGTTTTCCAGTGCTGATAAAAATGCACCGTACTTATGCAGTGACCTTGAATATTTTAGAATCTCATGCCCAGCTATGTGGTACAGAAGGATAAAGCCCTGACTACATTGCAGGTGACTGGAGAGATTAGCAGCCCTGGGTGAAATGTTTGGATTAAGGAAGGAATGAAGGGGCAGAACCTGTTCACCTCAGTCTGTGGGGGAGGTGTGGCCGCTAACATGTGGGGGCACATTATAGGTATGATTGCTCCAGTGGAGACTGGGGGCAGGATAGACATGCTGGTTTATGTCTCTTGTAGAAGTAATAGACTGTCCAGTGCAAGACACACCCACTGTACACCCATCTCCTGGTGTGCTGTAAAACTGAGTGTGCACAGTGAAGCCGGGGCTTAAACAGAAAACCTCTAATGGCTGTGTACATGACACTTAACTGGATAGGCTTCCACTCATGTGGAATACGAGAACCAATTGATAACAGAAGCCTGATAATCAACAGGCAGTGGGTGGGAAAAAGAACTTTTAGAATCTCATTATGTTCATCTTGTATAAATCACATGTTTGAGGCAGTAACCTCTGAGGCTAATGTATTGTTACTGTACAAGGAATTGATCAGTGTTTGTGGTGCAGTTCCTTACAGGAACTTTCCTCTGTCCTAATCCTCACACTTTACATGCCTTTGGAGGACTTTGTAAGTCAGACAGTAATTTCCTTTGTGGTGAACGGCTAAACAGTGCTGACTAGACTTCACATAAGGTATCCCTACACTGCTGTAGCTGCAATTCTACAAAAACTAAAACAGTTTTGATCATTTTTTTTTACATTTGTTAATATTAAACAATGTGAATTCACAGGAGCTTTGCTGAAGAGGTACATCTGTCATACTGTACAAACAACTCTGGTGTGTGCTGTAATAGCAAACATAATAGAAAAGAAGTACATGATTTAACCATTTTGGGTCTAATGACTTTGCTTGTACTTTGGTAGCATGCTTGTTTATTCTCTGGCAAATAATGCAGATTTTTGTGCATCACAGGACAAAACGATCCCCGGTTAGAAATGACAAAGCTCACAGAGAATGCCTATGGGGCATTTCTCTCATCTTCTTTGCTCAAAAACTTGAAGCAAAATAAAAAAATAATGGTGGACAAATGCCCAAAATATGGGTAAGTTTTTAAATATTACCCTAATTCACTTAAAAAGTTAGTAGAACAAAAGGTTTTGTATCAACATAATTTTTGAGTATTAAACTCTGTCAGGCAAATTCAGGGACAGTTGCCCGCAATGCTGGGGTGATTGATATAGACAGGTTACAGTACTGGATGATGAGGGGTGTATTACATTACTGATTTTGTATAGCAGTGGTTATTTTTTTTCAAGATGAAGTTAAACTTGGAATATTGCAAGTGTTTGGTTTTGAGACCTGTAAGACACTGTTTTGTTTTCTTTTTCCTAAGCATTGGGAATTATAGCCTCTAACCTGAGTGCACACCAATCCCTGTGTCGATGTTTGTTGAGCTGATGTTGAACATTGTGTGCCAGATACAAAAAGTGTTGCTCTCATTGTGACTTACTTTGATGTAAGGCCTGGCTATAAACTGGCTTACAGAAGACCTGCTCTCAGTGTTAAGTGATCATTTACACTGAGAGCAAATCTTTTGTATTCTGGCCCTGTGCGTCAGTGGTATAAACACCTATAACCACTACAGGCCTTGCTGTAATATAAAGCCTGTCATGTTTTCAAACAGGCTTGTATTTGTGATATGTAATAGTGACATTAGCAGAGAGATCACTTGTACATGTAATGAGTTTATCCAACCTGAACAACATTTATAATTGCTGCACAAAGCATGTCTCTCCTTTCTGGAGAACTAAACTTAGCTAACTATAAGTTTCTTGGGCACTACTTCACCTAGAGTAAATCACTTGGTCATTTGTTATGAAAAGAAGTAAAGTGTTTTCTTTTTTTTTTTTTCTATTTTAAGTAGCAATTAGATTCGCTTTGCAGTCAATGTTCAGGTGTTTAGCAAAATAGTCTGATGTTCTTCATCCCACATTGCTGCAGTCCTAACACTTGGGTAGTCCGCTGTCCCAGTCGGCCCGAATACCAAAGTATATGGCTGGAGTCGGTCAAGGCGCGTTAGTCTGGCGTCAGGGCGTCAGGGTACAAATGCGCATGACCGGCGTCATATCCTCAGTCTTTTGCCGCATGGTCCGATGCAGAAGCAGTTTTGCGAGTGCAGGTTGGCGTTCTGAAATTTTCTGAAGTCGGAGTTTCAGACCGAATCAAAGTTGGCTAAGTACCCGTTGGGAATATTTTGTTTTTCTTGCCTCAGTATTTAACGGATGTCAGAAAAAGTGAATAACTGTATTTCTTGTGGAAACAGATACCTCATAGGGATTACCATACCTTGTGTATACCTTGCTTAGGGCCTGAGCACGGCGTTGTTGGATGTCGCTCTTGTGCTAGATTTAACAAACGCACTATAAAGAGAAGATTAGATTGTGCCAGGTTAGTTTTGGGAAGCGTTGTAATTATAAAATGCCGTGGATGCTCCGGCCGCTTCATCCAAAAGCGCAAGGACAAAGCAGCAAAGCCTAGGTTGGAAGAACCGTCAGTCCAGACGTCGGTTCTTTAGAAGGCTCGGTGGAGTCGGAGGTTCTGCCAGAAGTTTCTTTGGAGTCTCAGGAGAGACTCTACTGTTACAAGATGTGTGCTCTCAGAAGGGAGGCCAGGCTGAAGTGGCTTCTCAGGTGGCTGTTCTGCCCTCCCTTCCTAAGGTGGTTAGGCCCTCCCCTTCTGTTTCCAAGGCTTCTTTGAGACGCAGGCTAGGTTTAACTTCAGTGGGTGTCTCTCCTAGTTCTTCAGGATCTTTGCCTAAGAAACATATGCTTAAAATGGCAGAAGATTTGATTACTATGATTAGAGGTTCTATGGCCCCCCCTGATAAGAGGCCTAGGGTGGAACCTGAGCGTGAGTTTTGAGCAGTGTTCCGAGGCTTCTGAGTCTTCAGCTGAAGACTTACAGGAGTATCCTCCTTATTCTGATTCTGATGTAGATGATTCTACTCCTTGACTTCTCCTCCTGAGGATTTTTCTTTTTCAGAGACTCTTCATTCCATGAGGGAACATTTTAAATGGGAAGGACAAGATTTCTCTGATTCAGGAAGAGCTTAGGGAATTTTGTTTTACCCCAGCATAGGCCTTTAGCTATACCTCCTGTTCTGGATGTGGTGGAAGATGTTTTGCAGAGGCTTCCTGAACCCTGATTCTTTGCCTCCTGCCCCAGTTAAACCGGATAGGTATTATAGGGTGCCTGAAGCTCATAAGTATCTTTTAAGAGTCCTAGGGCAGACCCAGAAACTGTTTCTCAGGGGCCTAAAGGTGTTAAGGCTTCTGTTGTTAAAAATCCTGTTCCTCCTGTTAAAGAGGCAAGGGCTTTGGATAGATGGGGTAGAAAGTGTATACTTCTTCCACTTTAGCCATGAGGGCTTTGAATTGCCAGTTCCACATGTTAAAATATCAAAATTATCTCCTTTCACAATTGAAGTCTAAGGTGGATGCTCTGGCGGAAGGTATTGAGTGTAAAGAGTTGCAGGATTTAGTTCATGTGTCTGAACAGGTGGGTAAGCATTCCTTGCAATGTGGTTTTGATGCTGTGCAGGCCTCTTGAGGGTGGCTGCCACTGGTTCTGTTCTTCAGGCACGCCTGGCTGAGGGATCAGAATTTAGCTGAGCATGTTAAGACAAGGATTTTGGATGCTCCGTTACAGTCTGATGTGTTGTTTGGTTCGCCTGTGGAAGCAGTTTTAAAGAAAATGGAGGACAAGGCTAAGTCTATGCAGACTGTTAAAGATTTTTGCAGGTTCAGCCTCCGAGTTTAGTAGAAATTGGCCTACTAAGGGATGGACATATCCTTCTTATGATTCCCAGTCTAGGGGTAGGTCTAGACGTGGTAGGGGCAGAGCTCAAGGTTCTTTTAGGCCTAGAACAGGGAGTTCACCTGCTCAGTCTTCTGGTGAGGGCAGGGGTCAGCCCTTTCGTAAACAGACCCAATGACCTGCCTTTTCAGCTGCCAGTGCTTTCTCATCTGGCAGCACCTTTAGGAGGAAGACTGGCACTTTTCAAAGAAAATTGGAGTTTAATTACCCAGGACAGATGGGTATTGGATATCATTCACCACGGTTACAGGTTTTATTTCCATACCTTGCCTCCTTTCAAAGGCATGCCAGACATTCCTCCTCTACAAAGAAAAGAGGCTCACAAGCAAATTTCTCTGTTACTCCAAATAGGGGCCATTCAGCCGGTTCCTGTGCCAGAAAGGGGCCTAGGATTTTATTCTCGCCTGTTCCTAGTACCAAGAAGGGGAACACGTGGAGACCAATTTTGGATTTATCTATCCTCAACACTTATCTGGACATTCCCAAGTTCAAAATGTTGGCGTTACAACAGCTTTTACCTCTACTGGGCAAAGATCACTGGATGGTAACTTTAGATCTCAAGGAGGCTTACCTTCATGTGCCTATCAGACTAAGTTGCAGGAAGTATCTGCGTTTTCGAGCTGGGAATTCCCATTATCAGTTCTCTGCATTGCCCTTTGGCTTATCTACTGCACCCAGAGTATTCACAAAAGTTCTGGCTCCAGTGATAGCTTACTTCAGGCTAAAAGGAATACAAATCTATCCTTACTAGACTGCCTGATTCTGGCTCAAGAAAAGGAAGACCTTTTACAGCATTTGGAATATGTGATAGCAGTGCTAAGATGCCTGGGGTATTCTGTGAACGAAATAAAGTCCAGTCTAGTACCCTCTCAAGACATGTGCTTTCTGGGTGTGAGACTGAATACAGCAACCCAGATGGCCTTTTTAACCCCGGACAAACAAAAGAATCTTTTCCTTTACTTCCATCAACTATCTCTTCAGTCCGGGCTGACTGCAAGGACAGTCCTTCAAGCCTTAGGGTTCATGGCATCTTGTATTCTGGTGCTTCCCAATGCCAAACTGCATATGAGGAAGCTGCAATGGTACCTCAAAAATGTATGGACACAGCACTGCCAGGATTTGGACACTGTCATTCAAATAATACCTTGCATTCAAAAGGAATTTTTGTGGTGGGCTCAGGAATGTCACCTAAACAAGGGACTCTCTGTGACCCGGCCAGAGGCGAGTCAGATTCTAACGACAGATGCCTCAGACATAGCTTGGGAGCTCATCTGAATGGAAAGTGGATACAAGACAAGTGGCCTGCCAGACTACAGCATCTACATATCAATATGAAGGAGATGTTAGCAGTCCAGTTTGCATTAATGGCTTTCAAGGAGTTACTTCTTCCAGGGCAGGTGTTGATTCTAACAGACAACACAACTGTCATGTGGTACATCAACAAACAAGGGGGAACACATTCTTATCCTCTATGCAGGCAAGCAATGATTTTATGGGAGACTGCGCTCAGCTTGCAACTAACTCTTCAGGCAAGGTTTCTGCCGGGAGCACAGAACTCCTTAGCAGATGTGTTAAGCAGGCAAATCATGGATCCCCACAGTGGAAACTGGATCTTCATGTATTTGAAATTGACAGTGTCATGGGGAACTCCAGACATAGATCTGTTCACTTCTCCACTAAACCACCAGCTGCCAAAGTTTTGCACGAAAAGGTTTCATCACACAGCTTGGAAAGTGGATGCTCTTTCTTTCAGTTGGAAAAATCTTCATGTGTATGCCTTTCCACCTCTGCCTCTTCTCCCAAAGGTACTCCTAAAGGTCAGACAAGACAAGCCAAGGATGATTTTAATAGCTCCAGATTGGCCTCGGCAACACTGGTACCCATTACTGAGGAGTCTGGTAAGGAAGCCTCCATGGCCTTTACCTTTGATTCCACACCTATTGTCTCAGAGGGACAGTCATCTACTCAATGTCAAGCTTCACTCTCTTCATCTAACAGCCTGGCATATTCTGTTTTGAAACACAGCAGGTCTCAACTTCCTCAACAAGTTTTGAATGTGATTATGGAAGCCAGAAGACCTAGTACAAGGAAAGTGTACGCAGAAAAATGGAAGAGATTTTTATTTTGGAGTGCAGCAAAGGATTTGGAGGTTTCTGAGACCATAGATACAGATACAAAAAATTACATAACATAGTACAAAATCTAAAAAGCTTTGATTACAAAGAAAAAAAGACCTTTACTTAAATTACAATTAAATTATGATATAATATATCACTTATAACCCTTCCAAATAGAGCCTTACTCAAAGGTTGTCATGAATACATTCCTTTTTTCCTTGACAGTTATGACCCTGAATTGTATAAGAGAAGATTAATTTAGTAACAAGGACATCTAGTGGAATTATTGGAGTGAAAAGATTAATGTCTGTAAAGTCTGGTCACTATTGACACCCACCGGCTGCATTGTTTGCATCACTTTGCAGCCGTTTGCAAAGTGTAGACTTAGGTACTCTGTAAATGATGCTATGCCTTGCCATGCAGTAGCCTTTCTAACTTGGTGACCAGTAGTTTTCCAGTGCTGATAAAAATGCACCGTACTTATGCAGTGACCTTGAATATTTTAGAATCTCATGCCCAGCTATGTGGTACAGAAGGATAAAGCCCTGACTACATTGCAGGTGACTGGAGAGATTAGCAGCCCTGGGTGAAATGTTTGGATTAAGGAAGGAATGAAGGCAGAACCTGTTCACCTCAGTCTGTGGGGAGGTGTGGCCTAACATGTGGGGGCACATTATAGGTATGATTGCTCCAGTGGAGACTGGGGGCAGGATAGACATGCTGGTTTATGTCTCTTGTAGAAGTAATAGACTGTCCAGTGCAAGACACACCCACTGTACACCCATCTCCTGGTGTGCTGTAAAACTGAGTGTGCACAGTGAAGCTGGGGCTTAAACAGAAAACCTCTAATGGCTGTGTACATGACACTTAACTGGATAGGCTTCCACTCATGTGGAATACAAGAACCAATTGATAACAGAAGCCTGATAATCAACAGGCAGTGGGTGGGAAAAAGAACTTTTAGAATCTCATTATGTTCATCTTGTATAAATCACATGTTTGAGGCAGTAACCTCTGAGGCTAATGTATTGTTACTGTACAAGGAATTGATCAGTGTTTGTGGTGCAGTTCCTTACAGGAACTTTCCTCTGTCCTAATCCTCACACTTTACATGCCTTTGGAGGACTTTGTAAGTCAGACAGTAATTTCCTTTGTGGTGAACGGCTAAACAGTGCTGACTAGACTTCACATAAGGTATCCCTACACTGCTGTAGCTGCAATTCTACAAAAACTAAAACAGTTTTGATAATTTTTTTTTTACATTTGTTAATATTAAACAATGTGAATTCACAGGAGCTTTGCTGAAGAGGTACATCTGTCATACTGTTCAAACAACTCTGGTGTGTGCTGTAATAGCAAACATAATAGAAAAGAAGTACATGATTTAACCATTTTGGGTCTAATGACTTTGCTTGTACTTTGGTAGCATGCTTGTTTATTCTCTGGCAAATAATGCAGATTTTTGTGCATCACAGGACAAAACGATCCCCGGTTAGAAATGACAAAGCTCACAGAGAATGCCTATGGGGCATTTCTCTCATCTTCTTTGCTCAAAAACTTGAAGCAAAATAAAAAAAAATAATGGTGGACAAATGCCCAAAATATGGGTAAGCTTTTAAATATTACCCTAATTCACTTAAAAAGTTAGTAGAACAAAAGGTTTTGCATCAACATAATTTTTGAACAATTACAAGTATTAAACTCTGTCAGGCAAATTCAGGGACAGTTGCCCGCAATGCTGGGATGATTGATACAGACAGGTTACAGTACAGGATGATGGGGGTGTATTACATTATTGATTTTGTGTAGCAGTGGTTATTTTTTTCAAGATGAAGTTAAACTTGGAATATTGCAAGTGTTTGGTTTTGAGACCTGTAAGACACTGTTTTGTTTTCTTTTTCCTAAGCATTGGGAATTATAGCCTCTAACCTGAGTGCACACCAATCCCTGTGTCCATGTTTGTTGAGCTGATGTTGAACATTGTGTGCCAGATACAAAAAGTGTTGCTCTCATTGTGACTTACTTTGATGTAAGGCCTGGCTATAAACTGGCTTACAGAAGACCTGATCTCAGTGTTAAGTGATCATTTACACTGAGAGCAAGTCTTTTGTATTCTGGCCCTATGCGTCAGTGGTATAAACACCTATAACCACTACAGGCCTTGCTGTAATATAAAGCCTGTCATGTTTTCAAACAGGCTTGTATTTGTGATATGTAATAGTGACATTAGCAAAGAGATCACTTGTACATGTAATGAGTTTATCCAACCTGAACAACATTTATAATTGCTGCACAAAGCATGTCTCTCCTTTCTGGAGAACTAAACTTAGCTAACTATAAGTTTCTTGGGCACTACTTCACCTAGAGTAAATCACTTGGTCATTTGTTATGAAAAGAAGTAAAGTGTTTTCTTTTTTTTTTTTTCTATTTTAAGTAGCAATTAGATTCGCTTTGTAGTCAATGTTCAGGTGTTTAGCAAAATAGTCTGTTCTGCAAATTAGACTTTCTGAATTTTGGGGGCAGCAGCTGCCCTTTTAAGTTAGACATGTTTCCAAAAGTAAATGACAACTAGGGCATTTATAGTATATATATATATATATATATATATATATATATATATATATATATATATATATATATATATATATATAAATATATATACGTTATAGATTTTTATATATGTGTTATGTACTTTAATGGCACATTGATAACAAAAATACTGCCTAACACATGTAGAGGTACTATATATATCACATGGTTTTATACAATATCAGTCCAAAATGAGGTTGTCAAAACGTCATGATTTCTGAGAAGAGTTCCCTCCCATACACCACCTACAAATGCAGGGGAATTGGGTCTTTGCATCCACAGTACTGTTATAAGAATCTAAATTACCAAAACATGTATAAAGAAAAAAAATATTCTCCTAGCAGTGGCCAGTTTTAAGGCCTGACATTTTCAGCAAACTGGTAAATAAAAAAAAAAGTTGGCTGTTGAAGAATTGACTTGTTCCTGCATTATACAATACAAAATGCATTTTGTGAATGCTTGTAATGGCAACAGGCCTGACTTCTTTTAGATAAGCTTTTTGCTTTGAATTACTCATGGCAATATCTGTTAGGATGACAAGTACGACTAACCATTTTCTGTAAATTGTGAAGCATTGTATATAGCCTTCATATCTCTCGACCTTTTATAAGAAGAAATCTGGACAAAGCCATAAATAATGGGGGGGGGGGCAAAGGCCTAAAAATACAGACACTTTTTAAATATTGCTCTTACAAGCTTAGAAAGTTGATAGAATAATAGGTTTTACATTAGCATGAATTTTCTGAAGGGTATGAAGTCGGAAACTCAAATGTCTGTCATTATTTTACTGACTTTAGCCGTCAATGATTTGCCAGTGATTTGGCAGAAAACCACAGTTTTATCAGAAACAGATCAAAACTATGAGGCAAAAATCTGGACATTCTGCAAAAATCTGTATAGGTGAGAGGTATACTAGCCTTTCCTGTGGGACTGGTGTCTTTGTTTGCATGTAATAAAACAAGGTTTGTGTTTAACAAAATTACTGACTCACTGTTTACTAAGGTAAGTAACAGTGTGGCACTCACCCGTTCAGGTTCTAATCTGTACCACAATTACATTACTAAAAGCACACATTTTTCTATAAATTTCAAAGACAGCTTACAGGTGCAGAAAATAGCATTATATTTCTTTAAAGGCAGGGTCGACATTCAGTTGACGTAGTGCCAGTTAGCTACTGTAAAATAACCATTATTAGTACTTAAGCATTAAATGGTTCCATTTATTTCATTAAAGAAGCATTTATGGTGAGAGAAGACATAATCATTTATAGCAGGAAGATCTCCATTTAACTACTGTTCCATAAAAAGTATTTCATTTTTTATAAATTTTCATTTAGCACTTCTCTGGAAAGAATCTTATAATTTCATATAATGGCAAGAAATCTCAAGTGCAAGAATTAGTCTGTGTTGCAAAAAAAGATATGGAAATAATCCAGCCACATACAGCATCAAGATGCAGATTTAATCTTCTAGGAACATGTAGTGTTTCTCCCTTGGTTCACAAGTGATGTCATGAATAGCCTCCTAACATATAACATAACGAAGAGAAAAAAGGCTATAAAATGCATCACAAAACTCTTTCACTGAATCTGACTCTGAACTTCATGATCTATTTTGAATTTTTCACAGGATTAAACTATGTAGATGTGGTTGTTGCAGTTTTTTGTTTATATACTGAGATTTCTGTTAACTGTCCATTTCCTGAACTGCTTGTCTTGATGGAGGTCTCAGTGGGAGCAAATGGAACCAGACAGCCCTGACCTTCCTAGTTCCAGCAGCAGTCTGCAGCTCATCTTGCAGGCTCCCCAAGAATTTCTAGGCAAGATGAGGTATTTCTTCAGCATGTCCTGGTTTTGCACTGTGATTTCCTGTCAGTACACCATGCCTGGTACACCTTCCACAGGAAGTGTCAGGAGGACACATTGCCATTGGACCATGCCTAGTACTACACCTTCCAAAGTAAGTGTTGGGGACACGTTGTCAATGCACCATGCCTGATACACCTTCCACAGGAAGTGTCAGGGGACACATTGTCATTGGACCATGCTTAGTACACCTTCCAAAGGAAGTGTCAGGGAACATGTTGTGAGTGTACTATGCCTGGTACACCTTCCCCAGGAAGTGTCAGGAGACATGTTGCCAGTACACCATGCCCATGCCTGGTACACCTTCTAAAGGAAGTGTCAGGGGACATGTTGCCAGTGCACCATGTCTATTACACCTTACACAGGAAAAATGATAAAACAACAAGTTAAGCGCTTTCGTCAATACTCAGACTTCTTCAGAACAGTGAATTGCTGGCTGATAACTCCTTAAATACACACCCAGTCAATTAGTAAAATATTACCCCACATCATTTCCTTTCAATTAAGAAACATCATAGGAAGTGTAAGGTAGTAGTGAATACTCCCCCTGTTTGCAAGTACACAAAAAGTCAGCTAACCAAATGTTGAATCAATAGTGTCACATGTAAAGAATGTTATAAGGCAAAAAATACCAATGACAATATAAATAAATCATAACATAAATAACTGTTTAAGTTTCAAAAGTGGTGCTATAGAAATTCTATCATTAAGACCTGGAGGAGTATGCATTCAGTCTGATCTGCCACTTTAACTCAATGTACTCCAAATATTCCTCAACAAGTCCGCCCCTTTGTCCCAAATCAACTTGTTCAAGAATAAAAATTAAAACTGTGATTACTTTGGTCATTAATATGCCTAAATAATGCATTCTTCATATTTTTCTGCTTGATGTCATATAAATGTTGGTAGACTCTAAGTCTAAAAGCATTTTTGTTTTCCCCACATAATAACCTTGGCAGTTTTACATACTGCAATATAAACAACCCCTTAGTATAGCAAAACATTTTCTTTTTATTAGTAATGGATCCAAAATTCTTAAGATTAAATTTGTCCGTATCCATCATGAAAGGGCACTGGGGACATCTACCACATTTATCGTGCCACCTCTAGTGAGATTAGGTTTGCCTTTTTCAAGTAGTCCTTTTATTGATGTACTCTTTTTATAAACTATAGTGGGTCTCTTACCTATCTTGTCCAAGACCCCAATATCATTATCAAAAACCTTCCAATATTTATGTATTATGTATTTGATTTCTTCAAAATCTGCAGAATATGTGAGTGTCAGTGCATGTGTAAAAATAGTATTATTGTGCCTCACATTGTTGTGGTCATCCCTATTGCCCAATAGGGCTCTAAAGTGTCCACTAGTCCTCTTATTTATAACTTCCTGAATGATGTTTGATAGAAAAGGCACTGGATAACCTCTTCTCTGAAACATATTGGACAAATTGTCACATTCCCTGGTTAAGTCGTAAATGTCAGACACCATCTTGGCCAATCTAACACATTGGTTGACCAGGGCCTTCTTCTGGTGCAAAGGATGTGCACTAGTAAAATGTAATAATGTGTTAGAATAGGTTGGTTTCCTATATAGTTGGGAAATAAAACAGTTGTTCACATAATCTTTCTTTATGGTAATGTCCAAATAATGAATATAATCTAGATCCTTGACCATAGTAAATCTCAAAAAACTGGTGGTACTGTTCATGTACGAAAAGAACCTATTCAAATCTTGTTCTGATTGATTCCAAAACAGGACAATATCATCAAGGTATCGCCCATACAATACCCATGAAGTCCTTATTTCAGAGTTAAAAATGTATTGATCTTCCCAATGTGCTAAGACAATGTTGGTGAAGATTGGTGCACAACATGCACCCATGGCAACTCCAAGCCTTTGTTTAAATAAATGTCCTTCAAATGTAATGAAATTGTTTTCCAAAACCATCTCCATACAAGTACGGATGGTCAAGATGGTGTCATGATTCAATGACGAATTACTGCATAGAAACTCATAGAACCAGTCCAGACCTATATCATGTGGTATAACTGAAAACAGGTCACAGACGTCAATAGTCACCAGGATGAGGTTACTGTCATACATATTCTGATTGACTTTACCAAGGAAGTCCCATGAGTCCTTAATTATAGTAGTCCGATTATCAAGGACCCCCTTAGTCATACTGTCAATGTATTTTGCTATACTAAATGTTTTGGAGGCTTTAGCATCTACAATGGGTCTTAAAGGTGGACTGTGTATTGATTTGTGAATTTTTGGTATTCCAAATATGGTGGGAATCCTGGGAAGTTTGGTTAAAATGTAGCTGTGTGTGTCTAGTGTGATTTGTCCATTCAGTAAAAGTTGCTCCAATTCTAAGTCAATGTTACGATATGCTATGTTTAATTCATTTCGTGAGGTCTCAGTGTACATTTCACTATATAATATGTCAAACATTCTACTATTGTAATCATCAGTATTCATAATAACCAGACCCCCACCCTTGTCCGGTTTCATAAGTCTTATATTAGTCTGATGTAAAATTTCACTCAAAATACCCTTCTCCTCTATTTTTAAATTGTCTATGGGTGAGTCATTATGCCTATAACCCAATCGTGTTCTAATGTCGTTTTCACATAGAACCTCAAATATTTGTACCAAAGGGTGATTGGGAGGTTGAAAGGTACTTGGTCGGCTAAGGTTTGAGCCACAAGTAAAATTACTATCAGGAAAAAATAAAGCTAGATTTAATTTCCTTGTAAATAGTTTTAACTGCACCATAACATCTACTATGTTGCCCTTGCTAGTAGGCACAAAATTCATACCTTTGGATAGAAAATCGGCCCATTCCCTAGTGACAGTAAGACCACTGTAATTATAAATACTGAAGTCACTCAAATCATTAGTCACAATTGAAAGAATCACATTCTCAGTCTCAGTATGTGATGGGCTGGTTATCTCCGGTAGTTGTTCCATCCCCCCCTCCCCCGCCGTGGTGCAGATCGAGGACTGTAATAATTCGACCTCATCTGTCTTTGGTTGATTAGCCTCTCCGATCTCCTGAGGGGGGCTTGTTCTAAAGGGATTTCCTCTCCTTCCTTATCATCTTGTGTCTCACAAGCTTGCCCTAACGTATAAGTACTGTGATTACCTGTCATTTGATTCAATTGCCCTCTTGGGGGATCTGGATAAGCCACACCCTTCTCATAATCCATTTTGTCCCTACATAACTTCCTTTCCTTTCTCCGTCTTAAATCACTGAGTTCGTTATAGACAGTATCAAACACAGCATTAAAAACATTTTTCTTAGATTCAAACAATAAGTCATTTTTAATGTTGACATCTACCTGATTAATTTCTCTTAACAATAATGCCATTTTCTTATTGTTATCCACAATAAGAATACGTAACAATTCACAGCCTTGTCTGTTAAAAAATCCCAAAAGTTCTTTGTAAAGATGTGAATCCTTTTCCAACCCGGTTGGATATTTCCACATTAGTAGTCCTTTTGGGACTTGCTCCCTCTTAATACATTCAGTTAGGTACTAATTTTCTAACTGAATTTTCTTATATTTGAATAACAAAGTTTTAAACATGTGGATCTGTTCATCTAGTGTACCCAGGTCAGAATTCACATTCTCGTTCCTACAATTTAAACCGAGATCAGTTTTTAACCAATGTTCTAAGGAAATGTTAACATAGTCCGCTTCACGAGGCTCATGCATATTCAAGCCTTGAGTGCCAGATGCACCAATGGTAGTGGAATACATCACTTCCTTATTCCCGTTACCCTGGCAATTATTTCCTTGTCCCGGAGGAATGGAAGAACAAGAACTAGACTGTGAAGTGTCCAAAGGTCTATTTCTCAAGCCAGCATTGTCCCTGATAATATTATCGACCTTGGCTGACAGTTCAGCAACAGTCTTGGTAAGAAGCGTCACAGATGTCAAGACACTTTGTAAATCGGCACCATCAATGCTGGTCACCTGGCCACTTGCATCCATAACAAAACACTGACAAACTCAGTAAGCAGAATAAAAACTAGAATGAACAGCAGATGCAGGGTGGTATCCAACAAGATGAAGCCCAAATAATGAAAAAATTCTTTCTTTACTCAATCCAATTATCAAAATGAAGTACAAATACACATAAAGTCACAGTTTAAAAATGATAAAGCAACAAGTTAAGCACTTTCGTCAATACTCAGACTTCTTCAGAACAGTGAATTGCTGGCTGATAACTCCTTAAATACACACCCAGTCAATTAGTAAAATATTACCCCACATCATTTCCTTTCAATTAAGAAACATCACAGGAAGTGTAAGGTAGTAGTGAATACTCCCCCTGTTTGCAAGTACACAAAAAGTCAGCTAACCAAATGTTAAATCAATAGTGTCACATGTAAAGAATGTTATAAGGCAAAAAATACCAATGACAATGTAAATAAATCATAACATAAATAACTGTTTAAGTTTCAAAAGTGGTGCTATAGAAATTCTATCATTAAGACCTGGAGGGGAGTATACATTCAGTCTGATCTGCCACTTTAACTCAATGTACTCCAAATATTCCTCAACAGGTCCGCCCCTTTGTCCCAAATCAACTTGTTCAAGAATAAAAAAACTAAAACTGTGATTACTTTTGTCATTAATATGCCTAAATAATGCATTCTTCATATTTTTCTGCTTGATGTCATATAAATGTTGGTAGACTCTAAGTCTAAAAGCATTTTTGTTTTCCCACATAATAACCTTGGCAGTTTTTACATACTGCAATATAAACAACCCCTTAGTATAGCAAAACATTTTCTTTTTATTAGTAATGGATCCAAAATTCTTAAGATTAAATTTGTCTGTATCCATCATGAAAGGGCACTGGGGACATCTACCACATTTATACGTGCCACCTCTAGTGAGATTAGGTTTGCCTTTTTCAAGTAGTCCTTTTATTGATGTACTCTTTTTATAAACTATAGTGGGTCTCTTACCTATCTTGTCCAAGACCCCAATATCATTATCAAAAACCTTCCAATATTTATGTATTATGTATTTGATTTCTTCAAAATCTGCAGAATATGTGAGTGTCAGTGCATGTGTAAAAATAGTATTATTGTGCCTCACATTGTTGTGGTCATCCCTATTGCCCAATAGGGCTCTAAAGTGTCCACTAGTCCTCTTATTTATAACTTCCTGAATGATGTTTAATAGAAAAGGCTCTGGATAACCTCTTCTCTGAAACATATTGGACAAATTGTCACATTCCTTGGTTAAGTCGTAAATGTCAGACACCATCTTGGCCAATCTAACACATTGGCCCTTGACCAGGGTCTTCTTCTGGTGCAAAGGATGTGCACTAGTAAAATGTAATAATGTGTTAGAATAGGTTGGTTTCCTATATAGTTGGGAAATAAAACAGTTGTTCACATAATCTTTCTTTATGGTAATGTCCAAATAATGAATATAATCTAGATCCTTGACCATAGTAAATCTCAAAAAAACTGGTGGTACTGTTCATGTACGAAAAGAACCTATTCAAATCTTGTTCTGATTGATTCCAAAACAGGACAATATCATCAAGGTATCGCCCATACAATACCCATGAAGTCCTGAATTCAGAGTTAAAAATGTATTGATCTTCCCAATGTGCTAAGACAATGTTGGTGAAGATTGGTGCACAACATGCACCCATGGCAACTCCAAGCCTTTGTTTAAATAAATGTCCTTCAAATGTAGTGAAATTGTTTTCCAAAGCCATCTCCATACAAGTACGGATGGTCAAGATGGTGTCATGATTCAATGACGAATTACTGCATAGAAACTCATAGAACCAGTCCAGACCTATATCATGTGGTATAACTGAAAACAGGTCACAGACGTCAATAGTCGCCAGGATGAGGTTACTGTCATACATATTCTGATTGACTTTACGAAGGAAGTCCCATGAGTCCTTAATTATAGTAGTCCGATTATCAAGGACCCCCTTAGTCATACTGTCAATGTATTTTGCTATACTAAATGTTTTGGAGGCTTTAGCATCTACAATGGGTCTTAAAGGTGGACTGTGTATTGATTTGTGAATTTTTGGTATTCCAAATATGGTGGGAATCCTGGGATGTTTGGTTAAAATGTATTTGTGTGTGTCTAGTGTGATTTGTCCATTTAGTAAATGTTGCTCCAATTCTAAGTCAATGTTACGATATGCTATGTTTAATTCATTTTGTGAGGTCTCAGTGTACACTTCACTATAGCTGAAATCATTGTCACTTTACTCCATTTCATACAGACTATGCAGAGGTGATCTCTGCCTTGCTTATAAGGCAATCTCTGGCTCTGCTTTATTGTAAATGCTACATATCTGTAAGTCCAATGGCTGATGGGTTACTCACTCTAAAGCCCTTGACCTGGTATGTGACAATAATAGAACCTACTGGAGATAAACAGTTGTTTTCCAGAGGTTACCATGCCTGTGGAGGAGACTCCCAATTCATGTAAAGCAGAGCACCTCTATAAGAGCAGTCTGGATGATTGGATGGGTAAACATAAATTCACCCCGGGGGATCCACCTGTGTCTCTCTTGGACAGAGGCAATAAGTGCTGATCATGGAAATGAAGGCAGAACTTGGCTAGGAGTGTAAGGGTCCTAGGGCCACTAGCCTAGTAACTTCCTATGATCCCATGATCCTAAACAGCATGTCCTATATGAACCAACTCAAAGCACTGTCACTATGCTAGGTATCCTACAGACTGCTAAAAAATTACCTGTGTCTGGCATACAAGGTGTGACGCCTGTGCACTGGCCCAGCAATCAAGGAGCCTCAATCCTTACCACTAACACCAGTGAGGGGCGTCCACATAGGGGAGGATAACAAATACCCACACAGTAAAGTGCAATTTCCCTTAAGAGCACACAGAGATCACAGTCAGTCTGGGGCTGGTTTCTCCATTTCTCCCCAGATCTCCAAAAAGACTCCCCACTGGCACAACTACAGGGTCCATATCTCAGCCTAGTGGGCAAGCTAAAATGTCCAGCACCCTCTCTGTCCAACCAGTGCTTTGTGTCCCTGCCCAAGTAGCTGACACACACACACACACACACACACACACACACACACACACACACACACACACACACACACACACACACACACACACTTTGAGTTATGAGTTATATACAAATACAGACACACCTGGGGAAGGCTGGCACAGATTCTACAGCTGTGCCCCCTTCCTGCCCAGTCTAAAAGGTATTACCAGCTGCTACCACTCACTAATATTTATCAGCTACTAAAAAGGCCCTTATCAAAGGGTGTCCAATTATTACTGTGCAATATTATTATCCAAATGGTAAGTGTGACCGAACAGGAAAGCTTATTGGAGTGACTTGGGCAGTATCACTGTATACATGAAATATACTCTAGAGCTTAAATTATCTCTACATAAAACAGCTACAGTTGAAAGGTTTAAAATATTTAATAATAAATAATAAAAACACAAGACAATACTTCTTACTACATAGTGCTAGTCAAGAGTTTAGACACAGGAAAATGCATAAAATAATGCAGTAGAATAGTTCTGACATCAATACAGAAAGCAACTAATCTTCCTGTTTCCTAGCTATTTCTAAAAGAGACACCAAAGTCCAAGATCTTACTTACATACAGAACACAGGCAGATACTGATGAGTTGGATGTTCTCAAGACAAATGCAAAAATGGTCTCTGATTCTATCTCTTTAAATTGATAAGAAAGTGCTGCTTCACATTACATCATTCTTAACAATTTTCTGTTTTCCCAGGCTAACAGAAACTCAGAAATTAATAGCCTGTTTGATCTTGCAGCTGGTCAGGAAGCCAGAACAATAAAAGAAATTATAAATGTAAATTCTAGCCATTAACTCTGGCCTCAAAACAATAGAAATAATTCCTTAATTTAGGCATCTCGGCTCTGAGTTTTGACATCAAACAATTACACAATGCTTGACTTATCAGCCTTCCTACAGCAGAGTGCACTGTTGTATTTTTGCAGTTCCACATTTAACAGCATTTTCTTCCATTTAAGAGAACAAGTTTGTGGCTTATATTAATATTTACAAATGACAGAATTATCTATAAAATTATATCTGGCTAGGCTGGCAGCCTTCACCTATCTTCACATATCTTTCCCCTGGAGAACTCAAGCTAGATTTTAAGTGACCCTTGATAAACTTTGATTGAGAGGGTCAGGTCTTATTGAGTATACCGTACCCCATTCCTTGTCTTGAGAGCCCATCTGTGTTGGCATTGCTAATCCGACTGCGGTGCTGCGCTGATATATATGCTTGCAACCCTAGGCTCCATCTTAGCAACTTGGCATTTTGCTGGCTGACTCTGTTTAACTATGTTTAGGGGATTGTGATCTGTCACTACAATGAATTTTCTTCAATATAGATAAGGCTGAAGTTTCTGCAGTGCCCAGAAAATGGCTAGACATTCCTTTTCTACAGCTGCATAGCATTCCTCCCTGGGTTAGAGCCTATGACTGAGATAAAGCACTGGGTGCTCTTCTCCCTCTGAAGAAATCTGGCTAAGTATAGCCTCCAACCCATGGTTTGAAGCATCCACCTGCACAACAAATTCTTTGCTGTAACCTGGACTGGCTAACTCAGGGGTCCTCCCAAAGCTTCTTTAAGCTTCTGGAATGCCTGCTCACATGCTGGGGTCCACACTACCTTATCTGGCCTGTTCTTCCTTGTCAGGTCTATGAGGGGAGCAGCTATGGTACTATAACTGGGGACAAACTTTCTGTAGTACCCTGCTGTCCCTAAGAATGCCCTCACCTGCTTTTTGGTAACAGGTGCAGGCCATGCCTGAATGGCTTCTACTTTGGCAGGTTCTGGCCTAATCTTACCACTCCCCACTCTATGTCCCAGGTAGGAGACCTCTGCCATACCCACCTGACATTTGCTGGGCTTAATGGTCAACCCCAACCTCTGTAGTTTGCTCAGCACCTCCCTGACATTTTGAATGTGCTCTTGCCAGGAATGACTGAAGATGGCACTATCATCTAGGTAAGCAAGGGCAAACCCTTCTGCTCCTGCTAGGATATGATCTACTAGCCTCTGTAAAGTTGCAGGGGCATTTTTCATCCTAAAGGCCATCTTTGTGAACTCATACAAGCCAAAAGGAGTCACAAAGGCTTATCTCTCTCTAGCACTGAGAGTAAAGGGCACCAGCCAGTAACCCTTGGTAAGATCAGTGGTGATAAGATGCTTAGCCCCACCCAGCTTCTCTAGAGCCTCATCTGTCCCAGGCATGGGGTAAGCATCTGACTCTGTGTGACTATTTAATTTCCTGTAGTCCACACAGAACCTGTTGCTGCCATCCTTCTTTGGCACCAGCACCACTGGGGAGGCCCAGGGACTATTGGACTCTTGAATTACAACTAGTTCCAACATCTCCTGTATCTCCTCCCTCAGAGTCTGCTTGACTCTCTCAGGCACCCTATAAGGGGCCTGCATAATAGGCATTTGGGGACCTGTATCCACCTGGTGCTGCACCAGGTGGGTGCACCCTGGTTTCCCAGTGAACATGTCCCCAAACTCCTTGTAACACTGCTCGGATTTCTCAAACTTTGGTAGGAGATAGCTGCTGGGACATTGTTAACCCTTACACTGAGGTGTCTGTCCAAGCCTCACTGAGGAGATCAGTCACCAGATTTCCCCCAGACTCCTCCTGCAAGCTGCTGCAAATGCTCAGCACAAGGGCCTCCCTATCATGGTATGGTTTCATCATTTTAACATGGTGCAGTTTGTGCTCCTGCCTCCTGCCTAGCAGTTCTACCATGCAGTTAACATCACTTACCTTCCTTACCACCTTGTAGGGTCCCTCCCAAGCTGCTTGCAGCTTGTTGTGTCTGACAGGAATGAGAACCATTACCTGCTGACCTACAGCATACTCTCTAGCTCAAGCATTTCTGTCATACCATACCTTTTTCTGTTGTTGGGCTTTTTCCAGGTTCTCCTGAGCCAAGCCCGTGAGTTCCATGAGCCATATCCTGAGGTTTAGGACATATGCCACAACAGATTCCTTGTGAGATTCACACTCACCTTCCCACTCATCTCAAATTAAATCTAGAGGTCCCTCACCCTATGCCCATATAATAACTCAAAGGGTGAAAAACCTGTGGATTCCTGAAGACCCTCTCTGTAAGCAAACAACAGATGGGGCAAATATTTGTCACACTCCATCTGCAAATGCCTGTAGCATGGACTTGAGTGCAGAGTTTAACCTCTCAACAAGACCATTAGTCCGGGGATGGTAGGGGGTGGTTTTCATGTGCTTCACCCCACAGTAATTCACAGACAAGCCAGCACATCTAACATGAAATTGGCACCTCCGTCAGTCAGTATTTTCTTTGGGAAACCTACCCTGCTAAAAATCTCTAACAAAGCATTTGCCACCTTTTCTGCCTCAATAGAGGCCAAAGCCACTACCTCAGGGTATCTTGCAGCATAATCTACCACCACTAGGATATAACTTTTCCGTGTGGAACTTGGGGTAGTCAGAGCCCCCACAATATCCATAGCTACCCTATGAAATGGCTCCTCAATCACAGTCAAAGGCATTAAAGGAGCTCTCACCTTGTCTCTTGCCTTGCCTACCTTTTGGCACTGCTCACAGGTCCTGCAGTACCCTGTTTCATCTCTGGAAACTGCAGGCCAATAAAAGTTCTGCATAATATGTCTCTTTGTATGTTTTGTGCCAATATGACCTGCAAAGGGAATATCATGGGTTGTGGCTAGAAGCGCCAGATGGTAGGCTCTAGGCACTACCAACTGCTGTATTCTCTCACCTTCTAGCCCTCCCACAGGGGTCCACTCGCTGTATAGTAACCCTTTGTCCCAGTATACAGATTCTCCCTTCCCTTGAGTATCAGGTGTCTCACTACCTACCTGCCTTAGGCCTTGCAGTGTAGGGTCTGAGAGCTGAACCTGTCTCAACTCTTTCTTTGTAACCCTTCCCACCTCCCATTCCACAGGAAGTGTGGCATCCTCTGACAGTGGTGCCTCACTGTCAGCCTGGGTACTACTACTCACCTCTACCTTTGCGGTTACTCTGTCCAAGGGAACATCAGTACCACAAGCAGCTGTGGTTCACTTTCAGTCTCACTGCTACAGTGTAGCTTCTTCTCTGAAGTAACCACCTCACCATTCCTGGCTGCAAGTTTGCAGTCCGTCTGGGTCTCCCCCAGCCTACCAGACCTACATGCTTGTCTCGAAGCCTGACTGTGTGTAGCTGCATTGACACATAGTACTGCCTCATCCAAATCCTTCCCTATCAGGACATCTGCAGGATGGTAGTTTGGTACCCCTGTTGTCTCAAGACAACCTACTATTGGCATTTTGTCTCTCCCACTTACTGGCTCTCTCACCTTTTGTTCCCCACCTTGCCTCAGTGGACATACGTATGTCACATGGCCCCACTACTTGCATTCAAAACATTTAACCCTAGATCCTGGACATGTACTTGGACTACTGGCTTCCCCTGCTACTGGCAGATTCTGTTGGGGCAGTCTGGGCTGCCCACCATGGGTTCCTTTAGACTCATGAGCAGTACAGGGGGTCCATTTCCTGTCCATGGATGCCCTGCTTGCTAGGTATAGGTCTCTCTTCTTCCCTAACTCATCTGAAGTAGCACACTGTCTATCAGCTAACCAGATTCTCATGTCCTCAGGCAAGGTGCTAAGGGCTTGATCCCTTCCCAAAAGGTTTGCCAGCCCTTCAGAAGTGATGAGCTGACATACAGTCATCCACCTATGAAAATAAGTGCTCAGTTCAGCAACATATTCACACACACATTCATCTGCCTTGCGTCTGTGCTCATGAAACTTTTTCCTATACGTTTCAAATGTTAGCTTAAAAAATTCTAACAAACAGTTCTTAACAGCAGTATAATCAAAACATTCATGATCAGAAATTTTAGACAATACAGTTACAGCTTTACCATGGAGTAAGGGGGTCAGGAATTGTACCCAGAGCCTTTGGTTGACATCATACTGTTTTCATACCTTCTCAAACATATGAATGAAACTATCAAAATGTTCCCCCTAAGTAAACAGCAGAAGAAATTTACTGACCTTTTGTGCTTCTGGGGTCCAGTTACTCCCTTCCCCATTACCTCCATGACTCTGGCAAAGAGTCAGCATTTCCTTTTTGTGCTGCCTCTGCTGCTTCTTTTCCACAGCTTCTATTTCCAAATGCCTGGCTTACAACTCAAGTCTCTTTAGCTCCGGATGGATTTTTAAGTCCTCTGCACAAAGGTTGAGTTGTCCATTCCTTGAGTGTTGTACATCTCCATGGCCAGTCTGATCATCCTCCTGGTTGCTGTTTTCTGTTGCAGCTGTGACCAAAGCTGTAATCATGTTTGCCTTAGTCAGGTTTCCTTGCACCAGAACTTTAGCCTGGCACATCTCAGCCAACTGGGTCCTTGTCAGCTTTCCATACTCCTCTGCTGACATGCTTGCCTGCTCTCCCTGAATAACTAAAATAACAAAAGAAATAAAACAATTGTGATCTGAACTCTAAGTATTTGCTACGTGGCTGATTTAGAGTACAAAAACACCTTCAGTGATCACTGTACACAAGCTACAGGAATTCACACTACCCACACCACTACAAGCCAATTAGTATTTGCCAACCAATTAATATGTGGTGTGGATATCTTACCACTGCCAAACAATTAATATGTGATGCCTGTGTACTGGCCCAGCAATCAAGGAGCCTCAATCCTCACCACTAACACACTGAGGAGCATCCACATAGGGGAGGATAACAAATACCCCACACAGTAAAATACAATTTCCCTTAAAAGCACCAGATCTCAGCCTAGTGGGCAAGCTAAGACCTCCAGTACCCTCTCTGTCCAACCAGTGCTTTGTGTCCCTGCCCAAGTAGCTGACACACACACACACTTTGAGTTATGAGCTATATACAAATGCACAGACACTCCTGGGGAAGGCTGGCACAGATTCTCCAGCTGTGCCCCATTCCTGCCCAGTATAAAAGGTAGTACCAGCTGCCACCACCCACTAGTATTTATCAGCTACTAAAAAGGCCCTTATCAAAGGATGTCCAATTATTACTGTGGATGGTGCAGTGGTGCAGCAGTAGCATTGTCGCCTCACAGCAAGAGGTTCTCCAGTTTGATTCTTGGCTGGGGTGCCTTCTGTGTGGAGTCTGCATGTCCTCCCTGCATTCATGTGGGTTTCCTCTGGGTGCTCCGGTTTCCTCCCACACTACAAAGACATGCATCTGGAGCATTTCTCCCCAGGCCTCCACTGAAAATTGGCTTTGTTCGAAGTCAGACTTTCCCAGTTAACAAATGTTAAATAAATAAATAATATTATTATCCAAATGGTAAGTGTGACCGAACAGCAAAGCTTATTGGAGTGACTTGGACAGTATCACTATGTACATGCAATGTACTCTAGAGCTTAAATTATCTCTACATAAAACAGCCACAGTTGAAAGTTTTAAAAAAAATTTAATAATAAATAATAAAAACACAAGACAATACTTCTTACTACACAGTGCTAGTCAAGAGTTCAGACACAGGAAAATGCATAAAATAATACAGTAGAATAGTTCTGACATCAATACAGAAAAGAACTGTCTAATCTTCCTATTTCCTAGCTATTTCTAAAAGAGACACTTAAGTCTAAGATCCCACTTACATTTATAACACAGGCAGATACTGGTGAGTTGGATGTTCTCAAGACAAATGCAAAACTGCTGTCTGATTCTCTCTCTTTAAATTGATAAAATAGTGCTGCTTCACATTACATCATTTTTAACAATTTTCTGTTTTCCCAGGCAAACAGAAACTCAGAGGTTAATAGCCCTTTTAATCTTGCAGCTGGTCAGGAAGCCAGAGCAATAAAATAAATTATACATGTAAATTCTAGTCATTAACTCTGGCCTCAAAACAATAAGAAGAATTCCTTAATTTAGACATCTCGGCTCCGAGTCCTGACATCAAACAATTACACAATGCTTGACTTATCAGCCTTCCTACAGCAGTATGCAGTGTTGTTACATTTTTGCACTTCCACATTTAACAGCATTTTCTTCCATTTAAGAGAACAAGCCTGTGGCTTTTATTAATATTTACCAATGACAGAATTATCTAAAAAATTCTATCTGGCTAGGCTGGCAGCCTCCACCTATCTTCACACAAGGCATCCTTCATACCATTAGTGATGGATTTACTGTACATCACCAAGTCAAATGGTATCAGAAATACTTGGTCTAGGGATCTAAACCTCTTCTGCAACATCAACAAAGTGGTTTGAGGGACAGGTATATTTTACAGATGATGCTACTGCTATGGAACAGACTCTCCATCCACATAAAACAAAGTTCATCCCTTTCCATATTCAAGTTCAACTTAAATCTGTGAATGTGAAACAGAAAATTTACCCCAGGACTGCCCCCTATATTACTAATGGACACAGGCAGCTCCTAAATGCTTTATGCCATGCATGAGTCTCCTCAAATTATCTGTGGTATTATCCCAGTTATTCTCATTAGGGGTAATATATATTTATATACCATGGGATTGATAAGGCCAATCTATAACCAAATGGGATATGTTATTTTGAGCACAAAAAGGGAAACTGGCTAGGCTTAAAATGGCCTACAAGTACAGCTACCCAGTACTTACCTATGAACCTATGAAGAAGCTACTTCTCGGACCTGCAGAGACCAGCCCACTGTTTTGGGGGAGAATCAAGTTCCCCAGTTTAAAGGCACTGTTTTGTTATCCCTTCTGACTCACACTCAGGAAGAAATGATTCCAGTGCACCTAGGCAAACTAAAGATCTCAATCACTAAAGGCTAAGAGATACTACCAGCATGTATGGGATATCATCTAACCCAGATGTATTCTGTTATGCAGACCAGAAAATCATGAACATGAGATAGTTCAGACACATTACTAGATTAGTCTTTTGCTCACACTGAGTGTACTTAACTTAGTACTTAAAATATGAGCACACCTATCTTTCTACTGGTAAAGTGACAAAATGGGATGCAGCAGATTCCTTGGAACTCCATATTGCAACACTTTCCACAAAACATTTGGGCTTCACAAGCATATACCTTCCCCATGTCCACAAAATGCACAAAGGCTATAATGGAAAGCTCCCATGGCCTCTCAGTACACATGCAGGAACAATAGATGAATCTACCAAGACAAAATCTGCATTGCTCCTCCTGAATCAAAGTCTTTGTTGTCATCAGCAGTTTCCTTCCCAGCATCCTGGCATAGGTTTTCCCTTGGATGCTCAGGAGAGTGATACTTCTATAAATGTAATATACTTTCCTGTTACTCTTTCTTCAAAATTAAATGGGAATCACCCCTTATTTGCTATTCCAAAGGTTCTGTCACCACCTTCCACGCAACATTGAAAAGGCAAACAGCCATGATGTTCGAACTATATCCAGTGCCTTTATTGTCAGCTACATTGCCACAGTGGAACTCTTTAATTTTTGCAATGGTCTTATCCACAGAAGTCTATGTACTCCTGCCATTTGTTTGTTGCATTGCCTTCTCAAAGGAGGGCATGCCCATCATGTTGTAATGTTTTGTGTTCCTTCCACCATTTTCTTAATGGATCTACTTTAAAAAAACAAAGATCAGAATACCAACATTAATTTTCGCGAGTCTGAAAATACAGCAACCTGACATACCCAAACACCAAAACTTTCCCAGGGTAAGTAAACACTTGCTCTAACTTAAACGAAATACACATCAAAGTAATTAAAACCCACCCAGGTGGGGGGAGCTATTCCCCCCCAAACTCCCCATAACTATATATGCCAACTCCAGGATGGCATTACAGTGGAGAAAAGGGCATGTTGGGCAAGTGTTTACTTACCCTGGGAAAGATCTGGCATTCGGGTATGTCAGGTTTCGGTATCTTCAGTCTCATGAAAATGAACATCAGTATAGTGTTCTTCATGTTTTAAAGCAGATCCTTTCTTAACAGTATGAACAGTATTGCAGATAGTTCTCCCCCTTCACTGTAGGTTGTCCTATGTTTTTCCAGATCCTCTTGTAATCCATCCAAAAGCCATTTTCCTTGGCCTCATAAAATTACTTCCACACCCAGACATTCACTTAGAAGACATTTACAGCTACTACCATTCTGGCCTATCAGTGCATGTCAGTCAGATCTTTACTAAACTTGAAGTTTACCCTCACAGCTAGCCATAGCCATTCCTGGGTAGGGGTCAGGGACCACTCCCAGGAGTTATATTCAATGCAGACGTGAGAACAGCTCTAATCACAAAGTCTTGCATGAGATCAGCAGAAAAGAGTGCTATTTTTTGACCGCTGTTCTTAGCTGGTACTTTTCAGTCTCTTGCATAAATTTTAGTTGTTTCCTCAGTACTAAGGTGGCATTCCATATTCCAACAGTCATTTATGTTGTCAGGCTGTAGTTTATCCATCCATCCATCCATCCATCCATCACCCCCTTTTTTCCATTTTTGTACATGGAGTCGGGGTCATCTATAATGGCCACCATCCAAAGCCAATGGCAAAACACCGACCCACTGGCCTCATCCCTTCACTTTGTTCATGGTAAGTTTATATTGGATTTCTTTGTATTTTTCTTTTTTTTTTTAGACTGAACCCATCTAAAAGGTTCACATAGTCCTTTATATCACTGCCATTAGGGTGACCTTAATAGAACCACAAAATGTACTGAACTGGCGTAATTCATTAAGTGTTTCACTGTAGCAACAAAAATCAAGGCAAGTAAAAGTAAAGTATGGTTTTGTGCATATATGTTTTAGATTACCAGTGAGCATTCTTACTATGTGAAACACTGCAGTCATGAACCTGATCAAAAATCATATTTTTTGAATAAAGACTTATCGATTTAATGCTCATTAGCAGAAATTATGAATCAGTTTGTTCTGACTCAAGTCTTGCTTAACAAAAGTTACTGAAGCTCTCATTTTACCAGTTACTAGGGAAAAATTCTGCCATCTAGTAAGCACATTTTCCATTTGCCCAATGTGATAGGATTTGCTCCCAGTAACTATTATTTTCCACTGCAAGCTGTACTAGTGTCTTAAAAGAGATGTTTGCTGGACAAAAATAATGGGCAAATGGCCTAAAGAGAATGACAAAAAATAATGTTTTGTTTATACGTGTATATCGTAATGACATCAGTTGCTCCAAACCATGTACTGCAGGAAAATAAGACATCCATTGCTAGTTTGGGGGCAGTGAAATATCTGGATTAATTCTTATTTATTCATTTGCCAAGAACTCTCTTAATCCATTTCATGTTCACAAGGTGCCTGAAACTATCTTTGCACAATGTGGGCAGAAAGCAATATCTGGATTTCAAGCTTGGCAGGTTTATGTCTTAGAAGTAAAAATATGACATAGGGTATAATCTTCTATACAGTCATTGTCCATCAAACACTGAATTGCCCATTCAATTCCTGCCTTCCCTTAAACCTCATTCCTCCTCCAATACATTATTCTGCATATATTGTTCCCACAATTCCCATTTTTTTCTATGTAATTTGCTCCTTCCCTATTCTAATTATTCCACGTCCAGTTCTTTTATCTCTTTTACTATATTCACTTCTTTAGAATGGTTGGTTTAGACTTTGTTTTCCATTTTCTAGTAATTGCTTTTTTGGCAGCCACCAGAATTAAACACAGCAAGACCTTACTATGTCTAGACAATTCCAATTCTGTATCACATCAAAAAAATAATTTCCTTAGTTGCACCAGTTAGCTCAACCAGTATTTCAGACAGAGTAGTCTGCAGAGACTTTTTTTAAAGTCTTCCAACTCATTACAATCCAAAAAAAATATGTTCCCAATTACCTCTTTGTTCCTCATTATTTCTTGCATGAAACCCAAGAGAGAAGAATAATATTAGCTGGGCACTTAAATTTACCAGAAGGAGAGAGGAATACTATTGATTCAACAACATTAGTAAGGAAATTATTCACACTGTATGTTCAGGAACAATTGCTTCAGATCATAAAAAAATACCAAGGAACAGAACATATTAGGCATTGTCTGTGTTCCTAAAAATACTGTTAGCTTTACCATTGCTGATGTGCAGTGATCATGGGGTTTGTAAAGGTTAATCAGTTGCTAGATAATTCCACAAACTGAAATCTAAATCAGTGCACAGAAGATTAATTACAGATTATATGGAAGCAAAACAGTCACTATGTAAAACTAATAATAACAGATATTTTGCTGCTTAACATTTCTTTTTAACATCTCTTTAAATGTTATTTTGTTTAATTGATTAATTAATTGATATTTCTCTCATTACTGTGTATATAAGGGAATGGATTTTCACCATGATTTATGTGCTCATTGAAGGCTGTGGTAGCCGAGGTGCTAAGACACGATTTATGGAATAAATATTTTTCTACGTGGAATCTTCGTTGTTTTTTCTTATTGGTCTTTTTTTAGACCTTTTTTGCTGGTTGTTTTCTATTTTCGTTATGGATTCCATGTTGGAACTTCCCAGAGTGTTTCATGATGACTCCAACTCTGCTCAGACTGGCGTTGTTACCCCTCCGGTTCCTGGTGTTTTGGGAATTCAAGGTGCATCGGGTAACTCTATGCAAAGAACTTTGGATAATTTTTTACTACCAGGGGCATCTATTTTGGCTTCTGCTCGTAATATTGTTGTTAATGGCTTGACTAATTCTGCTGTTGCTGCCCCACCAGTCTCTACTTCTGCTACTGCTGTTGTTACTGCAGTTTTACCTGCTGCTTCAGCAACAGCTGGTAATGATAACAATCTTAGACCGGCTTATAGTGCTTTATAATTTATGGAGGAGAGACAATGAAAGTTCCTTAACCCGTTTGCGGGTTTGGGAGGCTCCGCCCCAGGTATGTTTCCTAAAGAAATTCAAGATACTGTGAATGACTTTGAGAAATTGATTTTTCGTGAAACCTGCTGCCACTTTAATTTGCTGGGTTTAAATAGATATACTGAACTTAATATTGCTCCTAGGGGGCTTAGAGCATTTAAAAATCCAGCAACACCTTTTGACTCTACGGATCCTACTGATAATTTTTTTAAAGACAGATGGATTGCTGCCACCCATTCCTGTGCTATGGAATGGGTGAATATATTAGTAGAGAGAGAGCGTGTGCTCCAAAATAAGTTGCAACGAGAGTTACAGAACATGCACTCAGATTTGCTTGCTGAGATAGGTGAACAAAAGGTCAGTGACATCTTTAAAAATCTGAAAGATAAATTATATAAATTTGAAAATGAACAGGTAGATTTTAAATCTACCAAAATTAAAAGAGATATTTGTGATTATAATAATGGGCGGGCCTTTTTGTGGCAAACTCAATCTAATTTGCGCTTTAAATCAATGAGAAAGAATCGAAATAAGAAACAGTTGTCTATCTCTTTTGCTTCTTCGGAAGGAGCAGGTCTAACTACAGATTCTGAAGGGGAGTTTTCTGAATTCCCACCATTGCCAGATGCACAGAATCCACAGGCTCATAAACAGCGTTTTCAAGCCTATGCAGATAGTAACCAAAGAGGCAACAAGAAAAAAGGAATTAGTGGTTGTTCTCCACCGAGTGAAGGACAATTTAAACAGACTTCTAAACGTAGCAGATGGAACTAATGTATGTTTAACTTCTCCTACAATTTATGCTTCTAATGTTGTTAATTTGTCAGGTCTTTCATTATCAGAGGAAGAAATATCTGTTTTGCAGTTAGGTTTGAAATTTGTACCTACAGTTATTCCAAGAAACTATGTTATTTAACAAGAAATTTTCAGATTGATCAGGAAGTTACATTTAAAATATTATTTTTCTCAGAATAATATATCTATACATGACTATAATGAAAAATGCAGTTTGGAAAGTGATTTGAGTACTGACAGTTTTTTCTCTTGTATTTCTGATGATTATGACTCTACAGTAGCTAATGCTTACACTCTTTTAAATACAGATGGTATTAAATATCAAAGTAAATTTATTCCTCCATATATTAATAGTACTATCACACAATTTTCTGAAATGTTATATTTTTCTTTACAACAACTAGTGAATGTTTTTGATAAGAATTCTTGCTCTTTTAATATGACAAAGTATGAATGGTTTGCTCTGAAGAAGTTGATGAATAGGAATGATCTTATTATTAAACCTTCTGACAAGGGCAATAAAATTGTTATACTTCATCATACTCAATATTATGATATGTGTATGAAACATCTTTGTGATACATCTACTTATCAAATATGTGAATATGGGGAATATATGAATTCGATAAAACGAT
The DNA here is from genome assembly GCF_019279795.1 of Protopterus annectens. NCBI lineage: Eukaryota > Metazoa > Chordata > Ceratodontiformes > Protopteridae > Protopterus > Protopterus annectens. Next base: position 1,573,153,228 of record NC_056741.1, on the reverse strand, counting down.
TTACTATTCTTATTGAAAAAGGTGTACGCTTAGGTTACTTTTGTAAAAAAGATTTAGACACTATGTTTAACATAGATAACTGTCAATTAGCTACTTTTTACTGTCTTCCAAAACTGCATAAGAATCCTTATAACCCTCCTGGTCATCGCATTGTGGCAGCTACTAATTATTTTTTACAAAATGCAGGGGAAGTCATACATAAACATTTATTGCCTTATGTAGAAAAATTGGACTCGTATATTAAAAATTCTTTTGATTTTATTCATAAAATTTCACATGTACATTGGACTCAAGATATGTTCTGGGTATGTTTAGATGTGGTGAGTTTATGCACCAATATTAATCATAGGGATGATATGCGAGCTTTACATTATTTTTTGGGTGATAGCCTGGTTTCCCATTACATTTTGGATTTGACTGATTTTTGTTTGTCGAATAAATTTTTTAGCTTTAATGAAAATATATATCATCAATTAAAAGGTACTGCCATGGGGGCACCTTTTGCCCCCATGTATGCCAATATTTTCATGGCTAAATTTGAGTTAGATTATGTTTATATTAATAATTTTGTAAAGAATCATGTGTTGTTATGTTTTCGATACATCGATGATTTAATTTTTTTGTGTCAGGGAGATCATGATTCTGTAACTCATTTTGTATCTGAACTTAATAATAATAATTATAATATTAAATTTGATGGTTTACAAGTAGGCCCAAAGGTTAACTTTTTAGACATTACTTTAGTGAGTAGAGAAGGTGAATCTATATTTACCACTGTTCATCAAAAATTTGCTGATGGAAACCAATATTTGTTTGGTACCAGCTGCTATCCTCTTCATACAATTGAATCTTTACCTTACGGAGAAATAGTAAGGTTGTCTAGATTATGTAATGATTATCAGGATTTAGAAAGACAAATTAATAAACTTGTTGATATGTTTTTGCATAGAGGTTATACGATCCAATGCATTATGGAATCTATTAATAAGTTTATAATGGTTACTGAAGGACATACCATTCCAACTTATACATCTAAACAGTATAATAAAGTACAGCAAGATGATATTTATTTTGTTACTACGTATAATTTTATGAGTAAGAAAATTTGGGATATAGTGATATATTATTGGAAGTTCTTAAGGAAAGATATAATTTTGAGTAAATTACTTCCTGTAAATCCTAAAATTGCCTATAAAAGAGGATAAAGTTTGGGTGATATGTTGATTAGAGCATATTATATATGCCCTATTGACAAGTTAAAATTTTCACTAAAAACTTTTGGTACTATACCTTGCTATGGTTGCAATATATGCTCTTTTATAAAGCTTACATTTAATAAAATAAATAATAAAATATTTACACAAAATCAATGTTTTTCTTGTTATACTGAGGGGGTCATTTACTGTCTCAAATGCCCTTGTAATCTTTTTTATATTGGAGAAACCAAAAGAAAATTTAGGGTTAGATTACAGGAGCATGTTCGTGACATTAGGAGGGGGGCAACAGAAAATTCGGTTGCATTACATTTCTTAGAAACTCATAATAGTAATACAGATTTACTACAAGCTACTATTTTAGAGAAGATTTTTGTTAAAAAGGGTGATCATAAGTTATTAAAAAATATGTTACTGTATAAATAATCTATTTTTATATTAAAATATAATACATTATCACCTAATGGTTTAAATATAGAAATTAATTGGAAATATCTACTTTAATAACAGATATTTTGCTGCTTAACATTTTTAGATATGTTTTTATGTGAGATTGCTATGTACTTTTGTCTATGGAGAGATTGGAGTCTCTTTAAATGTTATTTTGTTTAATTGATTAATTAATTATTTCTCTCATTACTGTGTATATAAGGGAATGGATTTTCACCATGATTTATGTGCTCATTGAAGGCTGTGGTAGCCGAGGCACTAAGACACGATTTATGGAATAAATATTTTTCTACGTGGAATCTTCGTTGTTTTTTCTTATTGGTCTTTTTTTAGACCTTTTTTGCTGGTTGTTTTCTACTATGTAAAACTAACTGGAGTGAGATGTTCAGTGAAAAAACTGCAGATGGAATGTGAAAAGTTTTAAGAGATACTGAGTGCGAAAAGTCAAAAAAATGTTTAACATCAGGATCTGGGCATGCAACATCAGGGAGGTATATTTTCATAAGAACAAGATACCTGATTAAGGTGAAAGAAAGAAATATAAGAAATGGAAGACAGGTCGAACTACAACTTTGAAAACTGAAATAAACAAGCTGAACAAACAAATTAAGGATAATGTAAGACAAGATCAATAAACTTTTAAAGAAAGTTTATATAAAGATATTGAGCATAATAGGAAACCTTTTTTGATACCTAAGATATAGGAGTAAAGACAAAGTAATAAACTGTGTGCAGATTCTAACATTTATTCTCAGCCACAACAGATTATAGCTATATTTACAAAATCTTATGCAAAACAGTTTGGCTCCACAAAAGATGGTGATAAGTTGTCCTAATGACATCCAGGTAACCTCAGAAACTGGAATGAAAATAGATCATGTTGAAAAAGAACTGCACAAACCAGATCCAAACAAAGCACAGGGAAGAGACAGAATAAGTAATAAAATGACTTGAGAATACTTCAGCAAGAACTTACAGTACCATTATATCTCTTACTAGGTCCTATAAATATGGTCCAATAAATATGGGGAGATTCCTCAAGATTGGGGACATGTCCCTATTAAACCCATATTTATGGGAAAGGAGTAGGATAAATCCAGAGTATTATACACCCTTAAGTCTACTTTCATGCTGTGGAAAAATAATGGAGAAATTAATATTGGATAAGTTATTGTCAGAATTGGATAGGTTGGGACTTGAAACCATATATCAGCATGCATATGCTGAAAATAATCTATTACCACCTGTAAAATGATGTTCTATAACAATACAATAACAGCTATGAATGAAAAATTGTGCTGTGATATAATGTATATAGGTTTAACTTCAGCATTTGACAGGGTCATACACAAAACACTGATCAATAAATTAGAACAGCTAGGTACTGGTGTACTCTTGGTAAGATGGATAGCTGCATGTCTCACAAATAGAACATGCCAAGTATCATACAGAAATTGGACATGTGAAATTTTTGGCTACAGGCAGGGTGTCCCACAGGGCTCTGTCCTAGGCCCTTACTTATTTAGATTTTATCGTTCAAACTTAACTTTTTCATCTGAGGTGTTCTTCTGCCTATATGTAGATGACCTGAAACTGGGTAAACTGATTACATGTGTTACAGATAAGGCATGTCTGCAAAAGAACTTGACTAAATTGACCATTTGGGTACAGGAGAACAATATATGCTGATAAATACATCAAAAACTAAGCATAAACTGAAAGGTGAATATTTAATACAGCACACTGTGATTCAAACTGTAGATTGATTTAAGGACCTGGGTATATGTGTACACCCAGCTTTGAGTTTTTCTACTCATATCAGCCAATTGGTTAATGACAGTTATAGAACTATAGGTTGTATAAAAAGACTTATAAAGTCTAGGAAATTGAAATAATGAAGTCATTGTCTGTAAGTTGGGGTAAACCCAAACTTGAGTATGGAATAACAATATGGAAACCTTTTAAGTAAACAAACATGAGTAAAATGGAAAGAGTACAGCGGAAATATACCAAGGGCATCCATGGATGTGAACATTTAATTTATTATAAAAAATTAAAATATCTGAACTTGTACCGTGTCTCAAATAGATATTTAAGAGGAGATCTTATTCAGGTATATACGGCATTTAGAGACATCTACATACCCCAGGGAAGGTTTGGGGTTATCAAAAAGTAGTAGAGAATCATCATACAGCCTGTACAGAAGATTCTATAGGAATGAGAAGTGTACTAATTGGTTCTCTGAGAGAGTAGCTAATGCATGGAACAGATTACCAAATTACATTAAAGCAAGTAGTAGTTCAGATATTTTTAAGAACAACCTGCACACTTATTATGGGAACAAGTGTTTTGGTATACTGGCATGCTAGAAGGACATTAATACTCATGCTTGAAATATTTATGTGTATATGTATGTTTGTACATATGCATGTATCACATCTGCAACATTTGTGATCTACCTGACAAAAATTCAATGAAGTCTGCTTGGGCTACAAAAATACTTATGTAAACACTTCCAAGCAAAAATCCTAAATCTTCTAGATTTTGTTCCATATTTGGGTCATGCAAATATCCTGCCATTGTTTCTTTGTGAATTGCTTATCCATTCTCTTCCCAATCTTCTTCTAACCTCTTCTGACTGATTCTTATAGTTATCATGCCACATTTTATATGCCTACTAAGTATCCCTTTTTTAGCATCAGCTTCTGTTCTAGATTCTACTAAAAACCCTACCCGGTCTTTTACTTAGGATTTCCTTATGCCTTTCTCTTCACTGAATCAGTTTTGACCATAAATCACTTACTGAATTGGTAATTCATAAAACTGACGAATTAGCACATGCAAACAACGTGATTTTTTTTCTGGAGAGAGGAGAGTTATGCCCCACACACCATCCCTAAGGTCACTATTCTTCACTGAATTTGAGAAGGCTCTGAGATGTACTAACGTGCCATTAATTTTTGCAAATGTCATTTAAATTTCACACAATGCCAGCTTTGCTACTTTTCAGTCAGACTGAAGTTGTAAGATATTGATCTGGCAGTTTATTACGATCTTGACAGCAATATACGGCCAACAGAATTTAGGGCTATCCCTTATGAATATTTCAGCTGTTATGGGGAAAAAAGATGTACTCTGTCAATAGTCAAACTTTGTTCCTCATTTAAACCGTTGTAAGCCACACGGGTTATGAGTTCACGCATCTTCCTTATCTCCTTAGGTATTGTGCACTGCTGGGTAATCATTCTAGCACTAATAACTCAATGTTAGATCAAAGGATTGGAAAATGCTATGATGTGATGCTTTAAATACAAAGCAGGCATTGCACAGCACCTTCTATCCAAACTGGCTAAGGAAATAACATAATCACAAAAAGAATCCAGTACAAGTCTACAGAATACTGCCCTGGCGCTCAAGTTTTTTTGAGCTATTGGATAATATTTTTATTTTATTTTTCATTTATTTTAATGTGAACCTCATTAAATATATTTGGTTCTGTTGGGTGTACAAATCCTGCAGCAAGGAACATGCAAAAAAAAAAAAAACTTAGAAGAGGTTTTCTAATTTGGTATTAGCATCTATTCAGATAAAAATAGGTCACAGATGTGCTTGAAAAGAAATGACATGAGTCGTTAGGGACACAAGTCAGTAGAATTTTATTCTTGTGGTCCAACAACGTGAAGTTAGGGTCTACATAGGTTTATTCTGTAATATTACTCATTTGCCATAATGTGGTTAACCTGAGTTTGGATAATGGCAAAGAGCAGTCACTGCTGGCTTGTTTATGACTGCTATAGCACACAAACTGCTGACTGTTAGTCATTTACCATATTTGCTGTATTAATGATCCCAGAGGGTCTGCTTTATGACTTGAAATAGCAGTGTTATAACAAAGATAGTACCTCCTCCTGTTAAAAATATAGGTTATGTGACATTGACAGTTACTTCAGCTGTAAAATAATCTTTGCTGCATGTCATAATGAAAAGGTAAGAAGTGACTAATGACAGAGCATAATATTACAACCTAATGTTTGTAGGCAAATTCATTTCTGTCACATTGAAGTTTTTGAATGAGTAATAACCATAACAAGCACAGAAAGCGACAACTGTTTTCTGTAATCCTTGATATCTCCAGTGAGGTAGTTAGAGCAGTGGTAGAGATCAGTGTGTTTTCTGCACAGCTCTAATCAAGTTTGCAGCCTGTGTTATGATGAAGCTGTAATTCCACATAAAATCGCAACACACACTAAGACACATCACAGCTTCTTCATTTTCCTCTGAAATGACTGAAAGACTGTATGCATTATGGGTGCTGAGCAGTCCTAAATATCCAAGCATATTTACACAGCTGTGTGTGTGTGTGTGTGTGTGTGTGTGTGTGTGTGTGTGTGTGTGTGTGTGTGTGTGCGCGTGTGTGTGTGTATGTGTGTGTGTGTGTGTGTGTGTGTGTGTGTGTGTGTGTGTGTGTGTGTGTGTGTGTGTGTGTGTGTGTGTGTGTGTGTGTGTGTGTCTGTGTGTGTGTGTGTGTGTGTGTGTGTGTGTGTGTGTGTGTGTGTGTGTGTGTGTGTCTGTATGTCATGTACGTTGGTGTGTGTGTGTGTGTGTGTGTGCGTGTGTGTGTGTGTGTGTGTGTGTGTGTGTGCGTGTATGCGTGTGTGTGTGTGTGTGTGTGTGTGTGTGTGTGTGTGTGTGTGTGTGTGTGTGTGTGTGTGTGTGTGCGTGTGTATGTGTGTGTGTGTGTGTGTGTGTGTGTGTGTGTGTGTGTGTGTGTGTGTCTGTATGTCATGTACGTTGGTGGGTGTGTAGGTTCTGATGCTTTGGTTGCACTTATGGTATATCCAGCTTTTTTAGGTTCCTCTTTTAAGCAAAATGCATCTTTGTCACACAATGCCAAGAGCTTCAGTGTGCAATGAGAGAGGGGTTTTGCCCTTTCTCTGCAGCTGTACAACTTTGGAGTTGGTATATTTAAGTAGCACCAGTGTGAGGGTGCTGGAAGGCTTGCACCCTGCTCCTACACAAAACATTGCTTTTGTTTTCTGATGTACTAAGTTTTGACCATTTGTAGTTGATGTAATGATAGCTGATGTAAGGAGTCAGTGATTTAGTAACAAATAAGCAGTAGTGTAGCTAGCATGGAAGAGTTGGTGGTGTGTGGATCAACTTGTAATAAGCTGATTGTTACAATGTAGCTATCGGCTTATTACAGTTTTTATTTGTTTTACTTGAATAGCAAAGGCTATAGGGCATTGGTTTGCAGAAATGGCACAGGGCGCTAATAAGCCATGTTTCTGCATATAACCAAATATGCTAGCTACATTTATATATATATATATATATATATATATATATATATATATATATATATATATATATATATATATATATATACATATATATATATATATATATATATATATATGTATGGGTCTATCTCATTTGACAGAATCACAAATGTTTGGACTCATTTGACTGAAAATGCATTTGACTGAATCACAATTGATAGAAAAGTGCAAAAATCTATACAAGGTATGTGATAGTGGCATTTCAAATCATAGTTATTAGGGAAGGAAGTCTAAAAGACCGTGTTTAAATTGGCAATGGGCACCCTAACTTTGTAACACCAGAACTTTGTATGTTTGTGTTTGTGCTCTAGCACTGATTTATTATGTGTGGCTCTTTTTATTTTTTTCCCCACAGCTGTGGGTGCTTGGAGTTACTATATATATATATATATCTATATGGGTACACTTTGTAATTTTGACAGCCCAAAATCTCGAGTTTTGATACATCGAACTCAAAACATCGAGATTTTTGAATCTCGATATATCAAAGTGGTGCAAAAAAAACAAAACTAAGTAAAAGAATGTTTTTGCAGGGGGGCAAAGTAGTGAAGAGAATGGCAATGCTCCCGTTATGCTTACCGTTCTCTCCAGTGTAGTGCAATCTCAGAGATGGTATATTTAAGTTGTAGGGAGTGGGGGGGTGCAGGGGGGCTTTCCCCCATGCAAAACCAGTTTTTAGTGTTTTTATTGGGGTTTTTTTACTTTGTAATTTCGATATTCCAAAATCTTTGCCCTTTTCCCTTTTCATTGTAATGCAGTGTCGGAGTTGGTATGTTAAGTCAGGGGGGTATGGGTGGGTTGGGAATGGTACAGTTTCATTTTTGTTAGTTGTGGTATGAGTGGTTACTTACACTGAGAATGGATTTGACGATCTGGTCATTCCCTGAAGGGAGGTTTCAATGCTTTTGTCTCGACAATTTGGTCTTCAATACTGTGGGCTCGATGTTATGAAGTAGACCCACACACACACATATACATATATATATATATATATATTTATATATATAACTCCTTCAAATTCCCCAGCACTCACATCTGTCTATATATGTATCTTCTGTATTCTGAAAATCAGTCAAATGAGTTGTCAGTATTTTAAAAATTCAAGATTGTGGACTCAGTCAAATGAATTTCAGTATTTTGAGTTTTCAGTCATGTGAAGTGATTTTATATATATATATATATATATATATATATATATATATATATATATATATACTTTCATTCACTGAAAACTCATTTCACTAAATTTCAATTCACCCTCATCAAATTAGTGAAAGCTCAAATCACAGAAAACTCATTTCACCGAATCACATTTTACTAAATTTAAGTACTGTTGGGCAAATAAAACATATATGCCCTTTTCCCCACTGTAGTGCGATCCTGGAGTTAGTATATCTATGGTTAGGAGGGGGGCACAACCCCCCACATTGGGGCGTGCTTTTATATTTATGAATCTCATTTCACTGAAAGCTAACAATATAAAACCAAAAGTAGGTGGGGGTATGCCCACCCCCCTATGTAGGGGGCTGTGACTCCCTCACCCCCCAACTATAAATACTAACTCCAGGATTGCATATATTGCTATATCTGTCTATCTATAGATATAGATATATATATATATATATATATATATATATGTATACACACACACACATATATAAATATATGCACATATGCATATATATATATATATATATATATATATATATATATATATATATATGTATAGATATATAGATATAGATATAGATATATATATATATATATATATATATATATATATATATATATATTTATGGGATCACTACATAATCTGGAAGTTTTGTAATACTTGAAACCCAAAATCTTGAGACTATGTAGCTGAATCCCCTAAATACCGAAAAACCAGAAACGCGAAATTCAAAGTCCTGATGTTGGAGATATTGATGTAGTGCTTCTGGTGTTGCAGTTTATTTATGGATTGGTGGAAGTTGAGGTAAGTATCTATGTGTAAGTGTGTTGGTTGGGGCTTTAGTGTGTGTCAGTGTGTGGTGTGTGTGTGTGTGTGTGTGTGTGTGTGTGTGTGTGTGTGTGTGTGTGAGGGACTGTAAAATGTGTGGGTGTGAGTTTCCTTTGTGTGTCTGTGCGATCTCAGAGTTAGTACATTTAAGTAGGGTGTGTGTGTGGGGCACAGCCCCCCCCACATGAGGGTGCAGGGGGCTTGCTGCCCTGCTTATCTGTAGTGTAGGATTATATGTTTGATTGTGTGGGGCAGTTGTGGTTTGTGTATGTGTGTGCTGTATATGTATTTTACATTCGGGATTTTGAATTTCATGGTTTTGGTCTTTCGGCATTTAGGGGTTTCGGCTATATAGTCTCGAGATTTTGAAATTCGTATTTCAAGATTTTGAGATTATGTAGTGATCCCATATATATATATATATATATATATATATATATATATATATATATATATATATTTATATAAAGAACCACTGATAAACCACTAAAGGTATGAATTGTGATATCAAAATTATAATAAAGGCAAAGCAAGAAATGCTGAGCAATGAATGCATAACCCCACTAGATAGTGATAAAAATGCATCCATTTACCATAGTCTAATGGTAAAAAATCCATCCAGTCAAACATAAATTTTATGTTTGATTGGATTTACCTACATCCAATGGGGCTATGGAAAATGTAGCATATGGAAAGTGGCTGTGATTAGCCACTCTCCTAAAACTCAGGCTTCATTGGCTGGATTATTATCACTATCCAATAGGGTTATGGCATTTATAATTTTGATGATAGACAAGGAAATCGACCCTGAAAATGTCATTTTGAATCTCATGTCTGATTGGGTGAGCCTACTACACATATCCAATAGGGCCATGGTTCATACAGATCTGAGAAGGATACGGATGTTATCTGAAAGCACTCATATTCTTTTATTTTAAAGTTTTTAAATCTTTAAGACATTATGATCTTATTTTATTTTATATTATCAGTCATATTGGTGGGACTGTGCTTTGCCTTTTATATAAATATATATATATATATATATATATATATATATATATATATATATATATATATGTATATATATATACACATTTATATATATGTGTGTGTATATATATATATATATATATATATATATATATATATATATATATATATATATATGTATATATATATATATATATATATATGTGCATAAACTGGTCATTCTCTCAACTTCAGTAAAAATTGTGGTTATCCAGTTTCCTAAGGTTCAGTATGCATTTAGTAGAAAATGACATATTGCGGTCTGGTGGTTTTCCTCCTCTCAATCAAATTTGCCATTCTAATTACTTCTTCTCTAGTCTGTCATTTACATTGCCATGCAGGTCTTCATAGTGGAAAGTATGAATGAAATGAAAAATGCAGGTGTTGTGCCCAACATTTTCCTTAGCATACTTGGCCAAGGAGTTGGTGGGGTTGCTTTGACGCATGTTGGTGCAGTGATGTGATAGCCAGGCCTTTAACTTATTGATAGTCTTTCCCACATAAAAAGCTGGGGGAGCCTTCCATTGTGCTCTGTATACAACTGTGTCAGAACTGCAGTTATTGTAGCCTGTGCTCCAAAATTTCTTCCAGTTGTTGGGACAAAAGAAAGCATCCTGGTTATTCATATATCTGCAATAATTGCAGAAAGGCAGACCACATTGACAGGTGCTTTTCCTAAGTTGCAGGTTCTATGTTGGCATTCTTCTATCTTCATAATACCATATGCTCTTGTTTTTACAGGTGGTAAAGGCTGGTTTTTGGGGTACGACCTTATTCAGAGTCTTGTTCTTGCTAATAATGCACCCATTGTTCTTGATTGCCCTCTTAAAGTCCAATGAATAGGTGAGATTGATGCTAGCCCTCCACCTATCATCATCTCTGGTCTGGTCAAAGGAAGGTTCCAAGCTGAGGTTGTTGTTTTATTTATTAATAATCATGGGGTCTATTATTTGTTTGATGAAACAGTTGCAGTTTCCTCTGGCCAAAAAGCCTTTTTGTAGTTCTATGATTTTTTTTTTTGTGAATGATTCATTTCCCCTACTCAGTCATGCTATCCTCAGACCTTGTGATTTAATTCCATTCATTTTTGTTCTCCGCAGAAGTATGCTGCTGTAGTGGAGTAGCAGGTTAACCTGGGAGGGTTTTGTTATAACTCATTCGTGAATAATCCTGTCTACATATTTTTACTATTCTGTATGTTCAAAAAATTAACTGTATGGAGGCTGTGGGTGGTGGCAAAGTGGATGAACCTTGTGGAATTCTTGATGTGCTCTAGAAACTGCTCAAGAAGATCCAGGCTTGGGCTACATGTTACCTTCATTGTATATGCAGCAGAGGGTACCATGTTACATGATAGCTGCATGGCATAAGCTGAGAAGGGCAACAGTTACATGTTACCTTTGTTGTATATGCTCCAGAGGGTAGCATGTTACATGATAGCTGCATGGCATGAACTGAGAATGGTAACAGTTACATGTTATCTTTGTTGCATATGCAGCAGGGGTAGCATGTTACATAATAGTTGCATGGTATGATCTGGGCTGTGCAGAATGTCACGACACTTGTATGGCATGGGTTCAGGAGAGAAACATGTTAGACATTTGCATGGCAAGATCTGTGCAATGCAATACATTGCATATGTGTTTTTCAAATGGCCTTTGTAACTAGCTTGAGCTATGTGGGGGCAGACTATTACCTGACAGCTTACTGCTATGAGCTGTGTAGAGTGCCATGTTCAACTGTTATATCACATGACTTGTATCTTGTTACATTCCACCTGCAGAATGCTTCACTGAAATGAATGAAGGGAAGCTAAGAGGCTTACACCTGTTTTTCAACTCCTAGAAAGCCATATGCATTGATATTCTCAGATTTTGCTAGGCCAATGGCCACATGATCAAATCAATAATGATCAGGCATAAAAAGTGCCCCAGCAGACACAAAAGCATCTTTTAAAGGATAAAAATGTACACTGGAGCAGTGTTCTGATAACAGTTTAACTGAAGGCCTGAGAAAGTAAACAGGATTATGTATCTGTATGTATATATATATATATATATATATATATATATATATATACACACACACACACACACACACACATACACACACACATATGTATATATATATATACACACACACACACACACACACACACACACACACACACACACATATATATATATATATATATATATACACACACACACACACACACACATATATATATATATATATATATATACATATGTATACCACTATTCAAACAATAAATGTTCTTTAGCAGATGTAGAAGAACTTGTAAACATTTAAGTGAAAGTCTTAACCTTGTATCTCATTTCAAAGTACAGTCTCATCATTGATACGACTGAAACTGGAAGTTGCTTGTTGTTACCACACTGTAGAATGTGACTTATTTTTTGGTGAGGGAGGACTTTACTACCCCCAAAAAACGATATTCAAACCTTTCCTTTCAATAAATGAAGAACCTGATGAAATAAAATGTTAACTGGAGTCCTAGACTTAATTTTTTGAAAGGCAAAATTACAGAAAAATGTCATTAATTAGTAATGCTACAGTACTATGCTGAATTGCATAAAGTGGTCCTCCTGTCCAGTAAACCATCTAATGAAACATGCATCTCTATGTGTCAGTGGCTCAAATGGTAGCACACTTGCCTTTGCTGGATTATCACAAGGCTTTGAGTTCTGTTTTAATGCAAGATGCTCGGATTCATTTCTCATAAAATGGGGAGTGGAGAGCTACTGCTTTTCTGAGATACTATCCTTAAGAAGAGACATTAAGTGAGGTCCAGTCTGCCTGACTTAATGGTAGCTCAGGTGGATGCAAAATATCTTGTAGCATTTACCAAAGTAATTAGCAGGGGCATTTTGCTCACCTTTACTAGGTAGTGGGAGGGCAGTTCAGTTTTCTGCCCTGGTGTTGTCTGTACAGGTGGGTGGGTTATCACCTGAGGAAGGAGAATAGAAGACTTCAGTTGTATTGCATCAGTGGTGCACATCTGCAGTAGCACAACATTAATACCAATGAGTAGCAGTTGCTGTAACGCCTGCAGTCTGTGTGCTGTAATGGGAGTTAGGAAACATCTGTGGGATCACTAGACTGGTCTGTTCCTTACAGCCAACCTCTCACTTACCTGGGAATGAATGGACTTATAAGGCTCTCCAGATGGAAAATGAATGAACCAGAGGACTCCTGTCCCATCTGATGATGCATGGATGAGGGGGACTGGTGGAAGGGAAACAAATTTGTATGGGAATCCACATTTCCCTTTCTAAGTGTCAATACGATCTCAGGTCTCCACTGAAAATAAACTTTGCTTATTGGGACTTATATGGTCAACAAAATGTAAATAAGTAAAAATAAAAAAGTGATTGATTTTTTGCTTGCAGTGCTAGTAACCCAGATTTGGGGAAGAGAATCAGAAGTAGAACTGTAGACATGACATAACTGAGTCATGGCATGTCTTCTTTTTGATGTGCAGAGCAGGTATAAGTTAGAACAAGGCAGACATCATAGTACTGTGGGTATTAAGGAGGTCACTATTATATCAGGATTAAATAACACAGCTGCACTCACAGAATTATTGTGTATACTATATCCATAATGGGGGAGTGAATGGCCAGTGGTCAAAAAGTAAAAAAGACAAAGGCAACCATCCCTCCTGTAAAGTAAACTTTTAGGTATCACTGTCTTCCAGAATGTGGGAATTCAGACAGTGGCCCCAGTTTTGAGGGGTGAGGTTATTAATGTATTAGACAGTAAAAGGGCTATATAATTGCTAGGGTTTTGTATGCATTCCTAATAAGTAAGACAGTTTGGCCAGCACATTAACTTATTTTCACTGGCAGGCAAAGCCTTAAACATGCTGGGTATCATTGTGTTCCTACCCTTCATCAGATAGTATTAATAGAAGACTAAGGACAGGCACTCTGTTTCAGTTAATCCTCACATCTGGAAGTTGTAGTTTTGTGACTTAATAAGACAGGAGAGTCCATATCAAGGAGGCTGCAATTAAACCAAAGCTCATTTTCCATTCGGGTGTACATGTAAGGTAAATGATTGTGATGAGTTTGCAGCTGTAGGTTGTGGAGTTTAAACCCGTCCATCTAACATCACAGCTTGAAATATATATATATATATATATATATATATATATATATATATATATATATATATTTTTTTTTTTTTCATAATGATTAAGTACATAAAATATGTAGTTGCACTTCCTCTGTGCTTACTGATTAGTGTATGTGCAGCACATATGTATGAGGGAGAAGAGATATTCCTTAAAAATACAATTCAGTTATCAACTGCTTCAGTAACTGAGGAAATGTCAAGGCCTGTACTGCTCTAATGTTTTGCTGCTGGATTTTGACTAATGGTCTTGCCTCCAGAAAGCTTCCAAATGATGTTGCAGTTACTTAAGCATTGGCTTATAGAGATGCTAATTGCTGAAGCATTTCTGTTTCACATCTGGTTCAGAGAGCATGTTGATGTACTCTCCTTTCCCCTTTTCATTTAACGACTTGTGTTGAGTTGGGAAGAAAGAAGTTCTTCTTACACCCACAAATCAGGATCACTACAGGGTGTAAGAAGAACTTCTTTCACTATAGGGTGTAAGAAGTTCTTCTTACACCCAATAGTGATCCTGAGTTGCGGGTGAAAAAGGATCTAGGAGCAGTCTGTTTACCTTGTAAAACAGAAATATTGAAATATTTAAAAAAAGATAAATGTTGTTGAAGTAAAAGAAATGTAAATCATCTACTTTCACTCCTGAAGTCTGCCGGATTGCCTGTTTGTGTGTGCGTGTGTGTGTGTGTATGTAGGTGCGTGCGAGCTTGCGTGTGTGTGTGTCCCCATATAAAGTTATATAAAGTATTTTATATATATATATATATCTATACGTAAACACGCGCGCATACATAAAGGTTATGTAATTATGTATAAATATGTATTTGTTTTACATATATATATATATATATATATATATATATATATATATATATAGATAGCTATATATATATATTTTTGTGTGTGTATGTGTGTGCATATTTGTATCTATGGTTTACATTCATTTACTGGAATTCCTTACTTCAGAAAGAATTGCTTGAGGTCACTCACTTCAGCTGACATTTATCTGTGTTTTCTTTGCTTACTTGTTTGCAGCCCAATACTGTATATGCTGGTATCATAGCAATGTCTGGGTGGTCTAAGGTTGGTACACTTCAGACAAAAGGGAGGGGGAGTGAAGGGGGCATTGCTTTCCTGCAGATAATTATTTCCCACTTATTCATAAACTGACAAGCTAGTTTGGCAGTCTGGAGGTTTTATTCCAAGATGAAAAAACATTGACAACTTCTTAGAGCAAGAAATCTGGACAAAGCCATAAAATAATGGACAGATATTAAATATTGTTCTTACACATTTAGAAAGTTGCTAGAAAGAAAGAGGTTTTGCATTTGTATGCATTTTCTGAAGAATATGAAGTCTGAAACTCAAACGTTGGTTATTATTAAGTGACTTCACTCTTCAGTGATTTGCCGGAAAACCACAAATTTTATGAGGGACTCACCAAAAATATGAGGCAAAAATCTGTACTTTTTGAGAAACTCTAGACAGTTGACAGTTATGAGTCTCTGTTAGCTTCACTGATAAGTTTGTTTCATGAAGAAAATGATAACCATAATTATCTAGGCACTATATGTATATGTCTGCATGTGTGTATACATACAAGTATGGCATTTTCTTGTAGTTGCTAGGTGTTTAAAATGTAAGATTTGCTTTTGATGTTATAATAATTAAAACCTGCAACAGCTCAGAGGATTAATTACTTTGTTAATGCATTGCAGTTCTTTAGTCATTATCTTCTCCTTCGCTAGTTTAATGGTTTTAATTTAAATAAAGAAACTGGCTTTGAAAATAATTAGCATTAAGTGGACTGTGTCATAACCAGACCAAGAGAGCAGAAATCTAGCTGATAGTTTTGGAACAGTCTATTATGCAAGACTTCTATCTCCACAGTCACACTGAGCAAGAACATTTAAGTGTATTTGTACTATAAAGGCATACCTTTTATTTCTGGGGAGTAGCATGCAGTGATGTTTTTGAATACACACACACACCACAGGATGGATGTTAGCTACTTCAAGAGTAGTTTAATGGAGTAACATTGTCTTGTTCTGTTGTGAGCTTTATCCTGTAGTCACGGATTTAAGCCCCAGAACTTCCAACTGCCTCCTGTGTGATTCTGAGCAAGTCACCTAACCAGACAGAATTTTCAGACATCCCCTAAAAAGTAACAGTTGTGCCTACTGTATTTATGTAACTAACAAATAAATAAATTAAAATAAAACATGATAAATTCCAACAACAGTCATAGTGAGTGTACAGAAAACTGGAATTGCCAATAAGCAAATGTTCGCAAGACTTTTCACTTGCTGGTGCTGCTTACCATAAATAAGTAGTGGTGCTATGCCTGCATATTAACACGCAGGTCATAAATTAGTCTGCGGATACTACATGCATGGCCATGTTGGCTGCTTTCTTTACTTTTCCTAGTGCTAATGCTGTCGTCTATCCCAGAGTGTTCCCTCCCTTCATTGTTCTCGTGCCATTCACACAATAAACTAGTGCTTTTCATCTCTGAATTGTACCTGCTCCACTCTAAGTTGTGACCTTTTCTTCCATCCCATTCCCTCCCTCCCTGAGATTATCCTCCAGTCCATTTAGTTCCTTTCTCTTCCCTTTCTTTCTTTTCCTTGCTGCTGGAGGATGTACCTAGAAAAAACTTTCCATCCTGCTGTCATTATCTAAACCTCCTGTACACCTGTAGTGTCCATGTGAACCTTCACTGTACCACTGTAGAACCTGAGGCAGGTACTCTTGATGCCAACTTAGCAAATAAACACACACACACTGTAACAAATCTAAATCTCTTAGCACATCATGATGTCGGAAGTATTTGTCCAACTCATTGTTAGCTTTGCATGGGCAGGTTACTGTGAATGCACCTCAGTAACACTCATTACATTCTTTCAGTGTTCATCATAACAGATCATTTGGGGCAAATGCTATATCCACTAGCAAACTATTATGATGTCTTCAGTCACCCATTTTCAGTAAAGTTTCCATCCAGTCATTCCTTCCTTTCATAAACAGAGACCCCTTCATCTGTCACCCCTCTGTACTTTTATGAAGTCTGTGAGAAGTGGTCATTGTGTATGAATGTATGTATTGTTGTGTCCTTATGTGTTATGGCAGTCATATTCAAGAAAGCAACTCCACACTTATTCTTTCACTTATTATTAGCATTATTATTATATCTAAAGATAACCTCTTGTCCCAACTTCTGATGTGCTAAATGGCCTCCTCTGAGGCCTGTCAAATTATCTCACTAGTATCACTTTCTTAACCCCATGTAGGCAACTCTTCTTTCCTGGACTTCCTTCCTTGCTTGCCCAATAGGCAACAAAGCTTTTTACCCCAGTCCCTTCTTTATCCCTCTAGCTATATACTTTTCCATGGCTATCCTGAAATCTTTAGTTTTCACCCACAATTTCTCCACTGAGATCTGACCAGCTTGCCTCTCTTACCTTGTTTAAGCTTCATACTGCAGTCAGTATTTTGTTGTGTCCATTACCCACACCCATCCCAACATGTTCCATGCTTGATAATCCTTTTATTACCCTAACATGAATTTTCCCTTTCCATTTTCCGGGCAGATATTTAATTAGCTGTCCATCCAGCTATCCATCTTCTAAACCACTTGTCCTGTTGAAGGAACCAGTACTAATAAGTTGAACAGGAAGGGCAATACTTGTCTATCTCCCACAACATTTCCCAAGTCATCATTTGAGATCCACAGTTACTGTTGGACATGCTGAGCAGGGTCTATATTAGAAGAATGAAAAGACGAAAGAGCGAATGCTCTTTCGTCGACACGTAAAACACGAAGTCTGAAAACAGCGAAGTTATGGAACAGCGATTTTTTTTCCCAGGAAAAAAATCTCTGTTCCAAAAAAATTATAAAGACAAAATAAAGTGGAGGGGGACTGTGCCCCCCCTACCCCCTACTTAAATATACCAACTCTGAGATCGCACCACAGTGGAGAAAACAGCAAAGTCCTGAGAATGGCCCAGTGATTTTTTTTACGTGTTCACTAAAGAGCGTTTGCTCTTCTAATATAGACCTGCTGAGCAATATAATCTGTTTAGCATGCAGTATAATCTGTTTAGTATGCACTCTGTCTGCCATCAAGGCCCCCTCCCTACAAGCAGTGCCTGAAACACAGTCCACACGGTGTGTCCAGGAGACATCCTCACCAAGTTTCCAAACCACCTTAACTGACTCCTCTCAGTCTGAAGGAGCAGGGACCACACTCTGACACACTTCAACATTACTGAGCTCTGTGTTGTATCCCAGAGTGAGTACAGCAGCACTTTGAAGGAATTCCTATCTGAACCCTCATTTTTCGGGTCATCACCAAAGCTCCTAACTGTAGATGAGAATGGGATACTGGAATGATTGGTTAATAGGGTGCTTCACCATGTGACTTGGCTTTTGGTATAACACCTGCAGTATTACTGTTGCACCCATTTGCTGACAAATTCTAGATCCCCTTTACTGACACTCATGAAATGAACCCCAAGATACGTAAACAATTCCACATGAGGGAGCTGCCTTCTCCACTGTAATGTGCAACCTGCTCTTATTAGAAGGAAGTAGTGGCCTTTGTTTCACTAGTGCTGCTTTCTTCCCAGCTACCCAGCAGTCAGCAAAGAGTGGCCCTTTTCATGGTGGAACTGGTTAATTGATGCAGTGTGACCTTATCAGCAGAATGCGCCCAATCCCAACTGTTGTCACTGACACTGCAACTTCGCAGGAGAGCATGTCCAGAAAGTTCATAAGTTCCTGAAAGTGTTCCTTCTACCTACTGACAGCTTCTCCAGTCAAAGTCAGCATTTTTGTCTTCAGTGATTCTCACATCTGCTACTTTTTCTGACCTGTCAGTATCTATTGCTCAAATCAGAACCCCCACCCCACTATCAAAGCACACAAGGTCCCTTACGCTAAGTTGACTGCTTGTATTACCACAATCCACCAGCATGCCTGAGAGTTACTGATAAGACAAGTGCTAGCTACCTTTTTGGCTTCAGCTTCTCAATGCCACTTCAGCTATTAAGATCTTGAACAAGGTCCATTCAGAATCTACACTGCTGACCTCACCACATTTTATCCGAGTTACTATTCCACAGTTGGGGAATTGAACACATTCCACACATAGGCATTTGTTAATCATTCATTGGGCATCTCCATTACACAATTTATTTTAGCTGTTTCCATTCACCTTGTGACCTGCATAAATCTATCCACAAGTGATCTGCAGCATTTCATTACTCTGTTATCTTGAGTCCCCAGAACATTCTGAGGACATATAAGTGTCCAGAACATTCTGAGGATATAGCTACCAAGTTTATTGCAGGCTTTTGGGCCCAGGTGCTCACATATGAACAGTGTGTTTGAACATGGCGTTTATTGCAGATTGTGCATGAACAGTAGGGAACCCCATTCTTTTCTTAAACAAGAAGCATCTTTATTCGATTAACAGATGACAAAGGCAATCATTTATATAAATGAAAACAAACCATATTAACATACTGTAGTTTCAGTTATAAAAATATTCACTGCTTGTAGTACAGTTGGTATAGACTTTGATTTCCATTTTATAATAATTGCTTTTTGGCAGCTACTAGAATTAAACTCAGCAAAGCCTTTATATGTCTAGGCAATTCTGATTCTGTATCACAGCTCAAATAAATCATTTCCTTAGTTACACCAACTTGCTCAACAAGTATAGTCTGCAGGGAATTTTTTTAAGTTTGCTATTACACTCCCAAAATATATGTTTCCAATTATCTCTTTCTTCTCTATCACATGTCCAGCATTTGTGATTTACCTGAGGAAAAATTCTTTGGAGTCTGCTTAAGGTATAACAATAACTATGTAAACACTCCCAAGCAGAAAATCGTAAATCTTCTAGACTGTGTTGCATATTTGGGACCCATACATATATCCTGTCATTGTTTCTTTGTAAATTGCTTATCGAATATCTCCTTTCTAACCTCCTCTGATAGATTCTTATAGTTATCATGCAATATTTTATACTCCCTACTAATTATCCCTTTGTTAACAGCAGCATCTGTTCTAGATTCTACTAAAAACTCCAACATGCTGGTCTTTCACTTGTGATCCCCCTATTCCTTCATCTCAAGTACAGTGTTAGGTATCTAATCTCCTTCCTGGCCCTTTTGAACATGCTGGTCTTTCACTTGTGATCCCCCTATTCCTTTATCTCAAGTACAGTGTTAGGTATCTAATCTCCTTCCTGGCCCTTTTGAACATGCTGGTCTTTCACTTGTGATCCCCCTATTCCTTTATCTCACGTACAGTGTTAGGTATCTAATCTCCTTCCTGGCCCTTTTGAACATGCTGGTTTTTCACTTGTGATCCCCCTATTCCTTTATCTCACGTACAGTGTTAGGTATCTAATCTCCTTCCTGGCCCTTTTGAACATGCTGGTCTTTCACTTGTGATCCCCCTATTCCTTTATCTCAAGTACAGTGTTAGGTAACTAATCTCCTTCCTGGCCCTTTTGTCCATGCACCCTCAGCCTCTGGGTCACTGCCCTCTCTGCTTCCAGTCTGCCTTGCATACAATAGCTAGATGTACTCATGATCTTTACAGTTCAACTTTGAAAGCCTTCTGCCTTTTCTTCCCAAAGTTAAGTTGCACTTTGTATGCACAGACTCCACCAATCAAGCAAATTAATTTCCCTTCAGCCACAGTCATACTTCCAAATTCTTTCCCTACATCACTGTTTAAGACAGTCATCAAACCCTTGATCATATAGCTTGATGGGTACACAGGCACATATGATACTGGGTGTATGTAACTGTGCTCCCTAGCACTTGTCAAGGGCTCCTTGCCGCTCAGTCAGACAGAGATACTGACACGTGTCGACATTTGATTTATCAGTGAATCTGTCCCCCAAAAGTCTTGGCTGATGTTTCTTGAAATGAGTCACATAAGCTAATAGTTTTTTTTCTTTATTTCTTCATGCTTTTGTAGACTGTTAATTAGCGGCATAATTTTTTTTTGCAAAAAAGAGTTTAAGCAGATGCCCAGTATTTCTTATTGCAGTAGTAAGTGATAATTAATAAGCTTACAAAGTTAGTCACAGCAGCTTGTTAAAATATTCTGTAAAGTTTAATAAAACTGTACTAAAAGCTCTACATGAAAGAGTGCACCAGTCAAAGACTGTTTTGCATAATGTGTGTGTTGACTATGCCCTGATGTCATAAAATATGCTTTTTTGGCATAATGTTGGATTAATGGTCTAATTTGGCATGATTTATATTTTTATGTAAGTTTTTAGTGTGTGATGATAAAAACATGTCAGAATAAGTTTTGGAAGGGTTCTCCAGAAACTGTTCACTTCAGGCTAAATGCTGAAATTGAATTGCTGGCTCTTGTTTTCATTTTAGCAAAGGTTCAAGTTGTTTTCTAGCAGGATAGTGCATTTATATGCCTTCACAGCCACTACTGACATTGGTTGTTTTAAGCAGTGGAAAGCCTTAAGGCCAAAGTAATTTTCCAAGGTAACATTTTATTACTGTAAGCAGACTTTTGGCTTTACTCCGTCCATAATGACAGTCAAAAATTCACAGACATATTTTTCATCAATATTGTGAAACAATGAAATTTGTTGCCAGTTTTCCTAAAGAAGTATCTTAGTAACATTAGGTGGGGGTACAAAATGCGAGACACAAGTGCAACGTTCTGCATAAAAATGCATGATTCAGGATTATCAGATTTAGTTTTCAGAAACCTTAAACTTGACGTTCTGCTGTACAATGTCTTTAAGTGTGATGTAATGCAATGGAATGCAGGGGAGAAGTCATTGATAAAACTATAAATAAAGTGAATATTGTACTCATTTTCCAATACATTTTGCCACCTTGTGGTGAATTAGAATAACCTACTGCAAGACACTGATGTCATCTGGACAGAAGCAGGTAGAATCAAGTTTCTTGATGACAAACTTCTTGCAGTGCAGAATTATGCATTATTGGTCTTATATTTTCTGCACTAACATCCGAGGCAAGTTTTACTGAGCTGAATGAAATAATTGTCATCTCAGACAGACTGCACCGGAGGGCACTCATTATGTGTGTCCCTGCAGCGGTGATATGCCTCAGTTCCATGGCATGCTCTCAGGGAAAGCTTTTTCTTCAACCTGATTTCCTGCTGATAAATCCATTACTTGTTTGAAAAGTGACTTTTTGCTGTACATCAAGGCAGCATCAATCATGTCAAGTAGGTGTCCTGCAAGGACAAAAGAAATGTGGATAAAAACCATGTGAATTTGGTAACTGGGTTTCCTCATAATATAAACGGTTACTTATTTTAGTAATAGTTTGTCAAAAACAGGCTTCATTATTGAAAGAAAAGAGAGGTAAACTCACAGAAAATTAGCAGTATACCTTCAAATACTTTATAAAATGAAAGTAAAATTGTTGAACTATTGATCTCTGGCGTTGTAGTGCGACTGGCATTTGCAGTTATGTGCCTGCTGATGAAACCTTTAGCGTTTCATCCTTATCTCCAACATGAACTTACTAAATAGGAACAATGTATATGGAGAGTTTGGCAGTTTACCATTGCGTCAGAGGTAAGAAAACACAATTTAAGAATGCAGAATCCCAGTGTCTTACCTTTTGTTTGCTTTGCAGGCTTCATTTACACCCTGATTATAAAATGACTTCCAAATCAGTTATTTTAACACCTTGTGGACCATGTTATCCAAATGCACTGTGCCTTTTTTCTTGATGTCTTGTAGAGAGAACGGCTGTATGAATCCCCTTCTAGTGCAGATAAAATCTGATGCCAAAATTTGTGTATCAAAAAGTACAGCAAGTTTCTACATTAATCCAAAGATGTACATAGTGATCATTGCACAAACTACAAAAGCAAATTAAGGATATCTGTGCATCACTATAAAACTCTGTAAACATAAGCACAGTTGTGTTAGCATGGAGTGCATACAGACAGATCACAGTATACAGTGAAGTCTGCCACATTACGGCAAACATTTTATTCAATTAACATAGCTGCATGACACAATATAATGGTATAAGGCAAAGCAGGGAGCTCAAAATATAATCCAAGATATCTTAAGGGACAACATGGATACATTATACAGTAAAATTGTATACAAGCTTTCTGGTTCTATATAATATTTGTGTCTTGTGACACCTCACTAAAGAGAAAGATATAAATTACTGTCTCTGTTATTCATAGAAAATTCAGCAAAAATGTAATTTGCTGTGCATTGGGTTGCACCTCTGTGCCATTTAATGATTCATTGTCATGCACATTTCCACCAGGGCAACCCGTCATTACCTGGGAATCTGCATGAATATCAATTACTGAGCAGCTGGACCAACTGTACAACATAGTGCCCTAACATAAAAGGAGAATAGCCACAATCAGTGACATTACCCCCCCCACCACACACACACACACACACACACACACACACACACACACACACACACACACACACACGCACTCACTCACTCTCTCTTCTTCATTGTCATCTGCCTTTATCCTTTTGTTGACCAAATTACATCCACTAGGCTAGTAACCTCTTTTCAGGGGAGACCCAAGGTATTTATACTGCTCGGGGGGGGGGGGGTAATTTGGCCAGGGCATCAGGGAACTTCCCTGACTCTACTACTAGATGTTGTATTACTAAAATGGGAAAATGTTATGAAAAGTAATGTGTTCTTTTTAGAGGTCTTTTAAACTTTTTTCAAGAAAAAAGTTTATTTGCTTTTCTCTGTTGTATTATAGCAATAACCCACGCCTGGGTGTGGGTATTGCTAGATTTACCCACGGTTGGCGTGGTTTGGTCGCCCTCGGGACCAAACAATGCCAACCGTGGGTAAATCCAGCATTACCCACACCCAGAAATGGGTTATTGCTATTATACAATGACATTATTTAAGAAAAAAAATAATTAATTTTCTTAAATAATGGCATTGTATAATGCCTCCTTGCTGCCCTTCCGCAGCTGTCTGGTATTCCGCGGAAGTTCTGATGTACTGCGCATGCCTACGCAGTACATCAAAGCTGTGGGCAAAAGCAACGGAGAAAGCAAGATCTCCGTTGCTTTTACTGTTTAAGCTATGTTAAATGGGTTTAACATAGCGAGACAGCTTTAAAAAAGCAACGGAGAATCTCCGTTGCTTATTTTAAAGCTGTCTCGCTATGTTAAACCCATTTAACATAGCGAGACAGTTTTGGAAAAAGCAACGGAGAAAGCAAGCTCTCCATTGCTTTACACTGTGTCGCTATGTTAAAAGAGTTTAACATAGCGAGACAGCTTTAAAAAAAGCAACAGAGATCTCCGTTGCTTTTTTTAAACCTGTGTCGTTATGTTAAACTCCTTTAACATAGCGAGACAGTGTTTTAAAAAAGACTTATACTAATGGAAAAGTCCGGCGACCGGACCTTTTCCATTAGTATAAGTCGATTAACGCACGCTGACCAATCAGCGTGCACGCTTTGGAATATTAATGGGGGGGGGGGTCATGATATAATAGGAAATATTTCATATATAGGTAGTGTGTTTAGTGTGCCGTTGCCAATTGAAAAAGATATTATTAATACCACTGTCTCCTCTATATGGGGATCTCGTATTTATCCTGTAACGACAGGTGTGCTGTATGTACCAAAAGGGGATGGTGGTTTAGGACATATAAACCAGGTGGTATCTGCAGTTCTGTTATATCTATATAAAATAATCAAATCACTAATCTATCTACCTGGTGTGGGAACAGAACCCACAGCCTTCTGCACTAAAGGTAAGTGAGCTATCGGTTGTGCCACTGACAGTGATAAAAATGATAAAATATCTAATAGTTAACACTGCAGATTAAGGCTGCCAGCTGTTAATGAGCTGCTTCCTGTAGGTAAGGGTAGAGGGTTCGATTTCCTCCATCATCATTTATGTGCAGTGTGACTGTAAGCGAGAAGTCACTTTACCAGACACTACCTACTCCCTGCAAAGGAACACTTGTGCCCAGTTGGATTACTTGGCTAACAAATATATAACATAAATAAAGAAACAAAATATAGAAGTAAGTGAAGTGCTTAAAATGTTGTATTGTGTCCATCCTGCCGGCTTAAGTACTTAGTATGTTACAGTGCCGTCCTTAGTCCATATTTCTAGAAGACTAGAGCTGTTCTTTTTTGAGAACCCGATCCGAAGCAGTATATGATTAATGTTGCTAATTTTAGCATTTTAACAGGGGTGGTAGTGACCTCTGAAATCCAAAACACTGTTGCAGACCTATATGTGACTTTTGTACAACCAGCATCCTCAGAGACAGAGAGTATAATACAAAGAGCTAATCCTTGTGGTAGTCCCACAATTTCTGTGTGTTACTGAACATATCTTCTCCCACCAGACGGTGTGAATTGGGACCGTTAAGTTGCTAGCAAGTTATCTCAACAGCAATGCACTGATTTCAAGTGATAGTTTTCCCTAAGATCTACCGTCTAGTTTGTGACAGTTTTTCAGAATGGTTTTGAAGGATGGGAGGGAGGGTATTGACCTGATGGATAGAGACAAGGAGCCCCAGGCCTTAGCAACATGGCACGAGTATAGATAATGCCCAACAGATCTGATATATTTGTGGACAGACAGGAATTTTTTATCACTGGATTGTAATGATCAACTAGGAACATAGCTGTGTAAAATGTTATTTAGTACTGGACAAGCAGATGGATTCTGGATAGTTGTATATGTGGTAAAAAGATGGTATTTGCTGCAAATTTAGCAGCTTTGTTGTAGCATTTTTCAAGTTTTGATTTTTATGATGCCTTAAGGTTAGTAAGGATGGGAGCACCATAAAGAAGTGTGGGGAGGAGATAAGTAGTGGCAAATGTAACTTTAGTTGTGTCAGTGATAAAGATTTTGGCTGTGTAAAGCATCCCTAGTTTTTGATGAGTTTTTCTTTTGGAATTTTGTATATGCAGGTCGAATTGAAGATTAGTATCCAGTATCACCCCTAATAATTTGCTATGAGAAGAGACTTCAGTGGTTGTATTATCAAAAGAGAGGGCTTTAAATTTTCTTTTTTCATGGAGAGGGATTTGGGAGAAAAAGTAGTAGTTTTTTTTTTTTTTTTTTTGTTAGGGTTGAGCAATTTTCAGTTCCTGTTAAAGCTTCCTGAGTAATTTTTGGAGGTGTACCACATTGTCAAATGTGCAAATAAGTGTGGAGTCATTTGCATACTATATTAGGGAGGCCTATTGTGTGGATGTATGGAGGCCATTGGTGAGAAATTAAAGAGTAGAGACCAAGCCTTATGGTACACTGGTGGTGACTGGGAGGTAAGGAGAGACGGTGGAGTGTCATTTTACTGACTGATAACTACTGGATAGATAACTTCTGAACCTTTGAAGGGTGGGCTGAGAGAGGCCTAATAAGGACATTTGAAGTAGACGTTTACTGTGACAAACTATGTTGAAGGTTTTAGACAACTTTAGAAATAAGGAGGAGACTAGTTTGCCATTATCTTTAGCTTTATTGACAGTATCTATATAGGTTAGAAGTGCAGTGTTGGTACTCTGTGAATGACAGAAGCCATGTTGTGTGGTGGATAGTTCTTCCTGCCAGCGATAGCTTACCAATTGTTTTTGAATACATTTTTCAAGTATTTCGGAGACGAGGAATAAGACTGCTGCAGGTCTAAAGCTAGTAATGTCTGTTCATAGGTTGGTACTAGGGCCTATACAAACCTAGCCATAACAATTCCCTGGATATATTTAATTCGCTGGACCCCTGTTTAGCAGGGTGACTGATGTGATCCCCGGGATGAATTTCCTATCTCCCATCCAATCGTCAAGATTCCTTTTGAAGAGGGCCAAGGAGGTGCTCTGCTTGACATGTACGGGCAGTCTTTTCCAGAGTCTGGGGAGTCTCTGGGTCAGGAACCTATCCCTCCATCATGTTTTGTTTATTGTGATGACAAGGTTTAGATCCCTGGAGTGTGTGGCTCTGAGGGATTGGGATTTCTTTAAATGGAGCATGTTCAAAGCTCAGGGTTTGACATCGCCTTGTATGTTAAGCAGAGATCGCCTCTGAGTAGACGATATGCCACAGAGTATAACTGGAGGTTTTTTAGATGGTCAGCATAGGGCATCTGCTTCAGGCCTGTGATTCTTTAGTGAGGTATTTCTGCAGCCTTTCCACCTGTTGCAGATGTCTTGTGAGGTACATACTAAACAGGACATTGTACTCTATAATGGTTCTAATGAGGGATGAGTACAGTGGGACAATAACCTCCTTTTTTCTGGATGATGGTGTGCCACATAGAAGGATTTCCTGACTGTTGTGGTGATGTAGTTATTGAAGGTGAGACCACTGTCCACCTGTGTCCCTAAGTCTCTCATCACACTTTTGGTGTTTAGTGTACTGCCACCTATGTGATAATTCATGGGTACATGGTTTTTCCCAAAGGGGATAACTATACATTTCTTGGCATTAAGCTTGAGCCCATGGCTCTGGCACCAAGCATCTGTTTCTGTAAGGCCCTTTTGTAGAATATCCACATCATTTGGGGATTCAATAATGGCTCCCTGTTTGCAGTCATCTGTGAACTTTGTTAGCCAGAGTCCCTTAGTGTTGGCCTGTACTTCAGAGAAGTACATGCCAAACAAGAGCGGTCCTAGGACTGTACCCTGAGGTACTCCACTTGTCACTTGTCTGATGCTGGATTTGGAGTCGGCTACTTTTACAGTCTGGGTTCTGTCAGTAAGCCAGTTGGCAACTCATCGAGGGACATAGGGATTTATGCCCAGCTTAGTAAGTTTATCTATGATTCCAGAGTGGGGGATGGTGTCAAAGGCCTTGGCGAGGTTCGGATAGGCTGTGTGGACCATCTTACCCTCATCCACAGCTCTGGAGACTGATTCGAAGAAGTCAGTCAGGTTCAGGAGACAAGATTGGCCCTTCACAATCCCAGACTGGGTGGGGTCCAGTGTTTGAAGGTTGCCAATGTCTTTCTTTATAAGTTCCATGATAATGCATTCCATGCCCTTACAGATCAGGCTCGTCAGACTGATGGGACGGTAGTTCCTGGGATCCAAGGTGGATCCCCCCTTGTGGAGTGGGATAACTGTAGCTGTGCACCACTCAGTGGGCACAAAGCCTGAGGTGAGGCTATGGTTAAACAGTTAGGTGAGGTGCCAATTCATTTTGTAGTTCATGTAGTACACAGCCCGGATGTTGTCTGGTCCCATGGATGCTGTATTATTAGCTTTGGAGAGTGCGGTTTCTACCTGTGTGGCCATGATTACCCAAATTTGGCAATCTTTTGGTATTGAGATAGGCCCTTTAAGGGGTGAGAGGGGGTGAAGTCGGCACTGAATCAATCTGCCAGGATATTTGGCAATATCCTTGGGATCAGTATATTCAATGCCATTCTGTTGTAGCTCAGAGCAGATCTGAGCATTGCCATTTAGATTCTTGACATAACTACAGAATGCCTTGTGGCTGTTTTTGGAATATTTGGTAATTTTATTTTCGTAACTAGCTTTGGAGGATTTTATGAGGGATCTCAGCTTCTTACTGAGGCTGGTAAGGGAGTTTTCTGCATCCTGGGATTTTCCTCTTTTCTGCAACAGTTTCTTCCTTCTGTTGTATAGTTTGTTTATGGCAGGGGGCCACCAGATTGGCTTCCTTTTTTTAGAGGAGGGTGTCTTGTTTCTATTTAGGATGGCATGATTCATGCACTAGTGGATGTGTTCATACAGTGCCTTAGTGTAGGATTCAGCAGTTGAACTTTCAGCTCCCGTCTGCATGGGTGTCATGAAGTTTGTCACTTCTGACTTGAATAGCATGAAGTTGGCTTTGGAGAATTTCCTTCTTTGTGCAGAGGGATAATGTGTGACTTTTTCAGAGACAGGGAATGCAGGATTCCTAGAGTGACCTGTTTATAAGGATTGAGATAGAGTAGGCAATGCTAGTGGCTGCTATTTTGAGGCATTCACTTGGAAGGTTATCAGCTGAAGTAGAGCATGGTTTGAGTTTGCTTAAGAGTAGTTTTATATAGGATGTGGATACAGCATTGAAGTTTAAGTTTGATGTTGTGATATATAGCTGCTGGTTATGCAAAATGAAATAAAACATGCCAAAATATTAAATGTTAGAAAATGTTGAAGGTTGCAGGCAAGTATGGATATGATGAAACATGATTTTTGATGGCTTGTTTTCTACTGAGTCTTACGTATGTCCTATACAGGTCTGCAAACCTTGTCAGTTAACACAACAGAAGTCTGGCGGTTTTGGGTACTCCATCTCACCAGATTTCATTTGTAGCACCCATCTTCCCAAAATTGGTAGGAAAAAAGCTTGTTTGGGTTTTGGCACACTAGGCAGGAAAGAACTGTGTACAAATGCTTATGATGGCATTAGACTCAAGTGGAAATACCCTGCAAGTATGGTAGCTGCACAGCTCCAAAAGTCCTTGGTATAATTCAAAAAAATCAAGAGCCAACAAAACAGTGACAATAAGGTTTATTGTAGTAATATAGGGAGAACAAACAGCTGAAAAATGTATTTATTAAGCCTTCATCAATGTTTGTTCTCCTTATCTTACTACAATAAACCTTATTGTCACTGTTTTGGTGGCTCTTGATTTTTTTGAATGATGGCATTAGACTGTCACAATACAGAGAGTATAAGTCTAAGTATAAAGTATTTTGTTTGTTATATTATACAACTACCTGCAACTACCTCTTGTATTGAATAGAGAATAAACAATTGCTTTTTCATGCAATCTTTAAGGAAACAAAATTCCATTACAAGATTTGAATTTTTCACCCAGTCTGGCTTTAATGGAGCTGGAAAAGATGTCTAACAAAATAACAAAATTCAAGATCCCATAAATTTATGTAGAGTGTCTAATAGATGAGTGACTTGTGGGATTAAGACATTTGGCCAAATACTAGCTGCCTAAATTATAAAATGGTAAAATCAGACAAAATTTCATCCTGAAGATGTAGAAAGCTGTCCCTACCCCTGAATATTGTCACCATTGAGTTAATTTGAACAAGATGCAGGGCTTCAGAAGAATTACCCTTGCAATGGTGGTGACATGACCCACCCTTTTTTTTTTGAAACCTTCTGGAATTTATTTTTTGAGTATTCATTTTAGAAAGTAGATTTCAGCCATATTCCCCAGAGTAATGAGCTAATTGTATCCAATTTAACTGTGAAAAGGAAACGCATTGTTTGCTACATGGGGTCCACAGCTTATTTTGCAGATTGTGAAATGATCAAACTAAGTCGGTCAGGTGGTCCTTATCTGTTATGAGAATGCATGTAGCTGAGTATAATCTTTCAAAGGCAGTGCAAAAATAAACACTACTTGGAAGGTTACACTGATCAAAACTACAATGTACTTGTTGCTCAAGTTATACAGTTCTGGTGGAATTTAAAATGCTGCAAGGATTAAAGTCCTCTGTAGAAAAGATATGGATTTAAGTAGTTTCCTAAGTATTTTCTTTTAACAAAGTATTGGTTTGTTATGTGTACTTCACCAGACTGTATCTAGATTCATTACAATTCCTTTCTCTTTCAAGCCCAGAAAAATTAATCCGACTTTCATAAACTCGGCATGTTGCCTTAGGTTTGAGCTGAAGGGGATGCCACAATCTGTGGCATTTGGACTATGGGCAAAAAGTGACTGTAGAAAATGACCCTGATCTGATGAGATTATAGTACAGCAGCACTGCATTGCTATGAATGTGAGCATTATCAGCTTTCCTTGTGACATGTCTGATATCCAGACAGCCTGATGCTGTCCTTGTGTACCTACCGCTTCAATGTCCTAAGTGTTTCTGAGAGTAAAATTGCTGTTTTAATTATATATTTTGCTTTGAATTAATAATTAAATTAAAGTCATTTGCATTTATGTAGTTTGTGTTTCAGTTAAGTTTATTTAACTGAAGTCTAAAGGTTATTTTTGAGCATTCCCACAGCATTCATTAAGCTTAACTTAGAATTCTGGTTTTACAAATACATAAATCGACCCATCGACCTATCTTTTGAAAGACTGAGAAACGTGTAAGTAGTTGCGTGTCTTGCTTGTTTTTTTTTTTTTTCATTTGCGCATAAAGAAAGTTGCAGACTGACAAAAAAATTGTTCTGATATACAATTACACTGCTTTTTAACGTTTATACCATCTAGCAAGCATTGTGTTTGGGCCAGGGTACCAGCAGAACCTCCTTTTTTGCTTGCATCAATGTAGTGAAACAAATCATGCGGTTACCTCTTTGTAAGTGGACTACATACATATCAGTTCTATCTGTTAAGCATATTAGATGCATTTGTATGGTAAAAAACTTGATCTGTTATTTTATTACAGATTACCGAAATTGACTTTTTACATGACCTTATAAATTGTTTAGCATTATCGCTCTGTTTCAAGGTGCATCTCTAGGCAATGGTTCTGCGACTAAACAGAAAATATTTGGGAGGTATTTCTGCAATCACCATTTATGTAGCAGTGCCCAGTTACCACTGTCTAGACTTTATCCATACCACAAGGTGACTTTGAAGTTTATTGTATGCCCAGGACAGTGTCATCTGCATGGTAGGATGCTGGAATCGTCATCTCTTTAACATATTGATGTCTGAGTTATCATTCTGGCATACTGCAGATAGTCTTGAATCCAGGTCATTTAATATGTTGCATTATTAAGTATATGTTGCAGTAAAAAAAGCAAAACAAAACTCTTTAAATCTGTAAATAAACAAAGCTAATAACAGCAGAGTCAGCAAGATGAATTTCAAAAGCTGCACTAATCCTGTAACTAACTTTTGAAATATTTCCATTCTAGTTCAGGAACCCATGAATTGTTCTGTTTGTATATTATAAAGCTTCAAGCATGACATTTCTTAGAGACAATTTCAGTTTGCTAAGATTGCAATAGCAGCAAATTATGTTTTTTTTTTTAGCTGAGGCAGAAAAATCATTTATGCCAGGTACGTCTTTATATTTGAGGTCCTGCTTGCAGCAGGACATATCACTGCAACCCTAGGAAAGGGTCCTTCTGCTATGAAACACCATGAACTGTTTCAGCTTATTGCTACTTTAACACCAACAGTCTTAATTAGTTTAAATTAGGAACTTTTACTGGTCTACTGGCAATAATAAGATCTTCCCATTGTGTACAAATACCATTCAGCGGACTGCACTTGATGTTCTAAAACATTTAGTTTTAATTGCATATCTCACAAGATGCTGGTTTATACTGCATGATTTTTGATTAAATTATTAAAAGTACATTTGCATAACAACCACAGGAACATCATGAGACCTTGGAAAGTTAAGTAAAAAGGAAACTGTATTTTTTAATCAGTCCCTACATTTGTTAGGGAACGTGTTCATGGACAACCCCCATTATCTGGCAGAAGTACTGAGGTATTCAAAACTCACCCAGCTTTCCAGTATCATGACATACCAGAGAGTATAATAATGTACCTGAGGAGCAGAGCACACTGCAGAATTATTGTTGCTATGCCTGTACTACAAGTGTATAAAAAACCCACTATGCATGCAACAGGTGCTGATATTCATGAATATTATTACCTATTAGTATGTAGTTCAATTACCGAGGAGCCTGCCATGTAACCACCAAGAACTCCTAAAACCAGATGTTCCCTGTAGTAGCTGTGGAGCTATGACACCTAAGCACAGTTAGAAACATTTAAGAAAATTTGGAGCTTTCCTGCTTTGTAAGAGGGTGTGGCTCATACACACGACTACCCTGCACAGACACTACTCAGCTCTTCACTAAGATCACTCATCTTGCAGTACAGCGCCACATGTAGGTAGGAACTAGTATCGCAGGCATTTAAGCTGTACACGAGCTAATACCTGCACTTCTATTTCCACACAAAGATGGGGGCTGTTTCTCCACCAAATCTGAAGATTGTCTCTAATCAGTTATACCTTTACTTAAAACTTTCCTGTTAGCATTCAGTGGAAAAAAAATAACTCCAGTCATATTGCACGCTTGATTTCTGTTTTGAGATTAGGAATACTTCTCAAGGATTCCTCATTTGCCTGTGTGGTTGAAAAAATTCTGAATTAGGTTTTATGGAATCCAGGGTGGTATAAGTACATGGGATAATGTGCTACCCTAGTGTAGATTGTTTCAGAATCCATTTGCCAAATGAAGGAGACAGCATATCACCATATTTATTATCTCAAACAAGAATTACACACTGTGTTTTCTAACTATTATTGTTGCTGCAACGTGTTTAGAATATTTCTTTGCTCGTCTGTTTATTACTTTACCATTTATAAATTAGGCAAGGGGACTGGTGCAGTGATCCTTTTCAATCTCAGCCTAAGCCAGTAACAAAAACGTCCATAAATGTGACAGACATGAATGTGAATAGGCAGGTATGAACAACAGTATATGATAACAATAAAATACAATATGCATTTGCATAAAAGGCGTTAAATCAAGAACAAGGCTAATGCATAGTTACACTTGCTGTGTGGCTTAACAAACTCATTTTTTTCACTAAATGAACTGCTGAAAATGTAATGAAAAGTAGCAGCTCGGTGTAGAAAAAAGGCTGGAACTGTAAGTAATGTGCTATGAAATGAGTGTAAATACTAATGGCACGTGTCATGATATTATAATGTATCCCTCTCAGACGCGAGTGAAATAGAAGAGTTACCTATGTAGAGTCACGGTAGATCAGAGATAAGGTTAGACTGGAGGGCTTTCTTGTTTTTTTTTCTCTGAAGTATTTACATTGAGAATTAAATACAATAGTGACAGACCTCTAGAACTAGATTATAAAAGACATTGTCTGTTATAGAGAGAGAGAGCATGAAAGGTGAATGAAGGGTAAGTTGACATGGATGATGGAGGTTGTGGCAAGTAATGGGAAGCAGTGCTTAGCAATGGGGTGGCAGTATAAAATCAGTGAAATAGGTCAAAGGTGACACCTAGGTCTCTCTAAACATGTACTGCAGGAATGGAATTAGAAATGGCCAACTATATGCACTGAGGAAGAAGGAGGAGGATGCTACACTTTGAATAATAAGTCTTTGGAGTTTTTTCTCCAGTAAAATAAACACTATCTTTGCTTTTCATGAGCCATTGACAGATATGACTTCAGTTACCTTGCATGTTGGATTCGAATTTATGAAGCTATTACTTTTTAGTAAAAGAAGGTTGCATGTATAAAAGATAATATGATTAAGGAATTCAGAAGGGTAGTTATTAATGAATAAAGAATTGAGAGTAGAGCCTGGACAGACCACCAGTAGAACTTTAAAGATAATTCAAATCAAACTGGCTGTACTGTAGACTCTGCAGAATCAGAGTAGCATAAAGTAACTTGGAGTACCTGCAAGTAACTTTGTGGCAGAGGTCTAAACTAGCTGCAGACAATCACATTCCCAACTGGGAAGGCTCAGGTAAATGAGATGCGGTACTCAAAACATAAAGACAGCAAGGTATTACTGCCACTGCGAGGTCTCTTGAAGGGAGAAGCTGTTTGATATGTGAGATGTTAAGCAGAAGAAAATAAGATGTTTTCACAACAAATAATACCTGGCCTGTAAGTGTCAATTTGTCATCAATAATCACACTGAGATCTTTAATCTTCTTCACAAAGGACAACCTTTTACTACTATGGACAAGGGAAAGAAAAAGGGCTGGTGACGTGGAGTCGCTCAAGGTGTCTTGGCACTTGTAAATCACATGTGATGTGCAATCATCCATTATTGGATGAATTCTAAGTCACTGCCTCATGAATTCACAGAATGCAGCCTGTCTTGAGAAATGCAGGGATAAGGCTTTGAATATTATCAGCATAACAGTGGTATTGAGAACCTATGTTTAGAGTTATAGGATCATATGATCATAGGAGGTTACTAAGCTAATGGACCTGGGGCCCTTACAAGCCTAGCCAGGAATTTAGCCCCAGAAAAGAAACCTCAGTCAACACCCATCACCTCTGTCAATGAGTGACAAAGGTGAACCCCCTGGGACAAATTTATGGTTTCCCATCTACTCATCAAGGTTGCGCTTGAAGAGGGTCAGCGAGGTATTCTGTTTGACATGTATGGGAAGTCTATTCCAGAGACAGGGCAGCCTCTGGAAGACAAACCTGTCTCTCCATCAGGTTTTGTTGATATTGCATATTAGACTTAGGCCTATCAAGCGGGTAATGCATGAGGAGTTAGACTTACAAATATGGAGCATCTTTAGTAGGGCAGGGTCTGATATTGCCTTGTAGGCGAGACACAGATCACCTCTGAGCAATCTGTATGATACCAAGTAAAGTGATAGTGATTTACTCAATTATATGAAAGATACACAGGGAATAAAAGCCCCAGAAAGAACCATCTGAAACTCTTTATGTGACAGGAAGATTAGATGAAGAAATTATATCAAACAAAATCCACTGGTTATGTCTTGAGATAGGAGAGAAAAGCATTTCAAAACATTTCCCAAGACTCTACAATAGGTTAAGAACTGAAGTATGAAGATGCTGTCTATGATCTACCATGCCAAATGACAAAGAAAGCATAACGTGGGCCATGGAAAACTGCTGTTTTTGACAGCTATCATTATAATCCTTAGTAAGGGCTGTGTAGAGTTGAAGCCGTACTGGAATGAGTCAGTTTCATGAGTATTGAATCAATTTGTAAACAATCTTCTCAGTATCCTTTCCAGTAAACAGAAGGGTAGAGATGGATGGTAGTTGTCCAAGTCATTACAACCTGCTTTATCTATCTATGTATTTATCTATCCTTTGTTGACTGGTTTAATCCCACTAGGCTAGTAGCCTCTTTTCAGGGGAGACCTTAGGTGGTATTTTATACTAATAGGGGAAAATTGGCCAGGGCATCAGGGAACTTCCCCTAATCTTTTCAGTAGGTGCTGTGGGATCTTTTACATCCACTTGAGTTACTACCAACTCAGGCAGATCTAGCCTCAGTTTAACATCTCATCCAAAGGACAACACATCATGAGTACAGCACCCCCATTATGCTACACTGTACAGTTAGCAATCCATCTCCTTGATGTGGGAATAGAACCCACAACCTTCTGCTCAAAAGGGGAGTGTGCAAACTGTTGTGACATTGACATGACATTTTCCTGCTTTAAACCTCGGCCAGCCAAAACCTCCTTTTTAAACAGATGGAAAACCTTCAGTTGTCAATGAAGCAGAGACAATCTGGTACATCATAAGTCCAAGTCCAGCATGACAGTGAAACATTAGTACTTTTTGGGCAGGAATCTAGTCCACTGGTACAAGGTAGCATCCTTCAGATCACATATATAAGTACAGTATTGCAGATCATGTGAAACACAGACCAAGTCCAAGATGACAACTCATCGGGATTCCTAGAAACTCCCACTGTGCATATTATGTGGAAAATGTTTGCAGTGATGCCAGCTTGGCAATGCCAAATGAAGTAGCCAATTCACACTTTTCAAGATAACACACAGTAAGAGTAAAAGACAGGCCAGATTATGCAAGCTATCAATCACATGAAAGAACACAGCTGGTTAATTGGACACAAGACAGATCTTCCTGGACATGATCACTGCCCTCTTATAAAAGATCTCTACCTGATAAACAGCATAATGTCCAACATGTCTCCATTTATGTTCAAGCATAAATCTAGATATTCTAATTGCATGGAGCTCCATGTCAACCCATGGTTCCTAAAGTTTCAAATGGTCAGGGCATACATGAAATGGGCAAACAAGTGCAACAAGGAAGAGCAGTATTATATGCCTCACAAATCTAATCAGGACCATCTGCACTGGACACCAAAAGAAGCCGGTAGAAAACTGAAACAAATCAGTCTCAAGTTACAGCACAGTAATTCCTGGATTCCACCAGCTTAAAGTAAGGGGTTGGACTGTAATTTGCTGTAAACTGAACACCATAATGATCAGACCATCATACACCAAGTCAGAGGTAGATGCACCTAGATGGAACACTTCATCTAAACCAGTGAGCAGAATAGATAATCAGATGAGGAGAACCACAACCCTTGACAGTAGAAAGAAACTCACCTGCTAGGATCATGGATTCATCATCAAATTAGTAAATAAAATCATCCAAAACTGTGGAATAACAAAACTTTTATCAACAAGAAATCCCAAGAACTGTAGGAGCATCTTTGGATTATAGGATGGATGATAAATAAGGAGGAACCCATGACTTGCTGCTATATCCATGACCTATTCATTGGTATTAGTACTTCCAGTGTCAGTAGTCAGTGATAAAAATACACCACCACCCAATGATACTAGTTCTTGTGTTGTATAGCACAGATAACCCAGGAGGCACTGCCCTCACCACATAAGGATCAAAGCTGATAGCCAGCCATACCTCACTGACATACAGCTACAATAATGAAAACCAGGCATGCTGTGGATGGATCTGGTGCTGCAATAAAATTCCTGAATAGTGGCCAGTGGAGTCCAGGTTCTAGATAACTGGTGAACAAAAGTAATTGGCTCCATGGGTATGACATAAAATGGGAGAGTAGCATATTTTCACTCCAGTGACTGTAAGACCCTGAAAATCAAAAGACATCACCTGTCTTCCTCCTGTCTGAAACCCGATGCCACTTCAGAATATGGTATTTGCAGCAAAGACAAAAATCATCCCCAAGTTAAGTGTGGTGGAAGAAAACTGGGAGAACAACCAGCAGTGGTCCCTTGAACAGTATAAAACTTTTAAGCACATATTCACTTTATGTGTTTTTCTTGGTTTCAGTTAGCATTGCTGTAGAGGTTCTATGTGTTTTTCTTGGTTTCAGTTAATGTTGGTATAGAGGTTAATGCATGTGTTCAACTCTTTGCCTTTAAATTTAATGACTTATCCTTAATTAGTTTAAGGTCTTTAATTAAGCTGGAGGGGTTCCATAAGTATGTAAGGTGCCTATGCAATCGCTCTGTTTTTTTCATTCTGATGAAGTCCCTTTGTGGGATGAAAGCACTTAAAGTGGATTAAATAAACATGAATTTATTAAAGAGAGTATTTTTGCAGTCCAGTTCCTGTGGTCCAGTTTGGGTTGTACATATTCACTTATAAAATAATATGCTAGTAATAAGATCAAGCAAGTTTAAGTGTTATAATCAGTAAACTTCCAGGCTATTTCCAAATCAAATAAATGCAACCAGAGATGGATCATGGTCAAACGGGACCTTACGTAGGATAAGGGATCACCCCCTCCCCCAAAAGCAGCCCTTCCCGCAGCCATTCTAGTGTTCCATGACTTGGCTGTTTCTACCCAAGTACCATAAAACTGTTCAGACCTGTCAGTGTGCAGACTATTGTATTCTTTACTTCTACAGTGATCACAAATATTTGTATTTAATTCAAAACATTTATTTCAAATTTAATAGCACAAACACTGATAGCCATTTGCTAAACAAAACGATACAGCATCACAATGAAAACAGACTTAGCATGGAAATGGCACTGAAACCCACATTGAAAGAAAATGCATCTGGCCAGCGGTAGATTAAGTGTACCTTTGCGGTGTTTTCAAACTATAGGCTCCTTGCACATATTTGTAGGGCCATGCATGCATGCATGTGTTCTTGGATCACCTTTCTGATTATATTAAATTGTATTAACTTATATTCCTCGCATAATACCACTTTTTAGAATGTATTTTAAATTGGTAGTTTTGAACATTTTTTCAGTAAGCAGTGAAATAAAATATATGAACCAATAATGACAACAAATTGCCCATTTCAAAACATTACAGTCCACCAATATCAGTCAATACGCACGATCTTTGCAGAAGTAAAAGTCATCTAAAAAATTCCACATTAAAGAGATCTGTGACTAATGAAGAGGTTGCTGCTAGCAAACAACTTTACATTTCAGAGTTTCATCTACAA
This sequence comes from Protopterus annectens, assembly GCF_019279795.1. Taxonomy (NCBI): domain Eukaryota; kingdom Metazoa; phylum Chordata; order Ceratodontiformes; family Protopteridae; genus Protopterus; species Protopterus annectens. The sequence goes on along the minus strand of NC_056741.1, from coordinate 1,573,114,125 downwards.
ATTTAGTGCTTGCTGGTCTTGAAGAATTGTTACGTTAAAAAAAAAAAATTGGTAAGATGGTAATATTGCAATAAGGAATGACTGGCAAATCAACAACAAATTCACAGTCACTAGCCATCTCATTCAAAGGCCGAAACACACAGGAGTGTGGTCCATAAGGCAAGCCACACAAAGACATTATGGTGGTCTCGGACTATGTGTCACAAGATGGTATTACCCTAGCATTGAGCAGTATTGTACCTTCACCAAGGAAAATACTACAACATGAACAGATGATCGACTTTAATAATTAGCTTAGCTTTTGGTGTCACTTCAAGGGAGTGCAGTATTTGTTAGTACAGGAGGATATGTCAACAGACCACATTGCTTTGCCAATGATAGTCTATACCTGTCTCCTCTTGGCTTTTGAATATAGGCTAAAATATGGCTCTTCCTATAGTAAATCTTTTAGACAATGTCAAACTGTCAAATCTTCCAACATAGCAAAACCAACCCAAAGGAATCTAAAGGTATGACTGCTCAATATCAGGAGTCTGAACGAAAAGCTACACTCTGTCCAACCTGTTCTTACCCTGGAGAATGCAGACATCTGTGCAGTTACTTAGACATGGTTTAAAGCTGCTGAGAGCACCTCAGCAGTGCAAGGCTACAATGCCTTCCACCCATTTGGCCAGCTACTACACAGTCATGGGTAAAGGTGGAGTTGTGTCATCTACATCAATAACAAGGTCACCTCAAGGTTGGACAAACAGGATGATGAGCTTGGCCTTCTCCATGTCCAAATTACCATAGGCAAAGTCCCATATAATATCCATGCCAGCTATAGGTCCCCTCTATAACCCAGGAAACCCATAACTCATACCTAAACTTACTGGAGACACTCATCATTAAACCCAATACCATATTCATCAGTGACTTTAAGGACCTTACTATAAGCTGAAAATCATACATGACCCCAAACCGGCAGGGCAGTTTCGGTGGCTGGTGTTCGCTGAAGATGTATTTGATGAATACATCGTTCACGGAACTAATATAAACCGCTGGTAAGGTTGGACCATAAACCTGTCTCCTTTGAAATAAAAATAAAAGCTGTTGACCCCCCAGATATTCCCATAGGATTTAAGAACTATTCTAAGGCAAACTTCCTATTATGAAGTGATAAGCTGACAAATTTTCACGACCCCCAAACCATGAGAACAGTTACCTATTTGGAATTATTCACAGATATTCTTTAAAATCAAGTTAATAAATGCACAGAAACACCATTTGTGCCTACTAAAAACAAGAGCAGAACAAACTCAAAAAACAAGCCACCCTGCTGGAATCCAAACATCAACAAGATGGTTAACATAAGGAAGAAAGTCATTGCAAAAGCCAGGAAATGCAACACCCAGCAAGATAAAAACTCTCTCATAAATCTAAACAAGTAACTTATAGGGCAAATCAGAATTACCAAATCCATTTTTTTTGTAAAATAGCCTCCCAGAGCAAGGATGATCACAAGGCTTTCTTTAATTAAGCCTGTAACCTCAAAGGCTGTACACAACAAAGTGCACAGCTCACTGTAAATGAAGACTCCTACACAGAGCCAGAAGGTACAGCAAATCTACTGGCTGACAAACTCAGCCCCTATTTTAATCCCATCTCCTCCTGTCAGCCCTCAAGAAATACCATTGAACTTCACCCCCCAATCTGACCATCACTACAGAACACATTCTAAATGCATTCTTCATAGACAAGAGCACCACATTAATGGGACAAGTTAATATCCCAGGATGCCTCCTAAATAACATTAACACAACCTCTCAAGACCACTGGAGTCAATAATTAATAATAGCCCCCAGTCGGACTTCTTACCATATGAATGGAGAACTGCAACAGTCATCCTCTGCACAAGGGCAGGACTTCTTTTAACTCCAGAAACTACACACTCATTAGTGGTCTCATATTCAAAGCCATGGAAAGAATTATCATGGAAATGATTAATAATGACATTCAGAATCTCCAGACACTGGATCCAACTCAGTTCAGTTTTGTCAAGGGAAGATCATGCCTGGTCAGTCTGGTAGACTTCTTTGAGAAGGTCACCAGATGAAAGGAAAATGGTACATACTACCTACCTTGACCTGGTCAAGGCATTTGATAAATACTTCATTCCAGGGATTGTAACAAACTTATGGAATTAGGCATAAACCCATGTTGCAACCTGGATTGCCAGCTGTTTTTCAGATTGGACCCAGAAGTTAGAATACGTGAGTCCACCTCCAAAACGAGGTTAGCTACTAGTGGAGTCCCTTGGGGCTCGGTGCTGGGTCCTCTCTGTTTTGGCATCTAGTTCTTGTAAGTCAAAGCCATTGTAAAGCACCTTTGGCTAATCAATTTTTTCAGAAAATTGCAAACTGGAAGCAGTCACAGAATCTCCCCTTAGCACTAATATCCTCCAGGAAGGTCTAATACATACAAATAACTAGTGCTACAGACATGGTTTAAAACTCAGTTTCAAGAAATGCATAGTAGTACCCTTTAAGAAGTCATCTACACCAGGAAACTACCACTAAGAGTAGATCCAGTAGACAGGGATTTGGGGTGTTTGTAGACAGTAACCAGACTTTCAACCAACATGTGTCTAAGGTAGTAAGGAAATCATTCTGTGTTGCTCAATTTATAACCAAAGATATGACATCTAGGTCCAAGGAAATCATCATTCCACTGTACTCAGACCTCATCTTTGAGTACAGTGCCTCCTTCACACTGTACTTGACAAGGCACATGCAACAACTGGAACACTGACAGAGGTTCCTCAGAAAAAGAATACAGGGCATTAACAACATGTCCTGCACAAATCACCTCAAAGTCCTATCCCTATACTCTGTCTCCTGTAGACTGCTGAGGGTTGATCTATGTCTGGCACACAAGGCACCCTAGGATCCAACTCTGATGGATCTGTTGCATATCCATAAAACAAGTAGCATCAGAACTACCTGATACATGGACTTAAGCCTTGCTTGTGGCAGAAAAAGGACATATTGGTGGGATGGGTACGTGTCTCAGAGAATACCTTGTCTCTGGAAAAGACTTCCCATTCATTTGAAGCAGAGTTCTTCCCTGACCGTATTCAAACATAACCTGGACCAGTGTATGGGAAATCAGAAATTCACCCCGGTCTGTCACCTATGTATCTAATAGATAGAGGCAACCTGTAAATATTTGACTATGTGTGCCTTAGTTTAAACATGCCTCTAAAAATAACCTCTTTGGCACCAAGATTGTTGGGAACATTTGAGATGCATGGCTAGGCTTTAAAAGCTGCATGTGGTGATTAGCCTAGTGTATACATATGAACCTACGTAACAAACTTAAGTGCCCTCAGTGAAATTAGTAGGCTAAAAGAAATTAGCTTTTCACAGAATACAAGCTGTGCAGGAATAAAAGAAAAAATTTGTAAACAGAATTTATGTGTCTCAAGAAATAGTGTGAATGTATTTTATCATAGACTGGATGAATTATTTGTCAGAAAAGCATTTTGAATCATGAAGTATTCAAAACTGTAGACACAATTGAAAAACTGACTGGTGCAAAAATGAGCCTTTTTCTTTATTTATTTTAGTTCATACTGTTTGCAAAAATCATTATTGAAAGGGTTTGAAAAAATGAAACTCTTATGCCTTTCCTGCAATGCCAGGGTCACTTGAGAGTTCTTTATATATAATTTTAAATACCATTAAAGATGCACTAAGAGATCACAGTTAAAACATCTCCAAATTCAGTACCAGCTCAGAACTGGTACTATGATCTCTGGTAGATCTTGATGCTTAAATATTTTGGAGGTACCTGAAAGTGTTTCTTTGTGTTAGTAAATTTATTTTGGCAAGTGATTGTTTTTCACTAGTAACCCAGTTTGGTGTAAAGGGAACAAAGAAGAATGTTGCATTAATACTGAATAAAATAGCCATGTTTGCATATACACAGGCTTTGTTAAAAATTACAAGGGGTATCTTGATGAAAATATATAATGTCTTTTTAAAGCAGTGACATTATTTCTCAGAGGCTCATTTTGAAACAATTGACTAAATCTAAACACAGTATTGTTTTTAAATAACAAGCGGCCTTAATCCACAAGTGTCACTTTTAACCTTATTTTAAAGTGCTGTTTGAAACAACGTATGATTGAATTTAAGAGTGCTGCAAAATTAGTTAATAATTGTGTTGTAAACATTATTTTTCTGTTTTTGGCCCTGACATTTCTACATCATAGGAAGAGCTTCTGGAGATAGAGAGGCAGCATTAGATGTCTTTCTCTGATGAAAACCCTCGTTTCTATGTTCTTCCTTTTGTTATCCATTGTAGAACTGCAGGCTTTAATATGCTGTCATCAGTCAGTATTGATTCTTTTTGAGATGAAGAGTTACTCCCAGTAAAGAATGACTTTTTCCCTCTCTTTCAGCTCATTGCACAGTTCAGATGAATGTCCTTGCACTGACATAATACACACACAGTAAATCTGTTCTAATGTACAGGAAAGAGCATAACATAATACTTGTATCCTCTTCTTGGGTACACATCATAACAATAACATGGCTGTCCTTTTATTACATCCATCACAGGTGTTATTTCTTTTGCAGAGATGCATGATTTTCCAGCCAAAGTTTTTTTTTTTTTGTTTAATTCATCTGTTGACAAGCTAACTTTGGCCGCTGTAATAACACTAGATATTCTTAAGTGAAATATTTATTTTTTTATATGACATAACTTGTCAGGAGTAGAATGAAGCAATGCATATGTCTGTGGTATATTACACAGATTATGAGGTTGCATTAAATGAAATATAGAGTAACAATACCAACAACAGTAACTGGCTTCCTCTTCATGATTCAGTGTCTCCCTCACCTCTGGAATAATCTCTACCTGCACTGAAACTCATAAATTCACCCCGTGTCTGTCTATCCAAGGCCTCCTTGAGAGGGGAGGTAAAGTTTAGGGTATGAACTGACCAGGCGTAATGGTTGCTACACTCAGTAGCCTTGAACTTTGTATGATACCGGTCATTTGTATGTCCAATGGCTGTAGCATGGATGGATGCCTCATTATTAGATGAGCTATGTGCATATAGGTTTTTTTTTCTTTGTCTTAATGACAATTTATGAAAACACTTCTGTGGCAGGAGGTGACATGAAGGGTAAAGAATTGTGTAGACTATGAGTAAATATGAGATGCAATAAGGTACAATAAGTAACAAAATAGATGAAGGAGAAGATGTGCAAATATTAACGACAGTGGAACAGTATAAAGACAACACATAATACTGGATAGGAGAGGTATATTATGGATAGTTAATTAGAATAGGCCACTGTGCTGTCATATGCAGTATTACAGTGTATATAGAGTATATTCCAAATACCTGCTACCAATGACAAAAAAGACTTTTTCCATTCCTGAGAGGTTCACATTGGTTCTGTGCACAGCAGAATTATGTGCTCTTCCTTTCTAGAATTGTGGAGCTGACCAGAATCTGTACTTTGCTTTGTTAGAGGTTTTGCATAGTTTTCCATGCTGTGAACAGAAAAAATATGGGACCTGTGTGTTTGTCGTGTTTTGCTCCTCCTGTGTTTATGGCTGTTATCAGACTTATTTCATTATACTATTCCACTATATTTTACTGCTACACTATGCACCTAGCTTTTAATTATGCTTCATACTCAGAATCAGTGAACAGCCTCCAGAGATGTGACGAAACAGAGGTCTAGATTAGTTGGTCAGTGACAAACAAGATGAATGGCAAACTGTTAAAATCTGATTTCTGTGGGAGAGAAAGACCCCTCCACTTCCCATGCCCCCCATAGTCCTTTACTTAACATAATCAGCTGTGAGCATGATCTCCCTCTGTCTACCTTTTATGAACCAGAACTACTATTCTGGTCACTTGTCAATACCTTGTTGATGTACTCTGTTGACAAATTATTACTTGCAAGGCATTTGGATGCAGTTGTTACACAGTTATAAAATAGGAAATAAATTGGTAACAAAGTCTTTTACCTCTACATTTGCATTTTGCAGCAATATAATATAAATCATGTGCTCAATTAACAAAATAGTAACAATATACTTAACAAAAATATGTAACAATAACAGCAAATGAGATTCAATGAGGTTACCAGATTGGGTTCGTATATCTTCATGGGGATCTTCAGTTCTCAGAGCAACATATTACAATGGCAACTGAAGCCTTAAAAAATCAAATTGCTCGACTAGATAGCTTCACTTCTGAGTTATATAGGATGTGTGTTGATGAACTAAGCCCCTTCTTATTATTAACGATAAAATATTTGATCATATTTGTTTGGGATATTTCAGAATCAATGAAAAGCTGCAGAAATTGTTCTGATACTGGCAAAGGAAGGAAGGAAGGAAATAGCAGTCTTGAATCAGTGTAGAGCATTACTGGTTCTTCACCTAAATTAGTATATAAAAACTAATGTATTTGGTTCCTACTCAGTTTTTTGTCCCCAAAACTCAGTCTGTAAAGATAATAAATACTTATAAGCCATTATGATTCAGGTAGAAAATACAAACCTTCTAGACCAATCTAGTATAATAAAATATGATGTTCTTAAACTATTTGAATGCGTTAATCATGCATGTTTTTAGATCAATTTCAAATAAAATTAATTTTGCTAATTTATAATTTATGCAATAAGATATGTAGTAAAATCATAGAATCATAGAAGATACAAGGCAACTGGGCCATGTGGCCATTTACACCTTACCAGTACCCACCCTTAGACCATATCTGAGTTTATCAAAGAGCAGTAGGCCAGTCATGCTGCGGGGTGGATTTGTCAATACCCATCTAAGTGTCTAACTCCTTTTTAAAGGAAGATAGTGTGTCAGTCACATTGCTTGATAATTAGTTGAAGTTTGTTCCAGAGAAAAGGTAGTCATTCCATGATTAATCTTTTTGTCCACTATGATTTTTTTTATTTGCCAAGACATAGTCAGATCTTAATTCCTAGTATTCACTGGGCTATTTGATTTGTAGAGATATAAGAGGACTTAGACAGGACTCCTAATGTCCTGAAAAACAAAGCACAGATCAACTCTAAGGAATCCATAGGACACTGAATACAGGGACAGAACATTTAGTCTATCCTGGTAGCATAGGACTTTTAGGCTGGTAATCTTATTTGTTAGAAACCTTTGAGGAGCTGTCTAAATGCTTGATATGTCTAGTAAGATTTATTTATCCTTTTAGACTGGGATAGTCCAATTAGGGTTGTGTCATCTTTTCAGGGGAGATTGGATGTCATATTTAGGGGAAATTTAGGCTAAGGTATCAGGGAACTTCCCCTACTTCTCATTGTTGTGAGTGGGACCCATTGTGGAAGAGCACGTCCTGTTTCCATTCCAGGTGCAGAGGTTGCCCACAGAAACAGGAAAACAGGTAGGTGGAGAGAGAAGGAGATGATGGAGTGGTGAAAGAAATAGAAGAGAAGGCAAATATTGAGACCAAAGAATGTGTGCAGGGTTCAGAGGAAATGTTTCAAAGAAACATGTTTAATGGAGATGAGTCAGCAAATGTTGGATGTATAATTGCAACCCTCCAGTTGGTAGGGTTGCAAAATGATTTACTTAAATAAATGTTTTTGTGCATGGTGAGCCAGAAAATGAAGGAGATGTTCCTCGGGGGGACATTTTGGAGAAAATACAAAATGGGGATGCAGAGACAACTCTGAGGAATAGTGTTGATCTGGAAAAGAAGATATATGCAGAGAAGTAAAAGAAGGCAAAAGTGGATTAGCAGAAAAACAGAAGTACATGGTAAGGATTCAAAGTAAAGAGGACAAAGAAATGGACAGGTATGAAGTGTGGGACAATTTAACATTTCCTTTGGATGTAAAAGCACATGAGGAAAGAACATTTATTCTTATTAACAAAGAGACATTTTGTAATATTATATTTGAGCATTTTTTTTTCAATGGAAAATTTTCTCTGAAAAAATGAAAAAAAAAAGAAAGACTGTAAAGCATGGAATTTTTATGTGATAAAAGCATTTAACAAGGAAACAAAAAGAAAGTTCATGTACAATTTCAAACAGGGATGGAAAGGTAGACTTTGAAAGGACATCTGAAAACTTTATGTTAAAAAGTACTGGACATTGCAAACGTTTATGAGGAAATGGGACATGAGGTATAAAATGTGAATTGAAATGTTATCAATGTAAAAAAATGGTAATTTATGGATGGATTGCAAAATGAAAATAACAGTAAGGAAAAAGAAAGAAAAGAAAATGAACAAAGAGAAGAAATTTTAGAAATAGAAAAAGAAGAACAACTTGATAAGAAAAAATAATAATGAGAACATCGAAGAACGTTCGGAAATAAGTGAGTAAGAAGATATAAATTGGCAGGTAGTAAAAGGGAAAATAAGTTTATTGGCAAAAAGGTAAAGGACATAAAAAGAAACTATACACAGATAAGTACAAAATAGCAAAGAAAATGGATGAAAAAGAATATATAGAGCTATTTGTTGGTAATTTATTTATTTTTATTTATTTTACATTTGTTGACCGGGCTAGTTTAACTGGATATATGTCCATTTTCAGTAGAGACCCGGGGAGAAAAGCTCCACTAGTTGTACACTTTCACAAAAAGGCATAAAAGGTTACATGAGAAACATAGCAAGTAAAACAGATAAAAAATAAATTTGTAAATTTTTTTTTTTATGTTAACAAGGGTAATGGTAGAGAAAAGAGCATTAGTCTGGATTAGTGCAGGAGCAAAGCCAGTGTTTATTGAGATAAATTTTTAGTTGGTATTTGAAAAGTTGAAAAGAGGTTAAAGAAGTGATATCAGAGGGTAGTTTATTCCATGTTTTTCCAACAGAGTTGGAGAATAAACTGTCACCTGCATTATTGTTAGGTTTAGTAATATTAATCAGAAGTTTATTAGAAGAATGTAGTTGTTTCAGGTTGTTGTATGGAGAAATAAGGCTAGAAAGTATTGGTGTGTTGGTTGGCTGATATAGAATCTTATAAGCAATTAAGATCTGTTGAAGTACAAGTTGGTTAGGAAGTTCCATCCAGCCTAGTTCTTTTAGGTTCAAGCAGTGATGAGGAGATCCAGCAGCGAATCAAGCTATGTTGTGATAGGATGTTTCTAGTTTCTTCATGTTGTTTTTGGAAAGATTAGTGTAAATGGGGGAAGCATAGAGAAGAGTGGAGATTAGGTGAGATCTAGCAATGGTGGACCTTGCTGTAGGTGTTAGGAAAGGTTTGATTCTGTAAAGGGATCCTATTTTTTTATTAACTAATTTTATGGTGTTATTGATGTGAGAGTCGAAGTTGAGGTTATTATCAATAGTTATTCCTAATAGTTTTGTGGTCAAGTCAGGAGAGATGAGTGTTCCGTCAGTGGACGTAAGAGTAAAGTAAGGTGGAGTAGATTTACGAGTTGGTGAAAAAAGTAATAGTTTGGTTTTCTTGGGGTTAAGGAGTGGACAGCGGTAAGAGAACCATTGTTCTACAGCGTTAAAAGCTTTTTGAGTAAGTGACTGGAGTTCAGTTTGAGAGTTAGCGGTACAGATTATAGTTGAGTCGTCTGCATATTGTATACAGGTAGTATATGGGATAGCAGATTGAAGGTCATTAATAAAGATTGAAAACAGCAGAGGGCCTAGGATAGAGCCTTGAGGTACACCTAAAGAGATAGGTAGAAGATTAGAAAGTGAATTTTTCCAAAGTACTGCCTGCTGACGATTTTCTAGGTAAGATGCAAACCAGGACAAGGCAAGATGATCAAGAGACAGAGATTTTAGGATATGTAGTAAAAGTTTATGATTCACCATATCAAAAGCTTTGGATAGGTCGATGAAGACTGAGGATGATAGATAGTTTTTGTTGCAGTTAATGTTAATGGAGTTAGTGAAGGAGAGTAAAGCAGTGGTGGTACTGTGTGAGGGTCTGAAACCATGCTGACAGTTAGAAAGTAGGTTGTTGTTGAAAAGGTGATTTAGTATTTGTTTGTGAATACATTTTTCCATAATTTTTGCAATTGGTGAGAGGAGAGCTATTGGTCGAAAGTTAGAGAAATCATTAGAGTTTCCCCCTTTATGTAGTGGGATGATATGAGATATCTTCCAGATAGAGAGGAAGATTCCTTCTTTTATAGATCTATTAATCAGGATGGAAATAGGGTAGGCTAAGGCTTTGGCACCTACCTGCAGGAATTCTGCAGGCAGTTTATCTGCAGAGGGAGTGGTAGGTTTTAACTTTTGGAGAAGTGATGTGATAAAGGAGGTAGAGACAGGTTGTAAGTGGAGGGTAGGAGGTGAATTTGATGTAGGTGGAAGTAAATTAGAGGTATCAGGAGATAGATGACTAGCAAGTGTTTGGATAGTATTCATGAAGAATGAGTTGAAGTCATTTGCTGTTTGTTTAGGGTTCTCTGGGTTAGAGTCACAGGGATTAGGTGTAATGGAATGACCTGGAGATAGAAGATTGTTAATACTGGTCCAGAATTTTTTAGGTTCCTTATTAGTGTTATGCTGTAACTGAAGGTAATAGTTTTTTTTGTCTGTCAGGATAGCTCTTTTAGTGCTGTTTCTAAGCTCTCTAAAGTTTTGGCGATCAGTTAGATTCTTAGTGGTACGCCATTTAGACCAAGATTTGTTTCTAAGATTGATTTTATGCTTAGTATTGTTAGTTAGCCAGGGAGCTACTTTTGTTTTGGTTCTGATGGTACGGGTTGGGGCATGTTGGTCCAGAATTGATAAGAATGTAGAGTTAAAGTATTCTACTGCATCATTAAGAGGAAGATATTTTAGTGAGGACCAATTACAACATTTTAGATCAGCTTGAAAATGTTCAGAGTTAAAATGCTTTGTTGTTCGTAGTGTTCTAAGGGTGGCAGGTAAGGTTAGGTTGATTTTGTGTCTAATGACATAAGTTATAGAGTGGTTGCTTAGATCATCTGGGAGGGTACCAGACTGGTAGGTTTGTTGGGGGGTATTAATCAGAATCCAGTCTAGGATAGATTCATGGTTGTTGGATTTAACAGTTCTGGTTGGACAGTTAATGAGTTGAGTGAAGCCATATAGGTTTATGTGGGATGTAGGGTTAATATTATTACAGGAATACCAATCAATGTTAAAGTCACCTAGAACTAGTGTTTCTTGGGGGAGGTTGTTTAACAGAAAGCTAAGGATACATTCTAAAGTGTTAGTGTTATTTCCTGGGGGGAGATAAACACAAATTATGTTAATAGCTTTATTAGGGTTGATTTGAAGTTTTGAGCTGATTACTTCTGCATTATTGTCTAGAGGAAGGTTAAGATTTATTATACTAATTTGAAGTTGTGCTTTGTAGAGAATTGCTACTCCACCTCCCTTTTTGGTTTTACGGTCCAGTCTAAAGATACTATACCCGGGAGGGGTAATTTCATTATCCTTAATGGTTGGCTTTAGCCATGTTTCTGATAAACATAAGATATCAAAATGGTGAACATCTAAAAGGGCATGGAGTTGAGAGATTTTGTTGCAAATGCTTCGTATGTTAGGATGAGCTATAGTAAGAGAGTTGGTATAAGTGTTTGATGATAAGGAAGAAGCTTTGTCTTGTTTAATGCAAGTATTGGTGTTTGTGCTATTTGGGCCAGGGTTAGGGTGAATGTCCCCATCCAATAGTGATTGGGGAAATAAGAAATATTGGAGCTGGAATTGTTTATGCAAGATGTCAATATATTTTTTATTTTTTTGTTTGCCTAGCTTAAAGTAAGCAAGTTTGAGGTGTTTGGTAAATAAGTAGTTTGGTTTGGTAGTGAGATTTAAGGTGGCAGGTGTAAAAGGTGAGGTAGGTGTAGAGGTATACTTAGAGGGAAACACAAGAGTAAAGTGAAGTGGGTGTTCATAGGAGGTTAGGAGATAAGTAGTTACAAGAGGAGGTAAGAGTGTTAAACAGATGGTTATTTGAAAGTATACTGGGAGCGATAATGTACACATTGTGTATGTTAGGGAAGTAACAGAGATGAAGAAGAATAGAAAGAAGAAGAAAGTAGTTGATATAATGGTTAAGGTGTTTGACTCACAGACACAAGGGACAGTGTGTGATTCTCACCTTTGGGAAAGAAACTGGGTAGTCTTATAAAGGCCTATTGAGAAAGCTACCCTATTAATTACCTATGAACTTATGAAACCGTGAATCTAAAGAAAAGGAGAAATAAAAATTTTAGAGTGCTTTCTGTAAATGTGAAAAGCACTAAGAATGGTGTAATGCATGTGATGTCGATGTAATTATATTAGTAGACATAACATTTTTAACATGAAGAAAGATTACAAACAAAGAAACAATGGGGAGGAAAGATAATCTGGAATTTGGGAAATGATAGATGTTCTGGAATAGCCTTATTCTGTAGAAATATAGTAAAGATATTAGATGTAACTTTAGCAAAAAATGGGAAGATTAACCTTGTAGATTTAAAATGGAAATATTAAGCATATTGAATTATAGCATTATATGCATATACTAATTGTTAAGAAAGGGAAGCTTATTTCATCAGATTTTAAACTATGCAGTGATAAATATGAATATTATAATAACAGGAAACTTTAATTGTGATTTAAGAGGCAAGTGTAAAAAGAAAGGAAACAATATAAGAAAAACGTTAGAAGTTATAAAATGAGGTAAGTTAAAACTTTGGGACAACAATTCATGGACTTACAAAAGATATATGTATAAAACTGAAACAGATTATTTTATAGTATTCAAAGATTTAGTCATAGGAGAAGGGCAAGTAGTTGAAACAGGATTTTCTGATCTCTTGCAGTATGCCTAGAGATAAAGGAGAACCCGCCAAAACATGGACCGAAGCTCCAAAGGCAGTGGTGTCTCCATATTCATAAAGGATATGCACACCTCCAGACTAGTAGCCCAGCATAACGCATCTGAGATACTCCACATACAAGTAACACTGGGTAAGACTGCAATCCAGGTCATAGCCTGCTATAGGTCCCCAGCCATGTCCCTAGACTCTCACTCCACGTTCCTAAGCATCATGGAATCTATCAAGGTCCAACCTAACACTCTCATACTAGGAGATTTCAACTACCCCTCCATCAACTGAGAAAACTACTCAAGCACCAATGCACTGGCCCAACCCTTCCTGAAATTCATCAATTCCAGTGTCCTGGACCAGCTCATTCTTACCCCCTCTAGAGGAAGCAACATCCTTGACCTGGTTATTACTACCATGGGCAACCATTGCTCTACACCTATAGTCAATTCCTCCCTGGTTAGATCCGGCCACAAACTAATCACCATGGAAATCCACATCTCACCCACACCCCTCGCAAAGGTATCCACTATGAAAAACTTCTTCAAAACTGACTTTGTACTCCTAAAAACAGAGGTGGCTAACTTCACAGCACCCATGTCAATGGCTAATAGATGCATGACTGGTGAATCATACACCAATGCACTGTACGAACACGTACATAAATGCATGGAACTAGCCATACCTATCAGAACCAAGACACTCTCCTCCAGAAAAAGGAAGCCAGTCTGGTGGTCCCCTGCCATTAATAAACTCTACAACAGAAGGAAGAAACTGTTGCAGAAAAAGGTGAAGTCCCAAGACTGGAAAAATTCTCTGATTAGTCTCAACAAAAAGTTGAGATCCCTCATCAAAACCTCCAAAGCCAGCTATGAAGGCAGAATTGTTGCAGACGCTAAATACAACCACAAAGCCTTCTTTAGTTATATCAAGAATCTCCATGGCAATACCCAGATTTGCTCTGAGTTGCTGCACAATGGTATCTCCTATACTGAGCAAACAGACATTGCCAACATACTGGCAGACAGATTCAGTGCCAACTTTACCCCTCTCTTCCCCACTAAAAGACCAATCTCAGTACCGGAAGAATGCCAGGTACCCTGCATTACTACAGCACAGGTTAAAGCTGCATTGTCTAAGGACAAGAATACAGCTTCAATGGGACCCAACAATATCCCTGGCTGTGTTCTACATGAATTACAAAGTGAACTGGCACCACATCTGTGTGCTCTGTTCACTCACAGCCTCACCTCAGGCTCTGTCCCTACCAAATGGCGCACTGCTACAGTCATCCCTCTCCATAAAGGAGGAGCGACTACAGACCCTGTAAATTATCGCCCCATTAGCATGATGAGTCTGATATGCAAGGCTGTGGAGAACACCATTATGGACCTAATTAACAAGGATATAGGGGATCTCAAAACTCTAGATCCCACACAATTTAGTTTTGTGAAAGGTAGATCATGCCTGCTCAACCTGGTTGACTTCTTTGAGTCAGTCACCAGAGTAGTGGATGAAGGTAAGGCAGTTCATACAGCCTACCTCGATCTGGCCAGGCCTTTGATACCATTCCTTACTCAGGAATTACAGATACCAAACTATCAACCCCTATATCATTAGGTGGGCTGCAAATTGGCTCATAGATAGAACACACAGTGTGAATGTAGTGGACTCCAAGTCAGATTGCTGACCAGTCATGAGTGGAGACCCACAGGGATTGGTGCTGGGACCTCTCCTGTTTGGTATCTACTTCCCAGAAGTCCAGGCCATCACAGAGGGACTCTGGCTGACCAACTTCACAGACGACTGCAAGCTGGGAGCCACTATGAACTCCCCAAGTGATGCAGACATCCTACAGAAAGGCCACACTGAGGCCATTGCTTGGTGTTGAAATCATGGCTTTAAGCTTAATGCCAAAAAATGTGTTGTCATCCCCTTTGGGAAAAACTCAGTTCCCACTAATTACCACATCTATAGGAGCCCACTGAACACTGAAGGCATTATAAGAGATCTGAGGACAAAGGTTGACAGCAACCTCTCCTTCGACCACCACCTTGCCACTGTGGTCAGGAAGTCCTTTTATGTGGCACATCTCATTACCAAGGGTTTTGCATCCAGGAAGAAAGAGGTCATCATTTCTCTCTACTCTTCCCTCATTAGACCAATGATAGAGTATAATGCCCCATTTGGCATATACCTCACTAGACACCTGCAACAGCTGGAGAGGCCACAAAAGTACCAAACAAAGAGGATCCTATGTCTTAAACGCATGCCCTACATGGACAGACTCAAAAAACTTCAGCTATTCTCTGTCTCATATCATCTGTTAATAGGCAATCTTTGGTTGACTTACAAAGCCATGTCTGACCCAGCTCTGTTAGAAATGCTACATCTAAAGAAATCCTAATCCCTCCATACCACATGCTCCATAGACCTCAACCTCATTACCACAATCAACAGACCATGCTGGAGGGACAGGTTCATAACCCAGAGACTGCCCATGCTCTGGAATAGACTTCCCAAACATGTCAAGCAGAGCACATTACTAGCCCTCTTCAAGAGAAATCTTGATGAGTGGATGGGAAATAGAAAGTTCACCCCAGGGATCACTCCTGTGGTTCTACTTGATAGAGGCCATGGGAACTACTGAAGAGTGGCACAATGCCAGGGCACTTCTATGGGCTAGGCTTGTAAAGCCCCCCCCCACACACACACACACACACCTATGAACCTATGAACAAGGAATATATAAAATTAGGCAAATGGATAAAAAGGATAAATTAGAAAGCATGGAATGAAGAAGGAAAGAGATTAGTAATACATTTATGGAAAGATCATATAACTGTGTGAACATTTTATAAAAAGTAGTCTGAATGGTGGATGATCTCTAAAGAAAATTACAAAAAAATGTTTTTTTTTTTTGCAGTGGCAATATAATGTGGAAAAGTAGAGAAAATATATAAAAGAACATGCAATGATGCATTTGAATATTTAGAACATAATGATAGAATGTTGACAAAAGAAAATAATTATATGAAAGAAATCAAGAAAAATAAAAAAAATGTTATATAAGCAAAGATATTTTTACAAGAAAAATGAGAAGTATCAAGTTACTTACGCAGATTAATAAAGGAAAATGGTAGTATAATGAGGAAAACAAAAAATGTAAAAGGAAAAATAGAAAGAACTCAGGAACAGAGTATGAGTAGGGTAGTGCAATATGTAAAAGAAATGTTAAAATAAAAAAAGGGTAGTAAAAACATGGAAAGTAAAAAAGTTAACAGGAAAAAAGAGAATAAACAGTTGGAAAAGGACATTTCCTTAAATGAGCTACATAAAGTATTCAGACAAGTAAATATAGATTCAGCTTCAGGACCAGATGTGATAGGGTATAGAATATATAAAAATTTAAGGGATTTGCAAAAAAAAAGTTAAGATATTGAATGAACAGTTAAATGTAGGTTTTATGTGTAAAGAATTATGTAGACTTAAATTTATATGGAAGAAGGAATAGAAGAAAATAAAAAAAACTGGTGGCCAATAGTAGTGAATAATAATGATTACAAGATCTTTATGAAAATAATACAAAAGGCATTTGAAAATAAAATGGAAGATATGGAAGACAGTATATATAGTATAAAGGGAAAAGGTTGTCAAGAATTATTAATAAGAGGTAGACAAATTGTGGATGATATGAATAGAGAAGAAGAAAAAGGGAAAATCATGACAGAAGACCTTAATAAGGCTTTTGACACAATTGGCGCATGTGAATAGTGGTGTAAGCCAAGGATGTACAACAATTTGTATATTCTTTGCATTAGCTATGAATGTGATAGTATTTGAAATCAATTACAAATTGAAGGAGGCAGGGTATATAACACCTGAAAAGTTAAGAATTCTAGTTCTGCTAACATATGCAGATGACATTATAATAAAAAAAAAATTGATAAAATAAGTAATTTGCGCAAATGAGTGTCCAGGGATGACAGAGATGGCTTTAAATAAAGAGAAAAGTAAATGTTTACATGATGTAGTAACGATTGGGGGTATATATTTTACAATGAATGAAATTTCTGTGTTAGGTATACAATCTGGGAATAAAGATGTAAGAAGAATTCATTGAGGAAAAGCAATGGAAGAAATAAAATAAACCTGTCTTTTCTGGATAACATCGACATTATCATTCTGAAAAAAAGACTTAATTGATAAATTTAATACTAATGTCTTTCACCTTTTCCCAGTTAGGGGTCGCCACAGTGGAACTCCGGTCCTCTTATGATTGGCAGTGGAGTTTTACGGTGCTGAGGTGCCAGCCTGACACCTAACCTTCAAGGAAGGCACATCCATTCACACACGCACCTACCTGCATGTCTTTAAACTTAACTTGACTGTGGGGAGAACATGCAGAATCCACACAGAAGGTGCTCCAGACAAGAATCGAACCGGAGAACCTCTTGCTGTGAGGCGACGGTTAATTGATAAATTTAATACTGATGGTAAAATAGCAGAAGGAAAATACACACCAGACTTCAGAAATGTCAACAAAGTTTAATATCAGTTGTAGAGATAACATTTCTTTGATGTAAAAATAGCATGCTTAGCAAGTGTATTTATGTTGGCAACAGTATTTGGAAAGGAATTACTGCAGATAATGGCTTACCCTGCAGATAATGGCTTTAGTCTTACCCCTGAGCTCTCCCTGGCCTTCTCTGTCAGATTCTGAAAAATATGGATGGACAATTTCCTGGAGTTTCTCCTGCCAGTCTGGTTGATATGGACATCCTGAGACAATGTAGCAACTGCCTTATTTACACAGACAACCACCTACTACTGCCACCTGGGAACACAATTTGCGAGAGATGCAATTACATTAGGAACCTAGAGTCCATGCTCTCTCCTTCACAAGCCAGTATATCTGGCACTGAGAAGGTTGTCAATACAATCACTACACCTCAAACACCACCCACACCTACACAACACACACATGCATATGTGGAGGTCCTCAGCAAAAACACGCCCAAATAAAGGAGACCTCCGAGGCAAAAACAGATGCGATCTCCACAACCCTCCACACCACATACCATGTATAGGTCACACACCTGTGTCTCACAACTACTAAGGCTTAACCAACCTAACCCAACATATTAGTCATAGGAGACTCCATTGTGAGACACACAGATGTGCCTCTCACCAGGCTGGATAAGGAGAAAGTCACTATTAGTTATCTGTCAGGGGCCAGAATCCACCATATCACACATGCACCCTTTGGGGAGAGTGACGTCCAAACAAATTATCACATTAATGACAACATCCTAAGCATGCAGTCATTCATGAGGGATTTGGGCACCTAGATTGATAGTAACCTGACTTTTGACCGCCATGTTGCTTCCATTGTACGGAAAGCTTTCTACATGGCCCACCTCATAAGTAAGGGTCTCTCATCCAGGGACAAGAAGGTCATAACATCCCTGTATTCTTCCCTTATAAGGCCCCTTATTGAGTACAGTGCCCTATTCGGCATGTATCTTGCAAAGCACATGCAGCAGCTGGAGAGACCACAGAGGTTCCTCACCAGTAGAATCCAGGGCCTCAAAAATCTACCATAAACAGACAGGCTAAAAGCCTCTACTCTGTTTCATACAGGTGACCTCTGTCTGGCATACAAGGTGATCTTGGACCCCGCCTTGATGGGACTGCTGCATATCCACAAGTCAAGCTCCACTCGAGTAACCCGCACATGCAGCCTTAACCTGGTCTGTGACATCAATAGGACTTGCTGGTGGGACAGATTTGTGTCCCAGAGACTCCCCGTCTGTGGACTAGACTCCATCTCCACGTCAGGAAGAGTGCCCCTTTACCCCTTTTTAAGCACAGCCTGGATAACTGGATGGGAAACAGAAAATAAATCCCTGAGATTCCACCCGTGTCCCTGCTGGACAGAGGCATCAGGCGCTGATTTGTCTATACATGGGCTAAACTCTTGGCTAGGTGTATAAGGGCCTCAGGGCCAAGAGCCTAGTAACTTCCTGTGATCCTATAATGTTTTCATTTATATTGTAGCCTAGATTAAACCCAGTAAAAAGTGGAGTTTTATATGTAATAAAAGAAGAAAGACTTTTAGGGTTAATTAACCCAGTGATATATGCTGCTTCATTTACAAAGTGTTAAAGTGGATAAATGAAAAAAATGCAAGATTAGTAGTAAAACTGTAAAACTGTATAAATATAAATATGATAAATTCTAGGGTATGGTAAAAAAGAGTAAAAGAGAAAGAGTATATAAATGAAGAAATAAAACGTTAACAAGAAAAAATATTTTTGTAAAAATAAAAATTAATGATATAGAAAAAGAAAAGTATATTATGAGAATGTAACAATAAAACATTACTATATAAAACCATGGGAAAATCTAACAGGTGAAAAAATTAAAGATATAAATATAAGAACAAAAAGGTGTAATGAGAAAGAAGAATGTCAAGAGTTTTGTGGAGACTGGTAATAGATAAATTGCCAGTAAAAGGAAATATCCCATATAAGAACAAACTAAGGAGCATGTGTTTTTAAAATGTAAAAGAGTAAAAAAGTCAAGAGGAAAACTATGTAAATTTTTTTAAGCTATAAAATAAATGGATAAAATAAACACGGATATGATTAAATATGAATATTATAAGAATAGAAGAAATAATATGTTAAAAATAGATAAAATGTTATTTTATGGTATATGGATTATATGGAAAGAATAAAAGAAATTATGTTTAGTGATAAATGGATTTTAACAACAGTATTAAGTGAAATCAGATGGTGGTTATGGAAAAAGGATTGGGGTCTAATAGGACTGAACATTTAGTATGATTGTGTAAACAGATTTATATAGCTATATATTTGTACATTTGTAAGTATGTAAACATTATGTAAATAAGATTTATTTTTGTATATACATAAAGGACCCCTACTCTTTTTGCTAGTTTCCATGGGGTGTTTTCCATCCACCTGAGCTGCCCTCAACTCAGGCATATGGGACCTCGGTTTAATGTCTCATCTGAAGGATAGTCTGTACAAAGAGTTCAAAACTGAGCAGGATTTTCATGGTATTAATTGGAATTTAACTCTGTGGGTCATATTTTGTTTAAACAAGACTGGACATAAAAAATGCCCATCCTACCCAATCCAGACCATTCATTTCATCTTCTGTTTCCATCGCTATGTATCTATGCACTATCTTTTCCCATTGCAGCTGAACTGTTAGCTTTCATGTCTGCAAAATTGCATTGCAACAGTGTCTGGTACACTTAAGGTACTCTACTTAATAAAACGAGTTATTAACTAAAATCCATGGTGCATCAGTTAATACAGTTGCCTGAAGTATGGAACTTTTTTCCAGCTAGGTTCCATGGCATTCCATTACAACCTCTTCCTCATAAAGCAAATCATTTGTAAGAAGTGTGATCGTCTTAGTTTTTGAAAGCAGTAATTTTTCTGTGGGAGGCAGATCCACCCATACTCTCCATGAAAAGGGCTTCATTAACTATGCTGTTTAATATAATTTGCCCTAAGGTCAGTGCACCTTCTGAGGAAAGGGCAAACTCCAACATCAGCATTTTATTGATCCCTTAGCTGTCATATTGAAGGCACGTTATTTCCCCAGCTACTGTTCCTACCTTTTGAGTTCCTTCTCTCATACCTCTCAATTATATCTAATTTTGCAAAACATTCCCCTGTATGCCTCATATTTTTGCCCTGTCCCTTGTAAATTTTTTGATTTTCTAGTAAATTACTGAGACTATTTTATACTTATTTTCAGAAAAAAGGCATGTTGATGCAAAACCTGCTTTTTTAATAACTTCAGTGAATTAGAGTAATATTTAAAAATGTTCTTGATTTTTGGGCTTTTGTCCCCCCCTCATTATTTTCCCCTCCAACACAGCCAACCATTAGCTCATCTCAGTGCTATCATCCTACATCAGGTCTGCCTTCCCCTCCTAACCTGCCCTGGACTTACACCTCCAGGACTGAGGACAGTCAGGATCATTTAGGCACTTGGTACAATGGGTATTTGTAGTGACCTATCCTCATGTCCTCCTTGCATTTGTCTGTTATGTCTGAGGGATACTCCCCTCTATGGACAATGTCTCCACATAGTTAACGCATACCCACATCTCCCATAACCCTAGAATGGAGGGGTACTCTTCCTCTCTATGTTAGCACCTCAGACATCTGAACCATTAGCTGAACCTAAATGAACTGGATCTTAATCTCTTGATGCTGTGACAATGGCTTTATTCCCCCGTTATTTCTAGCTTTGTCTAGAATTCTTGAGCAAACAAATTGAGAGTTAAGCTCAAACAGGCTCAATGTCTTAAGTGCTTTATTTCTTCCCTGTTGCAGCAACAGTGTATATGTGTAAGAATTGTTTCTTATGTTATAAGAAATAAAGGTTTTGACCAGGTCACATAACCTGTTACACGGTGACTGTTTTTTTTTTTAAAATAAAACCACTGTGGAGATTAATTACAAGGGTTTCCTCAAGGGTCAATTATAAGTAACACAGCACAGTGCTGAGTCTGAAAGGTAATGCTAGCTTTGAGTGTCTTGAACTTTATTTGACTAAAGCAAAGAGTGAGAAGTCCACACACAAAAACCAATCAGTAAAAACTAAATTTGATTGTTTTTTCTGTGTGACCTTCTCACTCTTTGTTTTAATTTGTTAGTTGGGATATTTTGCAGTCACCCTAATGGTAATGGACATCAGCTGGGTATAACAGCCCTGTGTTTCTTATACTTAGTCAAATACTTTGCTTATGCATATACACAGCTAGGGCCTGAAATTGTCCATTGAAATTACTTAAAAAGAAATAAATCATGGGCATTCAGAATCGCCATATAGCTGAAACACCTGATGTTCATAAGGGTCATTTGCATATATCCCATGTGCCTCTGATACAAGAGGTTTGAGAGGTCGCTCACTGCAAGTTCTAGCTTGGCAAGAGTTTTCATTTAGTTTTTACTGACTGAACTTTATTTGACCAGACAATGGGCTTAAAGTCATAGTCAGCTCATGATCTAATAACCAGAAATTAAAAAGGAAAATAAATAAATGGTTCATGATAAGCCAGCACTAGCAATGCCATTACTAGCAGTACTGTACTGGAATGCAGCATGAACGTGACCATGCAGGAATATCAGCATGTCATACTTCTGCCATATTTACCACAGATGAGGATATATCAGGTATCTTGGCAAAGTAAACTCCGGAAGCAGTCTATATTCTTTTTAAAATGTAATAGTGGACAAAGTGCAAATGTTATAGAGTGTCTAGAATACAAAATACATGTACAAAGATGCATTGTTCATTAACAGCAGTCCCAGTGCTGAATACAAACTGAATGTACAAAGATGCATTGCTCATTAGCACAGTGGTCCCAGTGCTGATTACAAACTGAATGTGCAAAGATGCATTGTGCATTAGCACAGTGGTCCCAGTGCTGAATAAAATGTGAATGTACAAAGATGCATTGCTATTAGTACAGTGGTCCCACTGGTGACTGTGATGGTAGGTGGTAATGCCAGCCATGCCAGGAGAAGTAGGGCAGTGGATGTATGACTTGTGCCAGCACAGCTAGCTGGAATTTTGTAAATAATTCCATGTTATTTGTTTATCAAGCTGATTTGTGCAGATGCTTGTGCTGAAAATGTATTTGGGAGGTTTGCGTGTGTTAAAATGCGTCAACAGTGCACTCTGCTGAAATTAAAAGAAATGTATATGTATTATTGTAACTGAATTAAATGTATATGTTTTAATGGAGGATACTGGGACCATAGAGGTTAACCAGCTAGCTTACTTTAAGAAAAATAAGGGAAATGTAAATGAGCTGTTAAACCATTAGAATGGTAACACACTGTGCTGAACAGGACTGGAGATGGTGAGTCTGGAAGAAGCCTTTGTTCATTAGCTCAGTAAAAAAAAGGGAAGCCCAGGCACTGCCATAATCATTTAGATGTGTATTGTAGCCATGTATGCTTAATTCCTGTTTCAGCTTCAAAGGGGGATACTGTGAGAACCCAGAGTCAGGTGACCAGGTGAGGTCATTCTGCAAGCCATCTTGGATATTATATTTTACAGGGAGTAATCTCTGAGTATTGAGTACTCGGTTTTGGGGAACCTGACTAAAAAGACTGCTCACATATTTCATTGTACCTTGCTCTATCAAGTAAGTTATTAGGGGATAGTAATTCTCCTAGATTCAGTCAGGAGTATAGTGAAGCTTAGTTTAGAGATTGTTTTTCGTTATTTGTATGAGTCTGTCCATTAATGTTATTTTTCAATATTTCCTGTGATTTGAACTCAGTGGTTTACTGTAAATATATGTTTAGTATCGTCTTGTTCTTTATTTATTATTAAATGCATTTAAACTTTTCATTGTGTCTGGTCCTTTTTAGAAAGTGCTTAACCATTGAGAGTGCTTATATTTATTTGGCGACACTGTGTGTGCCACTCCAGAAGGCCTAGCTGTTTTGGTCAACTACTACCATTTGTATTAGTATTACTATTACACATTATAATTGGACACCCTTTGTTAAAGGTCTTAGAGTAGCTGATTGTGGAGTGTCTGGTGGCAGTGATAACTACTTATACTCTGGGCAGCCTATGTCAGCCTTTCCCACATGTTTGCATTTGTGTGTGTGTGTGTGTGTGTGTGTGTGTGTGTGTGTGTGTGAGTGTGTGTGTAAAATCAAATCTCAAAGAGTGTGTGTGTGTGTGTGTGTGTGTGTGTGTGTGTGTGTGTGTGTGTGTGTGTGTGTGTGTGTGTGTGTGTGTGTGTGTGTGTGTGTGTGTGTGTGTGTGTGTGTGTGTGTGTGTGTGTGTGTGTGTGTGTGTGTGTGTGTGTGTGTGTGTGTGTGTGTGTGTGTGTGTGTGTGTGTGTGTGTCAGCTACTTGGGCAGGGATGCAAAGCACTAGTTTCACTGTGCCAATGGGGAGCCTTACTGGGGAACTGGGGAGAGGCAGATATAGACACCCAGACCCCAGGCTGACTGTGTGCCCTGTATGCTGTTAAGGGAAATTGTGCTTGATACAGAGAGGTCTGCATCTAGAAATACTGAGTGTATCCATTTGTGTTCCAAGTGCACACCCCTCTCCAGTGCCAGTGGTGAGGATTCTGGCTTCTTGATTATTGGCCCAGCATGGGGATGTTATAGTGAATCCAAAGTAAATGTACAAAGATGCTTTCTTTGTTCATTAGCACAGTGGTTCCAGTGCTGAATTCAAAGTAAACATACAAAGATGCATTGTTAGCACAATGGCCCAAGTGCTGAATACAAAGAAAATGTACAAAATTACTTTATTCATTAGCACATTGGTCCCAGTACTGAATGCAAAGCAAATGTACAAAGACATTTTGTTCATTAGCATAGTGGTCCCAGCGCTGAATCCAAAATGAATCTACAAAGATACATTGTCCATTAGCATAGTGATCCTAGTGCTGAATACAAAGCGAATGTACAAAGATGCATTATGGGTATAGTGGTCCCAATGCTGAATACGAAGTGAATATACAAAGATGCATTATTAGCACAGTGGTCCCATTACTGAATACAAATTAAATGTACAAAGATGCATTGTTCATTAGCATAGTGGTCCCAATGATGAATACAAAGTGAATGTATAAACATGCATTGTCAGCATAGTGGTTCCAGTGCTGAATACAAAGTGAATGTACAAAGATGTGTTGTTTGGAAACATAGTGGACCCAGTGCTAAACCTTGCACCTGAAATGTGAATTCACAAAATGATATTGTAGGTACAATGAAAGGATGAAAGGCAGTTACCAAATAACAGTTTTAAATTCACTGCATGCTTCAGCTTGATGCAAAGGAAAGGCCTCTGTGTATCTTTGTCTGTTCATTCCATCTATTTGTAAAACGTATGATACAAATGAAAGTCACTAAAAAGAGTTGCACGACAGTAGAGTTCACTGAAATTAATAAGCAAAGTACGTGAACATCCATCGATTTTTTTCTCATTAACACCTAAGTGGTGTGGAATGTCACACCTCTAGCAGCCTACACACCTTGCATTCCAGAGCATTTTTCTGAAAAATAAATTAAAAAAACATAAGTTAAACAAATGTAAATATTTTGTGAACAATAAAAGGTATTAAAGCTATACAAATAGCAATGTTATCTGGAAGAAATATTACAGTGATAATAATCAGTACATTCATAGCCTTTTCCATATGTACTGTAATATATTAAAATACACAAAAATCCCAAATTATATTTGTTTCTAACTTTCGCAAACAAATTTTCATATCTTAAAAACTATACAACCTAGACCTATATTGTTGGAATATTGTTGATAACCAGTCATAATAAGCTTTAACATGATGACAAGAAAGTCTTATATAAGTACATATTACTGAGATATTTACAGAAATATGAAAACCTATGTTTAATTGTATTATTGGCAATGCAAATATTACTGAATATCTCTAAAGATGTACAACTTTTTGTACAAATATCAAAGGCAGTTTTCTTCAGCAACATCTAAGGTTTCACCTAATTTCATGAAACAGTTTTTGAGGAAATAATGCTTATTTTTATAATTACTAACAATTAGCAATATTTGCAGTATAGTGTGATATAAACCAGCATTTTCACTGAATTGTCCTGTCTCCCGCAACTACATTGGTGTTTCATACCATACACCTCAATAAAATGTAGGTCTCAGTTATGAAAATATAAATATGAAAATATGAATAATAAGTGGCAAACAAAGATTAATTTCTCCACTGCATGGCCTACTAGGGTAACAGTCTTAGTGTCATTTTATTAATAACTCCTTGTCCTTCCTAATACTGCCTGTTATTAGCTGGTAAGTTACTTAGTCAAAGATGTCAGATCTAAAAAAATTCTGCATGTTATAAGGAGGTTAGGGTGTTAACTAGAAGTATGCAAAAAAGATGCTATAGGCTTGAGTGAGTTTTTGGAATTCAGAAAAGGCTTGGCATTTGTAAATAGAGATGATGGGGACTTATCACTTGGTTTTGATTTTTTGGGGCTGAGACTTCTTCAGTGAAAATGCAGTGCCTCTAAAAGTGGAACAATGAAGCTGCAAACAAATCTCAAATGTTGTCATACAGTTCACTGAAGCATCTGCAGGTTGTTGGCTGTTATTTGCATTTTCTTTACACTCAAAGCCACAGCTGGCATTCAAATTAAATAATCGTGACCACTGTTTCAGCATCTGGGGGCTAGGGAGCTTCTCCCTCTACTTGTCTGTTATTGTCAGTGTGGGCTGTCCCTTTGCTAGCTAACTGTGTGAAGGAGTTTGTAAACAGGTTTTTATTCAACAAAAATTAAGATTCATTTCAGTTCTACTGTTTTCAGATTAAATCACTACATTTCAAAAAGGATGCAATAAATTACTATTAGACATAAAACTTATACTATAATTAGAGTCAGCTTTGCACATACCTAGTCTAATCATAAAATAAAGCATATCTCAAAACACAACGAACAAATTCACTGCATCAGATAATTAATTTATACTGTAAAAGCATGAGGAAACTGAAAAGCAGACAGCAATCTAAATCATTTACTCTAATATGACCAAGTATATACTTCAGCAATACATATCATTAATTTCAGGTGTAACAAGACTGCTAACTAATCATTCCTGAGCTGACATTTTGGCAAATAGTAAGGCGTTTTATACCCAGCGGGGTTTTGCAGATCGAGAAGCCAAGTTGAGCTCCTTGTCAGTTATTAGCAGTCTGTGTTGTGCAATGGTCTAGTAGGGCTACCCATAATACACTGTCTTACATTTATGTCTCCTGAATGATAGCTGGAGGATGCAGCTATGTTTAGTGATTAGGTATAATCTATTTTGTTGACATGTATGCACCTTATATGCATTGTGCCTGCCTTGGAGGTTGAACATTGCATTAGTCAAACATTATTAGCTCCTGTCAGTGTGACATGCTTCTTTTGTTAATGTATTATAGAGCTCATCACTTACCTTTTCCGGCTTCAGTGTGTTTTGCTCTCCAGTATAAGGCTTTTATGTTACTCTTATTTCAAACATCTTCAGATCTTCAAGATCACTAAGGAATATTCTGCAAGTGGCAGCAAGACAGGTGGGAAAGGTGCAAAGATATATCTTAGCTGCAGGTTTGTTTATTTTGCCATGTTAGTAGCCACAGTGTGATTAGGCAAAGGGACATAATACCTGAAGATTTCTTTTGAAATATAATATGCATTAGCATCTAGAAGAAACTAACGTAGTGCCAGAAGGTTCTGTCTGGTTGTAGCTACTTCATTCAATGATGCTATGTTTAAGCCTAGTCAGAGGAATTCACTTATGAATCCAAGTCCCCAGATAGTAAGTGAGATAAGACAGTTTTATGTCAATAGACTAACTTTATTACAAAAGATTCACAGAACTGCAGAGAACACCAACATTAATGCAGGACATTTTTTTTCAGTGTCATACATCATAACATTGAAAAGAGATTAGAAAAAAGCCCGCAGAAGCTTTGGGACATATTCAGGCCAAGCTAGTGAACTTCAAGAAGTAACTAATTAGAATAACGTTATGATGACCCCAAGGTATATTTACAGTTGAGCAAAGGAAGAAAACAGAGGTTGTCATGACAAATGTAGACTCTATGTTTCTAAATATCTAGTCCTAATAAGTGGGCATCTTAAGAAGATTAAGTCCCAATTAGGGAAAAGTAAAGAGATTGTCTAGTTTGTGGTTGACTCTTTATGGCTGCACTGTTTATGAAATGTTTGGTGGCTTGCTAAAGCTCATAAAAATGTTCCCATAAGGTGAGATTGCAGCATTGCAGCATTCTTTTCAGGAATAGTTGTTTTTGAATTCTGGTTAGGATTTTAATGCTCTGAAAATTTTATAGATGTTGTCTACCCAGAAAAGTAGTATAAAACAGATCAAAACTTTAATGTACACTGCTTATGAAAAAAAAAAAACTGGTCTCAGGCACAGAAGGGACATTATCTTTTTAGCTGCATTGTTTTTGCAGCTATGTCTGGGTTACTCACTGTATTTACATGTTTGTGCATTCTACTTGTTCAGCACTATTGTATGCACACATATACACATGCAAGACTAATATGTTTGCTGATACTGTCTTAGATGCATCACTCTATTGGAGTGTGCAAAGCTGTAATGAAACATGGATCTGGACAGTATGCATTCATGTTATTTAGGTGTGCTTAGGATGTAAAACAAATATGAATGAGCTTGGCTCACATTTTTGAAAGAAATCTACTCATGAAAGCAAGCTGACAAAGAAGACGCATGGTGGTGGAGCACACATGAAACATCTTTGTAACAAAGTGTCTCATTAAGTGATCACATAAAATACCAAATAGAAAAGGGCTAAAAGTAATAGTGGATAACAACAAAATGCAATTTTAACAGTCATGGCCTGAAACGCACTCCCAGTGTCTATGGCAAGGAAGTCAAAAACATACCCACAATTGAAAGATGAGCTCCATGCAGAAGGTATTGACTGTTTTGTTACAGTACAGCGCAGGCAGACTAGATGCACAATAAACATGCAGATTTGTTTGCATGCATATAGTCTGAAGCATGATTCAGAGGTCATGCATGTACCACACTCTTTATAACACATGACATTAGTACCTGAATAATGAGGACTGCTATCCATATGGATACACACAGGATGGATCTGTACAGTATCAATGTATTCAGCCTGCGCTGACTGTACATATTTTATAACTTCTCGTAATAGCAAAGTTTGTACACTGTGGCTAGTAGAAGGTGCAGCACTTGCAGACTTTGTAACCAGCTTCTTATATGAATAAGGATGTATATATCATAAACTTATATATGTACATATCATACACAATGTTAAAGGTTATAATCCTGCACAGGGGCACTGCCCCTTAACCCTTCCTGTTCAGATATCGGCATCACCGAAAACACTACTCTGAATGCATCAGAGACCAGACATGTTACTCAAAGCATCCAGGTCCTGAAATGACTAGAGGTGCCCATCCTCTCCCAAACAATGTAGTACTCACACCATTGGAGGATCACTGGTGAGAAGGAGAATTGATTTAAACTTCCAAGCATTCATCTTTCACTAATTCAGCTGCCCCACCTCTAGCTGCACAGTTCACAAAGCATAAAAGGAACACCGTTCAAAGGGATAGTGATTTAAACTTAGAAGGGATGAGCTTTTACTTATGTGGGTGACTCTCCTGTCATACAGTACAGTTTGCAGCATAGGAAGTACTTGGAAGGAATGAACACATTGGAACTGCCATGCAGTACTTTCTAATGTGCTAGGTAATTAGCAATCACTATTGCTGAACGGGGTCGCACAGTGGTGAAGTGCTTAGTATTCCCATCTCAGACTATATGGATGCCTAGCTTGGTCCTCTGCAGCTGTGCAATCTCTGCAGTCTACACATCTTCCATATTTCCATGTTCAGTTTTACCAGTGTCTTAGATTTCCTCCCACTGATCAAAGATATGCCACTGGTGATATGGTGAGCTGTCAGATGACTTTGATATGCATGTCATGTGTGTGTGTGTGTGTGTGTGTGTGTGTGTGTGTGTGTGTGTGTGTGTGTGTGTGTGTGTGTGTGTGTGTGTGTGTGTGTGTTTGTGTGCATTAGCTGATAAACTGGCATCCTGTCCAGAAATATTTTCTTTGCCTTATGCCCAGTGAGATGTGGGATAGGCAGTAGATCTCCTCCCACTATGAACTAAATACAGCTGTACTGGAAATGAAGACATGCCAAATTAAAGCAACATTTGTGATAATTAAATATCTCAGTAGGTAATGAATGCTTAATGCTGTTTCAGTCAGGATACTGAACCATAAAGCAATACTGCATCAACCGGCATGACAGGTTTATTGCTATGAATCAACACTGCCACTTATGCAATTTAAGAGTACTATA
Organism: Protopterus annectens; assembly: GCF_019279795.1. Taxonomy (NCBI): domain Eukaryota; kingdom Metazoa; phylum Chordata; order Ceratodontiformes; family Protopteridae; genus Protopterus; species Protopterus annectens. Next base: position 1,573,084,349 of record NC_056741.1, on the reverse strand, counting down.
GGAGAGCAGTAAACCTGATTTCTAATTGCTGTGGACCTGTATTATACCTGAAACTTCCAAGTATTTACCTCTTGCAGTTTCTCAGAAAATCATTATGATCTCTTATCTCCTTTGCATAAATCCTGTTCCACTGAGCAATTGCATTGTATTTTCCAATACTTAGCCAATATAGAAAGGCTGCATGGCAATGATGAAGGATTGGGGCATTAACCATGTGAAAAGAACTGTAGTTGTGGGTTCCATAACCATACACCACACAGCAGTCTTTCTACAGATACATGTGATAATAAATAATATGCAAAGACAAACTTGACATAACCCAACACTTTTTTTGTACATGACCTAGTTTTTGGAATTTCCAAAAGACATTAATTTGCTTTACCATTACTTTGTTACCAAGCAGCAGCAACAGCAGATAGTATACCAAGGAGACTTACGATATAGCTTCATAGTTCTTATTCCTGAAAAACTGAATTCAGTAGCAGTAGGCATATTATATGAGTGGCACCTGGGACCCACAGAATTAACTTTATTGCCCACAGTTTTGTATGGTGGTTTGGGCATGGATATGGAAACTGAGGAGTTAACTGGAGTTTCCACTGAATGCCAAATGGTTAAAAATGTGCCACTAGTGGTACTTTTGTACCTTTTAGAATGTTTATCTGTACACCAGCAATGGCCTTATGTTGGCTGTTAGGCCCTTAGCCCCCCCCCATGAGGGGGATACAGTGTTTCTAGTTACAATGGAGATGCTATCAAAGTGGCTAAATTCTACCTGTACAGAGTCTATATGAGCTGAAAGTATAGTATTAGTAATAAAAATAATATTCGCAAGAAGTCTGTTACCTGAGCCAGTTGTCAAAAGAAACAATTCACTGTTCAGTTTTTCAAAAAGGTTTTCAAACTTTGCCCACATCCAGTTATCCAACCACAAAGGTTATGAATATAGATGTGTACAGATATTCAAATAAAGTGTTGATGAGCCCCCTTACAAGCCCTTGCAGTAGAAGATATGAGGTGGTATTTCTGCTACTAGAGGAAAGTTGGCTAAGGCATTGGGGAACTTCCCCTACTTATCATTGTAAGTGGGACCCATTTTGGAGGAAAACCTCCTGTTTCCATTCCAGGCACAGAGGTGGCCCAGAGAAACAGAGAGGCAGAGAGAGAGAGAAGGAGTTAATAGAGTAGTGAAAGAAATGGAGAGAGTATATATTGAGATTGGAGAATGTGCATAGGGTTCTGAGGAAATGTTTCAAAGAAACCTTGTTTGATGGAGATGAGTCAGCAAATGATGGATGTATAATTACAGCGCTCTAGTCAGGAGGGTTGCAAGATGATTTACTTAAAGAAATGCTGGTGCAGAGTGAGCCAGAAAATGAAGATGTTTGTTGGGGGGGCATTATAGACAAAATACAAAAGGAGGATGCAGAGACAATCCTGAAGAATAGTGGCAAGATGGAAAAGAAAACAAATGCAGAAAAAGTAAAAGAAGACAAAAGCAGAGTTGCCAAAAAGAAGGCAGAAGAAAATAAACACAGAAGTATGTGATAAGGAGTTAAATTAAAGAAGAAAAAGAAATGGATATGTGTGAAGTATATGACAATTTAATAGCTCCTTTGGTGTAAAAGCACACAAGGTCAGAGCATTTATTCTTATTAACAAACATACATTTTGTGACATTATAAGTGTCCACTTAAGGAGGGATATTTAAGTGGTTACTGTGTTTAATTAACTCTAAAGAAGTCTGTGGATATAATCTGATGAAAGCGCTAAGTTTTTTATTGAATTTGTTCTTCTTATCCTAGTGTTGCCTGCTCATTTGTCCTTATTGTGGTTCTTGGTTTGTGAAGTTGGACATTATATGTGAGACTGTTTTTTTCAATACAAATTTTTCTTGGAGAATATGAGAAAAGGAAGACTGTAACCCATGGACATTTTATGTGATAAAAGCATTTAACAGGGGAAAAAAAGAAGATGCATGCACAATTTCAAACAAAGGTAGAAACAGAGACTTTAGCAGGACATTTGAAAGCTTTATGTAAAGAAATATTGGACATTGCAAAAGTTTATGGCAAAAGGGGTTTATGGACTGGTGGATGAGATTGTAATACTGTATTAAAAATAGAATGAGAAAAAATATACATATACCAACCATGGTAAATATGAAGGGGAATAGGGGTATTGTAAAACACTGGGGACAACCCAGAACATGTTTTTTTTTTTTTTTTTTTTTGTGGAAAAGAATGACATTTGATAAGTAACTGTGACAACAGAAAATGCTGTATTTGTGGGGAAATGGGACATTATGCAAAAATGTGAATTGAAATGTTATAAATGTGACAAAATTGGACATTTATGGATGGATTGCAAAAATCACAGTAAAAGAAAAGAAAAAGAAATAAAAAAAATGAACAAAGAAGAAATCATAGAAATAGATGAAAATTTCAATGAGAATAAATAATAAAGTGGACACACAAGAAAGTTCTGAAATAAGTGACAAAGAAAACATAAAGTGGGAGGTGTTAAAAGAAAAAAAATAATTCTATTGGTAAAAGGGTAAAAGCCAGAAAACGAAGATTTAAAGGGAATTTAAAGGGATAAGTACAGAAGAAAGAAGAAAGGAAATGGATGAAAAAACTACGTGTGTGTGTGTGTGTGTGTGTGTGTGTGTGTGTGTGTGTGTGTGTGTGTGTGTGTGTGTGTGTGTGTGTGTGTGTGTATACAGCTAACAACTGAAGCTTGGTATAATGGTTAGCGTTTTTGGGAAGGAAATTGGATAGACTTAGAATAGCCTATTAAGAAAGCTAGCGTAATAAATAGCTATGAACTTATGAAATCATGAATCTAAGGAAAGGGAAAACAAAAATGTTACAGTCCTTTCTGTAAATATGAATAGTATTAAGAGTATAGTAAGAAGACTGGGAATTTTTTAGTGGTGTAGTACATGTGATGTAGATGCAATTAATGTATCAGAAGACACAAGATTTTTAACAAATGGAGACAGATTACAGAGAAACTATGGGAAAAAGGATAATCTGAAATTTGGAAATAAAGGCTGTTGAAATTTGAGAAATGAGAGATGTTCTGGAATAGCTGTATTTTGCAGGAATATAGTAAAGCTGTTAGATTTAACTTTGGAAAACATGGGAAGATTAACCATTGTAGATTTAAAATGAAAAGAACAAGTATATAGAATTATAACATTATAAGCTTATACTATCTGCAAAGAAAGGGAAATCTCATTTAATTAGATTTTAGTGCAGTGAGAAATATGAGTATTATAATTCCCTGAACTTTATATCTCTATTCTTCTCTCTTTTTAGCAACTGCTAATATCAAGAGCTGCAGACCTATACAGACCTAATGAAGCAGCATGTGTTAGGCTGCTATTAGATGCCTACATTTCTTACCTCTAGGAATTGTTACTCTTAACTGTTCCACCATCTTGAGGCACACTTTAACACTTTAACTGATTGTTTCTGCTGTGGTCTGGCAAGCTGCCTCAAGGTTTTCAGGGATCATTTCTGTTCACTCAACCTCTCTTTCCCCTTTCCTTTACAGCCTGTGTCCCCTTGCTAGTGCACTCTAACCCAGCAGTTTAATTCTAAAGACACAGGTCATTTTTTATATCATTATCTGCATAAGCCTCTCTTATAATTGGGATGCGTGTGAGTTGTATTTAGCCTATTGATTGGTTCCTTCTGATATGTTCAACAAATAGTTTCTGCCCGCTCCGCTCCTCTCCCTGCCCCCATATCCCACCTGCCCCCAACACACCTACACTTATTCTAGCCAAACATCCCTTCCATTAAAGTCACAACCAACCACACCTGCAACACCAACTCTAACCACACCTCCAGCCTACCATTAACCTCCCACCTTGAGTACCATGATCCGACACACACTACCTATACTCTTCACATTCACACTTCTTGCACACATTGCATCTTACCAAATTACCTTTATACCCCCACCAAACAACTTCCACTGCACAACTACAGTCACCACCCCTCATGTCACACCATCACACTACTCATATACCTCTCACAACAAATACACCCCAATGCATAACCCACTTAAGCTATCATCTCCACCACACAAACAAAAAGCATCCCTAATGCTTACAAACTATCCCTCAACCTAATGCATCTATTACCCACTTCACCCAAACAAAAAGCTACCCCAAAACATCAACTAATTCTCTCATTACTAAAACTAACATCCTCAGCCATAACAATACTTGCCCTCAGTGGGGACATCTACCCAAACCCTGGACCCCACAACTCCTCCACTGATAGTCAGGCTAACAACCTCACCCACCCTCAAATTACATCCAATAGGAAACCAACTGACCTCCTTATCTTAAGCCGAAATATCAGAGGTATAACCAATAAAATCCATGAACTCCATGCTACCATAGACTTATACTCCCCTGATATTATCATTCTAAAAGAAACCTGGCTCAAACCTCACATTGCTAGTGAGCAAAATCTCCCTTCAGGTTGCACAAAAAAGGGGGTGGTGTAGCTGTAATGTATAAACAGAATCTTAATATTCACATCCTAAACTTATCAGACCTCCTAATTGACAAAGAAGAAATAATCTATACCAACCTAAAAGTAAACCAAGACAAGACCATTAACATAATAGGATGCTACTTCCCACCTGGCGATAATATCCCTCCACTAAAAAACCTCCTCAGCTGAGTAAATCATCACCTTCCACAAGAAACCATAATATTAGGTGATTTTAATATAGACTGGCTATCCTTTTCCAACCACCATCCAGCCCACCATCTAAATCTTCATGTTTTTTTCCAACTTATCCAGACACCCACCAGAATAAATAAGAATTCCAACAAGCATTCTACTCTTGACTGGATACTAGTCAGCAAGAGCCCCCAGTCATACACAGCTGGCTGCCTACTGGATAGCCTCAGTGATCGTACCCCAACTTTCCTGCTCAAAACACATATCAGGCTAAACCCATTACCTATCAGCAAATACATAATAAAGTAAACTTTAACCCTGACATCTTCATCTCAGCCATAAAACAATGAAACTGGACTCCACTAAAATACCTCAACCTTAATGACGCTGTCCAATTTTTCAATACCACCTTCCTTAAAGTCCTAAACATCCATGCACCCACAAGATTTACTAGAGTTAAAGCTCGGTCCTCCCCATGGCTACAACAAGCCAATAGATCAGAAATGAAAATCCGAGATAGAGCCTGGAATCACTGGCACAAGACAAAAAGCCCTTCTGATAGATAGAAATTCTGTGAATTACTTAACAAAGTCAAAAAATTAATAAAACAGGACAAAATCTTATATTACCAGTCTGCCCTGAACTCCACCCAAAACAACTCTAAACAATTCTGGTCAACCATCAACTCCATCCTCCACCCAAGAAAAGTAGGAACCCCTCCACCAAACAAAACAAACTCCTCTGAAAACATTGCCATCTCTTTCAACACTCACTTCGCACAATCTGTTCTATCACTAGCAAAACAAAACAATGCCTCTCCTCTACCCCTCCAACTACACTTAGTAACCTGCCCACTGCATTCACTTTCTCTCTTATCCCTACCTCCAACATAAAAAAAACTCTTATCGAAACTAAAGCCCACTAAACTAGCAGCTGACAGCCTCCCAGCTGAGTACCTTAAAATTGCAGCTGAAGCCCTAGCCTACCCAGTTCCAGTCCTGATTAACCGATCTTTATCTGAAAGCTATGTCCCTTCACAATGGAAAATATCACACATTATCCCCTTCCACAAAGGTGGGCCCTCCACAGAATTCACCAACTACAGGCCCATAGCAATTCTGTCTCCGATATCAAAAATACTTGAGAGCTGCATTCACTCTCAGGTTCTAGGCTACCTCCTTGCTAACAACCTCCTATCTAACACACAGCATGGTTTCCGACCATACCACACCACAACCACTGCCTTACTTGCTTTCACTAATACAATCCTTCAGCATAAAAAAATGGTTATTTTAGCTCTGCAACTTTTCTAGACCTATCTAAAGCAATCAACATGGTCTCTCATAAACAACTCATCACTGTCCTCAATACTCTACCCTTCTCTCAACCTGTCACAAACTAGTTCCAGAGCTACTTGACTGACTGCCATCAATCCATTGTTTGGCATAATGATATATCCCCCCAAATCCCTGTCTCAATAGGTGTTCCCCCAAGGATCCGTCCTTGGACCCTTACTCTTCTCCATATTCACTAATAATCTAGCCTCTGCTACCAAACAGGCCACTCTCATACAGTACGCAGATGATTCCACCATCATCTGCTCAGCCAAACTCACTACCTGAACTTCAAAAGACCACACAGGAAGCCTTTTGATCAGTTGAACTTGGCTTTCAGATGCGCAATTAATACTTAACCCAAACAAAACAAAACTCCTCATCTTCCAACCCACCAAACACAATCTAAACACCCACCAATGTAATATTAAAGTCAATGACAACACCATTATCCCTCCAACAGACCACACCAAACTACTTGGAGTTGAAATTGACAATAACCTCAAGTTTGACATCCACATCTTGTTAATCATAAAAAAGGTACACAAAAAACTAGGAGCTTTATACAGAAATAAGCAATTCCTTACCAAAACAGCCAAGATTTCAGTTGTAAATAGCCACCTTATCTCCACCCTACTCTATGCCTCTCCAATATTTACCAACCTAAGGCAAAGTGAGTTAGGTAAACTCGAAGCTTGCTACAACAAAATTTCAAAGTTTGCCACTGGCGCAAACTACCATAGTCACCACTGCACCTCACTTACTGAACTAGGCTGGGTAGAACTTCCTCACCTCCTTCAGTGGTACCAACTCTCACTCACCCACAAACTACTAAATCATCCTCTAAAAGTCCCCTCCCTCCAAAATCTATTCCAACCCTATCATACCACCAGACCACTATACTCCAGAAACAAAAATCAATTACAGGTAACTAGAACCAGGAACTCTGCTGGAGAAGCTCTCTTCTCCTACTCCATAGCAAAATTATGGAATACCCTTCCTCACACTATAACGTCTGTGTCATCACACACTAACTTCAAAGCTGCTCTAAAATCTCATCTAAAAGAGCACTGGACATGCCCCTGTAACAAACATCTCTAACAGCTCTACCCCAACCTCCCTAATCCCTTTCTTCCACCCCTCTAACTACCTCGGACTGCAGCAAAATACATTGCTTGTAAACCTATATCTCAGCTGTAATCTTAGCCACTGTTATTCAAGGGTAATAGCTGTTAGCTCAGCTATTAAAATACTTGTTAGTCTTTATGGCACCAATGATATAAGTGTTGTAACATTTAACTAAATAATTTCATTTTGAATTATAACTGTTTACTACTATTGTTCAACAAAACCTACCTATACTTCTTGTAACTTATAATTAATTGTTGTTTTTATTGTGGAGCTTTTCTCCCCGGGCCTCCGCTGCAAAAGGACCTGTGTCCAGTTGGATTTTCCCTGTCAACAAATGTAAATAAATAAAATAAAAAATAAAATAATAACAGGAGACTTTAACTGTGATTTAAGAGGCAAGCATAAAAAGAAAGGAAACTATATAATAAAAATGTTGCAAGTTATAAGAGCTAGTCAGTTAAAACTTTGGGACAAAAATTCAGACTTATGAAAAGAGCATGTATACAACTGAAATAGTTTATTTTATAGTATTGCGTATAGTATCAGAAGGTTTATTTATAGGAAAAGGGGAAGTCGTTGAAACAGGATTTTCTGATCGTCTTGCAATATGGCTAGGGATAAAGAAAATAGGGAATATATAACAACAGGTAAAGGAATAAAAAGGATAAATGAGTAGCATGGAATGAGGAAGGAAAGAGATTGGTAATACACTTATGGAAAGATCATATTACTATGAGAACATGTTATAAAATGTGGTCTGAATGGTGGATAATATTTAAGGAAAATATAAAAAAAAAATTTTTTTCAATGGCAATATGATGTGAGAAAAGTAAGAGAGAAAAATATAAAAGAACATGCAATGATGTATTGGAAGATTTAGAACATAATGATACAAAGTAGTTTGACAAAGAAAAACTATTTTATGAAAGGAATAAAAAAAATACAATAATTGTTATATAAGCAAAGATATGTTTTACAAGGAAAAAGTGAAGTATTGAGTTACTTAATCAGATTAGTAAAGGAAGATGGTAGTGTAATGAGAGAAATAACAATGTAAAAGGAGAAACAGAAAGAACTCAAGAAAAGAGTATGAATAGTGTAGTACAATATGTGCAAGAAATGTGTAAATAAAAAAGAAGGTAGAAACGTGACAGAATAGGACATGAAATATTAGGGGTTATAATGAAAGAATATAATATAAGTTAGGAAATTATGTATGTTAGCATATTATAATAATAATAATACAGTAAAAATACTTGTAAATGGCTGGTTAAGCCAAGGAGTACATATGACGAGTGGTGTAAGATAAGAATGTCCATTGAGTTGTATACACTTTGCATTAGCTATGAATGTAGTAGTATATAAAATAAATTCGAAAATGAAGAAGGCAGGGTATGCATCACCTGAAGGACTAAGAATTCCCATATTTTTAACATAGGCAGATGACATTATAATAATTGCAAAAAACAAATGTGGATAAAAGGAGTAATAATTTATACAAATGCAGGTCTAGAGATGATAGGCATGGCTTTAAATAAAATGAAAAGAAAAGGTTTTAAGTAATATACTAAACATTTCTGTGTTAGTTATAAAATTTTGGAATAAAGCTGTAAGTAGACTTCAGTGGAAAAAAAACAATACAATAAATAAAGCAGACATCTTTTCTGGTGAACATATAATTTATCATTCAGAAAAAAGCGTATTTGATAATTTCAGTACTGATGAGGAACATATCATACTTAGTAAGTGTTTTTATGTTGCCAACAGTGTTCGAAAAGGACTTACTGCAGATATTTTTAATTTATATGGGGTTCTAGATTAAACCCAGTAAAAAGTGAAGTTTTGTATGTAAATAAAGAAGAAGGAGTTTCCAAGTAAATTAACCCAGTGGTATACACTGCTTCATTAAATTTGTACAAAGTGGATAAATGAAAAAGTTGAGAGATTTGTAGTAAAACTGTATACATAGAACTATGACAAATTTTGAGGTATGGCAAAAAAGAGTAAAAAAAAGAGCGTATAAATGAAGAAATAAAATGTTACCAAGAAAAAATATTTTTGTGGAATATAAAAATTGATGATATAAGAATATAGTGATAAATCCATGGGAAAATCTAAAAGATTAATAAAACTAAAGCTATTGAAATAAGAAACAAATGGTGTAATCAGAAAGCAGAATGTCAAGATTTTTTGTGGAGATTGGTAGTAGATAAATTGCCAGTAAAAGGAAATATGCAATATAAAACAAAAAGTGACAGAATATGTATACATTGCAAAAGAAAAAAATACTGAACATTTGTTTTTGAAATTTAAAGAGTAAAAAAAGTTATGGGGAAAACTATGTGCAGAAGATTTTTTTTTTAACTTGTCAGAGATTTGTGATGCATGGCTAGGCTTAAAAAGGCCATTGTAGTCGTTAGCCTAGTAAACACCTATGAACCTATAAGATACAAAAGAAGTGGATAAAATAAACATGGATGTGAATAAATATGGATGTTATAAGAACAGAAGAAAAGAATATGTTAAAAGGACAGGCAAAAGGTATTTTACATTATATGAGTTACATGGAATGAAATAATAAATTTAAATTATTTTAAATGGTGTCTGGATTTTAGCATCAATATTAAGTAAAATCAGATGATGACTATGCAAAAAAGGAGTTGGAGTGTAATAGGGATGAAAATGTAGCATGATTTTTAAAGAAAGCTATGAATGTGTGTAAACGGATTTGTATATTTATATATTTGTATACATATAAATATTTGTAAATATTTAAATATTTAATAAATATTTAAATATTTGTTAATCAGAGCTATTTTTGTATATAAATAAATGACCTCTACTCTCTTTGTTTGGTGTCTTGGGATATTTCAGATCCACTAAATCAAGCAGTTGGGACATCAGCTTTAATATCACAACTGAAAAATGGCACACTCAGGAGTAAAGCTCTTTTATCACTTTTTTTCAGTATGATTTGCTACATGTTTCTTCATTCAGGTCCAAATTATATAACAAAATCCAATATTATACCCAGTAATGTTTAGTTATGCCTTTTTTCCTTGGCAACATGGGATAAAGTGTCCTTCCTGAGTACATCAGTATTGGAAAACAGGTGTCATAAAAATACATTTGATAATGTTGCATTACTACAGAGTCAGTACTTTCTTAAATGTGTAGCCAGACTGATCTGGTTTATTAAGAAAATTGTAGAATCAATACACATTTAGGGTGAGAGTTTTGATATATTTGGGAATGGTACTTCTGATTACAAGAGGTACTTAATTCAAACTCAGAATCACAGCTTTACACAGCTTTGTTTCTACAAAATTGGGACAGAAACAATACCTTCTTAGCACACTGAATACTATATCTTTTAGGCTGCCCTCATAACCAAACACAGTTGTGTGAATTTAGGGCACACGTGCTGGTATTACTTGATGTTAAGGTTTCGTGAGCCTTTTTTAGGGGAATAAAAGAAAAACACACTATTCACAACAGCATTCATGTTTAATTATCTTTTATGTAGACAGTATATTTTGAGTTGGGTGTGACTGTTTCTGGTGTTTTGTGTTATTTAGTTGTATTACTGGTTTGGCTTTTTTTTTTTTGAGTATTTATGTGTTTGATATTTTTTCCCCACTATGGCAGCAATTTGGATTTTCGGGTCTGTGAGGCCATAAGGAATCACTAATTTTCTTCTGTGCATGGAACATATTTGATGTACAGGCAGCTAATAAACAGTTTTCTTTGCCTGTTTAAAGCACTATATCACATATTCCCAACTGATTCTATAGACTGGATGCTCTTCTAACAGTAAGTGCAGGCTGAACTGACATCCTGTACTTAAACCTTATAATGTCACTTCCTGCTAAAAACAAAGAAAAAAATAACCAGGATAGGCTAAGCAATTTTCTGTAGTCATGTAATTCTGGGATTGTCTGGTTGATTACTGATACACAAGATTTTAAAACCACTGCAATCTGCACGTGTGTGTTACACTCCTTAATTAGCCCTCTTCCATAATACCGATTAGGTTTGTGCAGGTGTTAAAGATCATCTTTTTGGTGCTACTTTGTGAAAATGCTTGCAATGCCAATGTGTGTCACTGGGTCCTATCTCTGTAATCCTTCCAGTTCATAGCCACTCCCACTTGTGGACTACCAAATCAGAATGCCCAAGCAGTATTCAGGTCCTACAGCCCATCATATTAAAGATCATATTTAAAGCGATGAAGCAAACTATTATTTGTATATAAAAAAGTGCTCACATGCACCCTTGAGCATGCAAATACTCTTTTATATAAAATAAAAGGTTATTTTAAACCATATTTTCAGAAAATTAATGTTTAAAAAAGCTCCTCAACACAGAAATGTAAGCTATTCATGCCCTGTTTACAGTATTAATATGCTGGCAGAAGGTGTATACATCAATTTGGGTGCCAAGTCTACTTGGAATGGATTAGCATGAATAAATGCTTGTGAAACAATAATTTCATTGCCAACTTATTAAATTAACAGTTTAGCAAAAAAAAAAATGAAATTTTATAAAACAGTAAAAGTATAAAACAGGAGGTGCAGTTTGGTGGCAAGGATGCAAAATGACTCTCCACTGAACCACTGCCATTCAAACAGAAATATCAGAACAGAGGGGACCAGTGGACATGTGCCCTGTAGACAGTAGCGTAGCTAAGGTGAGGTGAGAGTGGCAACTATCCTGAGTGCAAAGTGTTGGGGAGGTACGATCAGCCAATCCTGAGTGGTCTTTAATGCATATCACCTTTTGAAAGCTGGTATTGCAGTTGCAGTCAAACCTCAGTGCAAAGATTTTCTTTTTTCTATATTAAAACTTGAGCTCTGTAGCACTCCATGCAGAGTATAAACTGTAGCAACTGCTTGCTACATTTATTAAAAAAATGGAAACACTCCATGCACTTTATGTAACTGGCAAATCACACCAAGCTTGTGGTAGGGAGTAGAAAGGTATTTAGTCTGAGCAGGAGAATAAATGAACATCATTAACCTTATAGGTCAAGATTTTCTGTTAATGTGCTTGCCTCCTTAAATAAAATATATAAAAGGAACTGCTGTATTAATTTTGCCATAGTAGTAGCTTCAGATGGCATCTGTTTCTCTACTCAAGAGAATTTGGCACAGAACCAAAAGCTTTTGCATCAGTTTGTGCCAAAACCATGTTCCAAACTCTGTTTTCTGAAAGCTTTTTGACAGTGTGAAAATGTTGGTTAATTAATTATCCATTTAGTGCTAACTGCAATTTGACAGGAATGTGTGAAAAATTGGTTTTAACTACTGACTGTTGGCAGCTTAGGATTTAATAATCCAATTGAAGGAGTCTTTACTAGCATGATCTGGACTTGAGCACAATAGTAGCAAAAAATACAAAAGTACCAGCATTTCAGTTATTTTTCTACACTGCTGTTGCCATTCCATTGTAGCTACACTATGGTTCTGTTCTTACTCCTTCTGTAGCAATGCACCTGCCAAGCTCTGCTTCAGTAAGAAATGACTCACTGTCAGGGAGACAAATGTATTTAGACATCTCTCTTCAGTGTTTGCTGTTACAGTCAGAATCCTGTACCATAATGTAATCAGAGAATATACAGATATCAGAAAACATAAGCATTGGACAGTAATTTAGCATATCTCTAAAGTGACTGCACATTTCATTGAAAGCAATGATTAAACTAAGCAGTACTTCAGTGATGTGTTAGAGAAATAATCTTGTATGAATTTTGTAATCCTGCCATTTTATGTAAACACTACAAATGGAGTATTACACAAGACAGTGCCATATGTTAAATGGATTAGAACACCCATGTCTCCACAGTTGCATGCCTTCTACTGGATTATCATTCTAAAAATAATCCACTTTTTCCAGGCAGAAGCAACGCAGTAACTTTGCTAATGTTTGAGTTAGTGAGATGTTTGATGAAAATTCCATTTCCAACACATTGTATGGCCCCTAAATATGAAACATGAAATTTCATAAGGTGCTATTATTGTCATACAGGAATATATTGCATATGCTTGATAGCAGGCCTACTTAGTCTGCTGTTAAAGTGCATTCAACATTCTACCTCTTCTCCACCTCATTCATCTCCCTCAGTAGTTCTGCATCTGTCACATTCTCTGTCGTGAGCACCTCGGTGGATTTCATCTATACCATGCATTTCAGGGGTCCATAACCTTTTCTGGGAAGAAGTACTTTTATACATCTAGAGAACAGTTAATCTTTATGTTCTACTGTGCTCCCTCCTTTTTCTCCCTGCCATTTCTATTAAGGATGACCCATTCACATCTCCCTGATATGATCTTATATAAACAAATCTTATCCTCTCATCTGTTACTGTCTCTTTGATGTCATTCCTCCCCCATCTGTTGTCACTTCTACTATATCTCCCCCCGCCATTCTGCTGTGGTTTCTACCATATCAAGCATCTTCATCTACTGTGGTCTTCAGTGGGAGAAGCTCCATTTTATGTTATCTCTAATCATATCTTTTCTCCTTTATTCCACATAGTCCTTTAGTGGCTTTCTGAAGTCCAATGACCCCTATTGATGGCCTCCAGAAATCTACACAGCACTCCATGTGGGGGCTAAGTATATTGGAAGCATTTCATCTTTGTTTCTGGAATCTACTCTCCTGAGAATATCCCCCAGCATGTTGTTTGCTGCACCATCCAACTCTCATTCTGCTGTTGGTGGTCTAATCCAGGGTGTTTTTAACACTCCCTGATCATTTTCCTGTTGTATTGTTATTAGTTCTGCTCTCCACAGCTGATAATTCAGGCCAGGGTCATTGTGACATAAGTGCTATATTTTACATTTGCTTGCACTAAATCTCATCTTCTAATTTTCTGCCACTTGTTCAGCATTTTCAAATCTGTCATTAGAATCTCTCTTCCCCATCTTCATCTCCTGCACCTATCTCTTTCATATTAACAAGGAGGCTGACTGTTTTCTGTCTTAGGTTCATAGGTTCATAGGTTCATACTAGGCTATCTGCCCTAGGGCATTTATAAGCCTAGCCAGAGTGTGTTTGGCTTTCGCCACCCATTTTAAATTAATTTTGCTATGCCCTTTTTCGAGGTTAGTATACTGTGCCTCTGTCTAACAGTGACACAGAAGTGATACCCGGGGTAAACCTACGATCTCCCATCCACTCATCAAGATTCCTCTTGAAGAGAGTCAATGAGGGACTCTGCCTAACCTGGACTGGGATTTTATTCCAGAGTGAAGGGAGCCTCTGGGTTATGAATCTGTCCCTCCAGCATGTCCTATTTATTTCAGTGCTGAGGTTCAAGTCTCTCGAGCTGAGGCAAACACACTGATGAGTACCATACAAATAACAGTTCCCTGAGGTATTCCGCAGTTTATTCTGAATATTGTGGCCCTCTCCAAAACTTTGTGTTCCCTACCCTTTAGCCACACAGCTGTCCGATTATTTAGCCTTCATCCTACCCCAAACCCTCCTGTTTTCTTAATAGCCTCTTCTATAATACTGAGTCAAAAGCCTTCCACTCAAAGCTCTTTCTCATTGCAAACCCTTGTTGATTGATGTCTTGAAAACTATTGCCCCTAGGAATGTGTGCATGACCCGTTAAGCTTGCAGGCCCTCATTTTCCTGATTGTGTTTGATGTTGTATAAAAATACCAAAGTTGGTGATCTCTAGTACTCAAGCACATCTGCAATGCCAATGACCTTTTGCAGTTTTCCTTGCAGGGTCTGCCAGCAATCATGCATGCTGAGAACACTGGGAGGTAGCCAATCTAGCTCTTTTTCCTTATCCTCCCTAAGGGATCCAGTTCCCTCCCTATCTCTTCCCTCTCTGGTCTGTCCACTGCTCTCTTCATCCTCCCCTTGCTTTACTTTGTAAGGACTGAAGTAAATATTCTTAGGTTCAAAGGTAAGTACTAGACTAGCTGCCCTTGGAGGTCATTTTAAGCCTAGCCAGTTTCCCTTTTGTGCTCAAAATAACCTATCCCATATTGTTATAAATTGGACTTACCCATCCCATGGTAGATAATTATATATTACACCTAATGAGAATAACTGGGATGATACAATAGATAATTTGTGGGGACCCATGCATGGGATAAATCATTTAGGAGCTGCCTCTGCCTATTAGTAGCCAAGAATGGCAGCCCTGGGGTAAAGTTTCTGTTTCCCATTCATAGATTCAAATTAGACAGGTATGAACTTTGTTTTATTTGGATGGAGAGTCTGTTCCAGAGCAGTTGTATCCTCAAAACCATTCTGATGATGTTGCAGAAGAGGTTTAGATTCCCTAGACTGAGTATTTCTGATGTCATTAGATGTGATGATGTGCAGTAAATCCATCAGGACTGGGTCAAACGATGCCTTATATACTAGAGACAGGTCACTTCTTAGCAGTCTGTAGGATATCATGCATAAGTGACAGGGCTTTGAGTCTGCCCATGTAGGGCATGTTGTTTATGCCTTGTATCCTCTGAATAAGGCACCTCAGCAGAATGCATGTATTCATTCAATGCTGCTGCTTTTTCCCCCCGGTGTTTTCTAATCTTCCCATCACTGCTCAGCCTGACTATGCCTGTCTGTCTGTCTCTCTCTCTTCCTCCTTCTTACTGTATACCTAAGAAAAAGCTATCCCTTACCTTAATTTCTTATACCAACTCCACTTTTGACTTGCACCTTCAGTTAACTCCTTTTCTTTTTACTTTTTAGTCACACCTTTGTACTCATCTCTCTCTTCATAAATCATTCCTATAGCTTCCTTCCACTATTTAATGCTGGATTCCCAAATCATCTTTGAACCCATGTCTTCCAATATCTTGGAGCAAACAATTAAAATTTAAAAAAGTAGTAGCGATATTTTACTGACGTGTTACTGCATTTTGGAGGGCTTTATGTTGTTTTCCCTATGTGTTGCTGTTTTGGTAGGTGTCACAGGGGTAATGCTTGACTGTGAGCCTCATAGGCTTGAAGCTGAAACTTTCAAGACACCTTATGACAATAACATTTGATTTTAGACTAAATTGTGAGTAGATGCACCGGGAGCTATATCAAGTATGCAGGTTTGGAGCTGCTGCCCCAGTAACACCCGTGTTAATCCAGCCATGTGCAGGAGATGTGATGTAAATGACAGCAGTGGTGAAAGAATAATAATGCATCTAGATATTAGTTGCACCACAATGACACACCCGCTGACAACACATAATGTGTGGATTAGCATCTTAGATGCAGAGAATATTTAAGCAGCAGAAAATACAGCACTGATCATTAGCACAATTCATATAATTTGAGCCTCTATGGAAGGATAATTAATGACAGCCTTTACAAATGGAGTAATGGATAAGGTATTTACTTCACAGACATAAGGTTCAGGGTTTGATTCTCACCTTTGAGGGAAATTGGCTTGGCTTAAAATGACCTACAAGGGCTATTAGCCTAGTACTTATCTATGAACCTAAATGCACCAAGTGTCTCTTTCTCAATCAGTTCCTTAAACAGATTATGTCTGTGGGTGCAGCAAATCCAGGGATTTGCTGGTTATATCGCATATGATAAGCATTATTTCAGAAACAACTCCTCACCCTTATATTATTTCTTTATTTAAAAACAGTATTTTTAAAGTAATTTATTTCTTCATGATAACCAGGCAGGTTACTCTGTGCCTGAAGCCTTTTTCTCAGAGTTGGCCCCTGAGCATCTATTGGTAGCGATATGCATTAAATGTGACCAGGGCATGGTAATGCTCCTGACTTGATATGAAGGGCCATGAACAAGTAGATGGAACCTTGCCTTAATGTCATCTTTCCTAGTCCCTTGTACTGCACTGGAAACATTTTCCTGGAATGCAAATCTTTCTTATTGGTGTAGGAATCAAACCAGTAGCGTTCTGAGCTTCTGATATAGAGAGCAGTTCTGTAAAATGCTGACAAATGACACTGACATGAATAATGTTACCCAAAGTGATGTATTTCCATTGATTAAACCAACTTCTTATACTTCTGTAACTGGTGACATTCAAATATGCTGACATAAGTGCTGTGGACATATGCTAGCATAATCGATACTGTTCATAAATATAATAAGATAAATACCTTCCAAGTACACCAACATATACATACCAGCCATAAAAGATACCATGTAAAATGCAACCTGCATGTATTACTATACATGATACCACCTGAATATGCATAATATCATAAATGAGAGACCCATATATACATACCATCCACATATGATACAACATATAATGCCACCTGCATGTACTACTATAAATGATACAACTTGAATATGCATACCATCATAAATGAGAGCACACACACACACACACACACACACACACACACACACACACACACACATATATATATATATATATATATATATATATATATATATATATATATATACCATCTATATATGATACCATGTATAATGCCACCTGCATATACTACTGTAAATGTTACTACCTGAATATGCATAATATCATAAATGAGAGTACCCATGTATACATACCATCTATATATGATATCACTTATAATGTCATGTGCATGTACTACTATAAATGATACCGTCTGAATATGCATACTATCATAAATGAGAACACCCACATGTATATCTATCTATATGTGTGTGTGTGTGTGTGTGTGTGTGTGTGTGTGTGTGTGTGTGTGTGTGTGTGTGTATATATATATATATATATATATATATATATATATATATATATATATACTATCCATATATGATACCAAGTATAATGCCACCTGCATGTACTACTGTAAATAACAGCATCTGAATATGCTTACTATCACAAGTGCTGCTGTCTAAATCTACTACCATAAATGTTGACCTCATATACTACCATCATCTATGCTGTCCACATTAGCATACATAAATGCCATCAAATGTGCTACCATCAGTGATATAAGCCACATATACTACCACAAATAGTAGCATCCTTGGTAACTATCACCCACATACTACCATATATGATATAATCTCTGTCTAACTCCATACAAGCCCTAACTACTCTAACTTCAGGCAGCAACTGAAAGCTTATCTCATCACACAAAGCAAGTATAATTTTTTTAGTCTTGGCTACATCTTACCTAACTTTCTAACTTACTTTTGTTCAAAATACATTACATTCAGCTGTGGCAATAACTTTCTTCTGTAGGCTTCTGTATCTTGTATATATTGCAAATAATTTATATTCTTATGTTATCATTTTAATAACTGTTTACTTACCAAAAACTGAGCTTTATAATTTTCCCTGTAAGTATATTGCACTACTATTCATTGCTAATGTGATGTCTGGATAATATCACACCAAACTGCCAACATTAATGTGATGTTCCCCACTATCCTGGATCAGTAACTAAGGAGCTTCAGTCCTCACTACTGACTCCAATGTGAGACCGTCACTTAAACAGGAGTAATATTTCACAATTTTCGCCTAAGAGCACAACAAGAACATACTCTGTTGCCTGGGACTGGACTATATACTTCTGTTCACCCCTAATGTAACTCCTTATTACATTCTTCAGAGCAATGTGTCACAGTTTAAAACCTCTGATACACTCACACTTAAATAAATTAAATCTCATACATCCAAACACTTCTGGGAAAGCCTGACACAGATTTCCAGCTGTGCCTCTTCCCCAGAATAATACAGTAACATGCTGCCACCAATCAGAGCATCATATGCCCTTTTAAAGGGGTGTCCAATTATGAAAATTAGATATTAAAACAAATAGTAGCAAATTACCTAAAGCAGCAAGGCTTTTGGAGTTGCCCGGGAAGTTATCAAAGCAGGTATAAGCACTCTCAAGTCACTAAAGAGAAACACTGATTGACCAGTCACAATGTAAGTTAATAAAAATATTTAATAATGAGCAAAATGATTAAATAAATATAAAACAGTAATTTCCAACAAACAAACAGAACTCAGTCACCAAGAAAATAAAATCAATACTGAAGGGCAGAAATCCAGCATTTAGAAAAACCTCTGATTAGTTATAATTTTCCTGTCTGACCAAAGAACACTGTTCCGGATCGAAACTAAATTATTACAACAGAGCATAGGCTGGCTTACAGTTCTGGGTGAGTCCTTTTGGGTATCCACTGCACAGTACAACTGTGAACAACTGACAACTGCAATTGACAACTGTAACTGGCTCTTAACTGACAACAACTGACTTCAACTGTCTTCAGCAGGCTCTTTTATAGACTAGCCTGTCACAACTGTTCCAGTTCTAATTTTCAAATCATATTTTGAAAATCGACCAACAGGTGTTTAAGTTCCTTCCTGTCTTTCAGCCTCTGACAGTAACACATAGCAACTGCCAACACTCCGATGACATCATCTGCAGATCAACTGATCCTGAGACAGTCTGGATTTAGAATCTTCTTCACAAATATGAGCAGCTAGAAATGTAAAGGAACACTGTTCAAGTCTTTAAAACATTCTGTGCAAACGTATTATAAATCAACATGTAAGAACTTATTTACGCTGTCATAGCTAGTCATGCTGGCATATAATATACAGGTTATCTGAAATTATGTACAAAAACTTCAGTCAGCACAGATGACAGTGTCTAACTTCCTCACAGCTTGTCTATTGTATCTCATATCTGTTTTGTTAGTACTGTTTTGTTGACTTATCTGGTACCATCTCTTTGACAGACATAAGCTTGAATCTGGTCCACTGAGAGCTGTGCCCTACCCTGATAAGCAAACTGAAATAAATACTACTATAAATTATGCAACCTTCCTGTACATAATAAATTATACCACTCAAATATGTTTGCACTTTTTTATTACTTACCTTGTCTCTCTGTACCACAAGGCTAGGCCTGAAACTGGTCCACTGAGATCTCTCTTTCCTGCACTGGTAGGCAAACTAAATTATATCATACTCTTATATAGCCTAAATTATACCACCTAAATATGCTACCTAAGGTGACACCACACATATATACTTCCCTAAACACTCCCCAAATATACCATCTCAAATAATACCACCCACATGTCCTGCCATAAACTCTATTGGCTGCATATATTGCCATAATGATGCCTGCCAGATATGCCGCAATTTTTGATACCAGTTACATCTGCTATCAGGATTGAGGCTGCCACGCCATTGAATCATAGATCTATGGATGTATAATAAAAAGCTGTGTAGTGTATTTGTCATGACTATTGTGAAAATAGATTTATTTTGTAGCTCATCTCCAAAAGCAACATTTGTATAATGTAGACTCAAGTTCAAACAACACATATTGACATTATATAGACCATTATGCATTCTAGATGATATTTACCTAGCACAATATTCAATGCATTTCTTTTTTTAACTATAAAAGCCAATTATGGCCTTTATCAGTTCATGTACCTACAACAATAAATTAAACACAAATTATTTCATGGACTCTCCAGTGCACTGCTTTGTGGTATGTTTTTCATATTTGTAACTTTACAGTTATTCATAACTGATTCTTCACATTTAGTTACAGATGTATTTTTCAGAGATTCCCTTCAAACATTACACCAGAAGCAGAACTTGGGAAATTAGAATAAATGCGGGTTATGGCTGCAGACTGTCAGGCCATCTGCAGATAACATTAGCTTAGACAAACCAGCAAAAATAAGACATTAATAAGTTTCTGGGTGCTGCTAAATACTTCTCAACTGTACAAATTTTTGCAGAATGTCCAGATTTCTGTCTCATATTTTTGGTCTGTTCCTCATAAAATGTCTGATTTTCTGGCAAATCATTGAAGATTGAAGTCAGTAAATAATATTAAATAATGACAAACCTTTGAGTTTCAGACTTTATATCCTTCAGAAAATACATAATAATGTATTATTCTAGCAAATGTCTAAGTTTATAGGAGCAATATTTAAATTGTATCCCTATCTGTGGGCCTTTGTCCCCCATTCTTTCTGGCTTTGTCCAGATTTCTTGCAGTGAGAGGTTGAGAGGTATGTGCTGCTGGTTGTACTTAAGTATTGCCATTTGTTTCCTTTTTGATGTTTTCTAATTCCTATAAAGCCACAGAATCTCTTCTCTGTGCCATGTGCAATGGTTGGATGCTCACCAGCAGTGTAATTCATACTTTGTGACTTTGAGCCTGCGGTCGTCCGAAGGTATTAGGCACAATGGGAATATTGTAGAAGTGAAAAGTTGCTTTCCCTTTTTTCAGAATATTTGCCATAAAATATGAACAAAAGCCTAAGATTTATTGTACTGTTCATTAATGTACTTTCAGTCTCTCTGTAAGCAACTGGTCACTTTATATTTTTAAATCCCTCAGATGTCACTGTTGCATGCCAGTGTACTCTGGACAAATTCACTCAAGAAACCTCTCTGCTGCTAACTTATTTTGAAGATTACTGCCTGTTTGGTAGGGCAAGGAAGACAGCAACAAGGGCAGGTTTGGGTACTAGACTACCACCTTTATTTTCTCCTATTTTCAGAATGCAGTAGAACAAGAGTTTCATGTTAGGTTTTATCTGCTATTGTTCAAGAGGAAAACAGGACTGAAAATTCTCATGCACGACTGCTAGCTGAAATACCTGGTAGTCCAAATCATTCCACTGCAAATAAACATGAATCCACTTTAAAGCCTGTGATGGTGCAAAAGTCAGATTACTCGCTACCCGAGTGTGTTATGGTCATATTAGTATTTTTTCAGATATTAAAATGGTTACTGGACTGTTGAAGATGACATCTAGAGCAATTAAGGCATTGTATCGGTGCATGAGACGCTAACAGTGTACATATTAACTAGATATTATTTTTAGCATTATTGTTTCATTATGGATGTTTTAAGCTCTACATGGGATAGCTTTTTCTTTGTTTTACTCACTGTTATGTTGTGATGGTACATCGAATCACATGGGTTGTCATTGCTTTAGGAATTTTTCGACAGTTTGGGTTTAGTCACTAAGGCAACTATTACTAATGTGAAATTTGGTAGTTGTATCTATCGAGCTATGATAAATCGTGCCTGATATTCCAGAAAATTCATTTCAATAACATGTATTTGATAAATGTGTACTCAATAATTCTATATGTGACAATAATTCTTGTTAATCTAAAGAAGGCAGATTTAAGGAAACTTGAAATATGCTATAACAATATAGCAAAATTTGCTACTAACTGTCCACATTAGGCACACCAGTGTTACTCCTTAAAAAACTATCTTGGCTAGAACTACCGCAACTACTATCACACGATCAACTAATCATGGCACACAAATTATTATATCAGCCTGAAAAAAATTCCAGCTCTGTTAAACATAGTAAAACTTATGTTACTAACCATAGTCT
Source organism: Protopterus annectens (assembly GCF_019279795.1). Taxonomy (NCBI): domain Eukaryota; kingdom Metazoa; phylum Chordata; order Ceratodontiformes; family Protopteridae; genus Protopterus; species Protopterus annectens. The sequence continues at coordinate 1,573,061,833 of NC_056741.1, read as the reverse complement.
TAGATCCGAAAATAAATCACTACTACAAGTGAGCAAATCAACCAACGCTGCTGGTGATTCTTAATATTCCCACTATGTAGCCAAAGTCTGGCATTCACTTCCTCTTCCTATTAGAACTACTTCCAATGTCCATCAGTTTAAAAATTCCCTAAAAGCTTTCCTTAATGGCTCTTGGCTTTGTACCTGTACTAGTCCAGGCTAAGTGGCTGTAGAATTGCTTGTTCTTGCTATTCTAGCTTTCTGACTAATAGCTATATTTAAACTTTCATAATATTGCTATATTTAACTGAATTGTTACTTTAAAAAAAAAACTATACCTCCTGGATATAGGTTAATTTGTACTTCATCTCTGTTAATTTGTCTTTTGCAGTATATATATTGTTTGTAAAATGTTACTGATTACTGTATAATTTCTGTAATAGTATGTATTTATGTACTTTTAAGATATATGTGGAGCTTTTCTCCCCGGGTCTCTACTGAAAATGAGTTTTTCACCCAGTCGGACTTTCCCAGTAACGAATGTAAATAAATAAATAAATAAGTTAGTCAACTAGACAGACAAATAGAACTGCCATATTTAGAAAAGAGCTAATTTAATGTTTTATAACTTGTGTATTTCATTTTGTACATTTGAAATGGTTTGTATGTTTACATAAGAATAATAGCTCTATATAAAACTGTACACATCCAAAAGGTGGCAGACATTTTGCCACTTTTGAAGACACAAACCCTTGCTTCAGTTGACATTTTCTTGTCTTAGCATTATGAAAAAAATTAAAATGATATCACTTTCAGAGACTGGAGTCATGGCATATTTAGTACCTCTGTTACAACACTTAGTGAGGATGTGTTTACAACACATTATGATAAAAATCAGGGTTCAGTGCTTCTGAGATACTCATTCTTAACACTAACAAATCTGCAGTATTGTGATATACAGTAAATAGAACAAAAAGTGAGAATTGCCAACACATCTGCAAATGGCAAGTTTTAACTGTGAAACTAATGCTAGGCCAGCCTTACAACGACATGACTATTAGTTATCTGAATTCAGGAGGAATATTTGCCTAAGGTTTATGCTGTTAATCTCAGCTAACTAGTAATCTGAAAGGGATTAGCCATTATTACTTCAAGGATCAGACAAGACGGGCAATCGACCACTGGGATTTAAACGCTTCTAGGTATAAGTTATAGCATACAGTGCTGACGGGATCATTTATCCAACACAGGATATACAAACAGAAACAACTGAACACGAAGCAGTGTCAGTGAAGCAACAGGTAGCACACTTGCCTTTGGTGCAGAAGGCTTTGGGTTCTATTCCCACATCAAGTAGATGGAGTGCAGCATAAGGGGATGCTGCATTCCTGAGTGTGCTCTCCTTTGGATAAAACATTCAACTGAGGCCTCATCTGCTTGAGATAGTGGTAGTTCAGTTAGATGTGTAAGATCCCATAACACTTATCAACAAGACACAGGAAGTTCCCTAATGCCTTGGCCAAATTTCTTTCTAGTAGTATAAATGCCATCTTGGTTCTCCCCTGAAAAGAGGCTACAAGCCTATTAGGACTAATCTGATCAGCAAAGCATAAATAATAAAATAACATGTTGCTGTAAGAAAACAATTTATAACTGAATGGCTAGAAGAAGTTGATGACAGTGGCTGTCTTTTATTGTACTAACCTTCCAGAAAAGGAACTGTGTCATGTGTTTTAAAATATTAGAGTTTAATAGTGTACAAAAGCCATAAAATTGATTTTTTGTGCATCACATTGAATATTGTATCTCCTTTGAAGAATTCTCACACTACGACAATTTCAAAAATCCATAATCCCAACAACACATTCCCCAATCCACAAGGTAACATAATATAGGATGCGAAGTGTTGTACCCTGCCGAATCAAATATTGCCCAGTATGCAACTATACCCTCCCTCTTCTATTTCTGTTGCTGTGCCAACTGATAACTTTACCCCCATCCCTCCTTGTGTACCTCATGGTATTTAAAATATAGACACCACTCACCCCTTATGACTAGGTTATTTTTATACTACATGTTCAGCATCCAACATCGTATCAACACTCAGGATGGTATGACTCCATTACTTGAATTTCTTCTAACATTCATATCAACACTCAGGATGGTATGACTCCATTACTTGAATTTCTTCTAACATTCATATCAACACTCAGGATGGTATAACTCCATTACCTGAATTTCTTCTGTTAAAGCATGCTCAATCACTTAGGCCCAGATTCTGTGCCAAACATGCTTTGTGAGACAACTTGCTGTTTTTTTATCTGAATACCCTGATACACCAATGAAATTTCAACCATATGAAGACAGAAAGAAACATATTTAAATGATAAAATTGTTCATGTCAGAGATGATTCTACTTTTATCTGATAATCACTCTCATGGGAAAGTTCTATAAAATACTGTAAAAAACAAACAATCAAAAAAAAAAAAAAACTCGCTTAAGTCGAATTTCACATTTTCTAGATGTATTATGACTTGAGCATCAAATCTCTTCCTGTTGGCCGTGAGCTATTCTGCTCTCTTGTTACTAGAAAATCCAGTGTATGAGGATGACAGCCAATTGGAGGGGCCTTCATTCATGAAGGTGGTTATCCCTGCAATGACAGCATGTTCAAACTGAATCCCCAACCTTTCTCCCTTGTGGCTGATGTTTGCACTGCAGCATTACATGATTTCCAATTTGGACTGGGGTCACAGAGCTGGAAATATGAGGGTATGTCATTGCAGTTACACTGTCACATACTGCCAGAGTAGACAATGAATATGAATGAAGCTCTGCCCGCTTTAATAGCAAGACTTGATGCTATGCCTTGAAAGAGGAAAATATTTCAATTCATGAGCCCTACTCAAATTCTGAGCAGAACCAGTGCAGACCCTATGACAGATTTCATTATAGATTTTAAGCAGAGATAGGGGTGAATGTGTAAATAATATTGTGCTCCCAGAAGCCACGCTTATTTTTAAGCTGTTAGATAACACATGCTTAAAAGTAAAAGCTACATATTTAGTATTAACAGCATGTAATAAACTAACTTAGTCCCAGTTCAATCAACCCTAAAGTGCATTTTCAGCAGAAAGGCAGCTAGAGGGAGTATGGAGTGACACAAAGCTTCATTCGGTTTTACACAGTTCCTTTTAAAACTCCATCTTAAAAAAAAATCATATTTATGAAATAAAAACTCCATATGGCAGTACTTCTCCTGTCACATATAGGGGTACTGGCTGTCTGTTAGGTAGAAAAAAAATTAGGAAATGCTGTATTGGTTCACTAACAAAAAACACAAGGACATAGGAACACAGATGTGATGTAGTACCTTTTAATGGGCCAACACAGATTTTGTATTCACTCAGTCTTTTGACCTGGCATGAGCCCTTTATTCGGAGTTAAAATAACTCCTGATAAAGAGCTTATACCAGCTTGAGTAACTTCAAAAGCTATGTTGGTCCAACAAAAGGTATTAAAATCACTACTGTGTTCCAGTGCCTTTCCGTTGTCTGTAAGGTAGAGTGTAAGATAGAGCATACTTAAAATTACCTTTAACTTCACAAGAATAAATGAGCATATAAAATATAAGGTATTACAAACTACAGGTGTCTTTTTTCCAAGTGTTAATCTTTGAAATAATGCTTTGTTCATACTGTTTGTATTAATATACATTATATACAAGATTGTCTCAAAACTCTTAGAATTGCTGTCAGTATTTTGATTGTAGCTGATCATTAGTAACTGAAGACTGTCATATCTACAGCTGTTTCATGCAATAACTATTCGTTCTCATCTCTATATATGCATGCAGCCATCTGACCTACTTTCTCTTTCTCTCTCTCTTTCTCGCTGTCTGTCTCACATTTACTGCTTATGTTATTAACAACTACATCTATGCAATCCATTGCCTCTTTTTAGCAAAACACACTATACAAGGTTATCTTTGCAGATGGGTGTTCCATAATGAAAAGATCTTGGGTCTGATGCATTTAAAATGCTTTGTTTAGGTTCCTATTTCTTTATCTGTCATTCAACAGTGCTATAAAATGTTGTTATGACTTTGGGAGCTGCTGTTAATTATACAAATTTAGAGTTTTTATATACGTTATTATATATTTTATTTATTTATTGACATTTAAAGATTCTCCCATTCAATTCTCGGCTGAAGTGCCTTCTGTGTGGAGTCTGCATGTTCTCCCCGCGGTCAAATGACATTAAAGACATGCAGGTAGGTACGTGCGTGAATGGGTGCGCCTTCTTTAAAGGTTGGGCATCGGGCTGGCAACTTAGCACCGTAAAAATCCACTGCCAATCATTAGCAGACCGGAGTTCCGCTGTGGCGACACCTAACCGGGAAAAGCCAAAAGACATTACTATTGACATTTGGTGACCGGGAAAGTCCGAGTGGGTCAGAAACTCATTTTCAGCAGATGCCTGTGGAGAAAAGCTCCACAGCACATAGTCTGAACAGTCGACATTTAAGCAATATTAACTTGAATACTTAGCATGCATTTTTAAAAATAGATTAAGGAACAAAATTAGCAAAAAGAACTATACAATCAAAACATTTGTACCATAAGGAGAAGATTAACCTTTAACATTTTAATGAAGTAGATATACTGTTTTTTTAGACAAGAAAGTTTAGAGAGATGGCTTAATTACTGAGCTGCTGAGTAAGTTTGAGGAATAAAGTGTTTTCGGCTTTTAAGTAGTAGGGGTTAAAGAGGAGTATGAGAAAGTCAAGCTTTAGTAGTAAGTAAGTTTAGGGATAGGAGGTAAGTAAAGACATGATGGGAGGTAGTGTAAAAAGTTGCTTTTGGCTGTAATTGAGGGGAGTTGCTAGTAAGTGCATGGCTAGAGATAGGTATTTTTGTGGCTAAGTATGAGAGTACAGATTAAAGATCAGGATGAAGTGAAGAAGAAAGTGAGTGTAGGGCGGGGGCTCAAGATATAGTGCAAGATGGAAGTACTAACTGTAAGCCTAAACAATACAGTTTAGATATAGGGCTTACAGTAGATTTTGTTAAGCTAGGATATAAGATTGATGTAAGAAGGCATAGGGCTAAGAGGAAAGGAAAAGGGCGTGGGTATTTAGTGAAATTGGTATGCATATGCTTAGGAGCAAAGACAGACATGGGTATTTATTTCATAATTTTAAAGAACAGAATATCCAGTCCCAATTGAATGCCCCTATGCCAACTGCCATTGTCAGTAGTAGTTTTAGGACACTGATTTGAATATAGTCACAGGGTTGTACAGGAGTGTCTCTATTTCTTCCCAGTGATCTACTGGCCCTGCATTTACCAGAGTCATAAACAACATTCAGCCTTATAGTATACTTGTGCGACTCTTTACTCTGTAGCCCAAATATTGCATACAGTTGTAGCCTGACAATTGCATAAAGATCTTCAATTTTAATTGCAATAAAAACTACTTTCTTACACCTAATTCTTTGATGCTGCACATTAACCCACTGATGCCTTCACGTGGACTTGGATGCCATGTGCAGGCAGAATGTCAATGTTGTCATGAGCTGAATGTGAACATAGCAACAGTAGCTAAACACGTGCAGTCAACAAAATGAGGCAGGAGAAGACAGAAAAAATCTCAAAAGGCACTAGGCTGCATTCTCAAAGTGTTACAAAACAACAAGGAGTCCCTGGAACGTTAAGGACCTGTTCCCCTCAACAGCAGTTTTCCCTTTCAACTGGAAAACCACCATGCAGGTGATTTTAAACACGCAAGAATCCACTGCAGCCCAAACCAAGAATGCAGTATTGTGTTAATGGCAGTAGGCTGGCATTAAAATAAATACAGTTAGTAAAGCTACAATACAATGTCAAAGTGAAGCTGGGCTATTAAGATGAAAACTACATGAAGAAATAAACACCCCGACTACTTTAAAGCAGAGAGGGACAGATAGCTGGCACAGGGATATAAAGAAAACAGGATCAGTAAGATAACTAACAAAATGAAAGTAAACTGATATAGAATTTCTCCACCAGGAGTCATAAACAACTTTAAGAATCGCATTTACTGTAGTGGGAACAAGACAGAGAGAGTGAAGGAAAGGAGAGGGTGGGGTCAAAGAAGAAAGGAAAATGGAGGGAGGGAGGTGTTTTTGGAAGAAACTCGAATAAAGGGGAGGATTTTCTGTACGGATGAATGTAGTTACATTATTGTTTTTGTGTCTTGATAAAACTACATTGACATGTCCATGGGTGAGCTCCTGGTGTTCTCTCCTGTCCACCTGATGAATATGGGCATCTTGGGGCAATGTAGCAGTTGCCTCATGTACACTGACAACCCTCTCTTCCTACCACCCAACACTACAACCTGTGAAAGATGCACTTATATAGCCAAACTGGAAGCCAAGCTCTCTCCAGCCAAGACTGGACTAGACAGTCAAAAGGAGAAAGTTAACACCTGCACCACACCAGACTCAACATATAGTCCTTCAAAACCCAAACTTCCAAAACCCACAAGCAACAGAGACCTCCTAAGCTGAAACGCAGACAACCACCCCCCCAACACTACCCAAGTGACACATAGCCCACAAAATCAGTGTGCCACTCAACCTCAGCCCATAAGGCAAAACAACGCACCCAACACATTAGTCATAGGTGACTCTATAGTCAGGCACACTGATGTTCCACTCACCAGGCTAAACAAGGAGAAAGTTACTGTCAGCTGCTTGTTGGGTGCCAGGATCCGCCACATAATGCATGCACTCAGGTCACTCCACAACAAGTACAATATGACTCTGTCATTGTCCGTGTTGGTGTGAATAACCTGAGATGTACCTCCCTGGAATACATGAAAAGAGACATGGAGGAGATCTCCTATTTTGTAGCCCAGGCTGGTATGACCCTAGCCCTGAGTAGCAACCTGCCATCACCCAGAAAGATACCACAGTACAAGGACAAAATGATTGACTTCATCAATTGGCTAAGCTTGTGGTGTCATTCTAAGGGGATCCAGTATCTGTCTACCTGGGATGACATGGTCGACAGACCATGATGCTTTGCCAGAGATGGCCTGCACCTGTTGCCCCTGGGATTCCGGATACTGGCTAAGGCTCTTACCACCTCTATAGTGCCTTTTTTAGGCACGGTTCAAATGCCCAATTCACCACCGTAACAGGTAGAAGCAAGCAAACTCTGAGGATAATGCTACTCAGTGCTGGAAGTCTAAATCTCAAAATGCACTCACTCGCAGCACTCCTTAAAATGGAAAACATCGACATCTGTGCAGTGACAGAGACCTGGTTCAAGGCTCCAGAGAGCACCCCTGCATTACCAGGATATAATTCATACCACATCTTTCAGCCATCTAACCTGGACCGAAACACTAAAGGTGGAGGTGTGTCCATATTCATTACGGATATCCACACCTCCAGGCTAGTTGCTCAACATAATGCATCTGAAATTATCCAAGTGCAACTAACACTGGGCAAGACTGCAATCCAGGTTGTAGCATGTTACAGATCCTCCACCATGCCCCAGGATTACCACTCTTCATTTCTTAAGATACTGGAAAATATTAAGGTACAACCCAATACCTTAATTATGAGTGATTTCAACTACCGCACCATCAACTGGGAAAACTACTCATGTACCAACTCATTCACTCAACGTTTTCTGGAATTCATAAATTCCAATGCCTTGGATCAGCTTGTTCACACCCCCACCAGGGGCAGCAATATTCTGGACCTGGTCATTACAAATATGGGTAACCGGTGTTCCACACCAGAGGTCAACTCCTCACTGGTCAGATCCTACCACAAGCTAACCAACCTAGACATCCATATCCGACCCCCACCACCCATTAAGGAAACCACAGTCAAAAACTACTCCAAAGCCAACTTCATGCTTCTTAAGACAGAAGTGGCAAACTTCACGACACCCATGCAGACGGAAAATAGAGGTACAACTGCTGAATCTTACACAAATGCACTTTATAAGCACATGCACGAGTGCATGGATTGTGCCATCCCCAACAGAACCAAGTCGTTATCCTCCAAAAAAAGGAAGCCAATCTGGTGGTCACCTGCCATAAACAAACTCTACAATAGAAGGAAGAAGCAGTTGCAAAAAAGATTAAAATCCCAGGATTGGAGGAACTCCCTGGTCAGCCTCAGCAAGAAGCTTGAGATCCCTCATAAAATCCTCCAAAGCCAGTTATGAAAATAAAATTGCAACTGATTCAAAGACAACCACAAAGCATTCTACAGCTATGTCAAGATTCTCAATGGTAACACTCTGCTCTGAGCTACAGCACAATGGCACTAAATATACAGAACCAACCGATATTGCCAACATCCTGGCAGATAGGTTCAGTGCTAACGTTACCCTCCTCTCACCCTCCAAAGGGATCATCTTAATACCAGAAGAATACAAAGCCCCTGTAATCACAGATGAACAAGTAAAGACCTCACTCTCCAAAGCCAAGAACACAGCATCCATGGGACCAGACAACATCCCAGGCTGCGTACTGCATGAACTACAGAACAAACTGGCACCCCACCTAAGTGCCATGTTCAATCATAGCCTCACCTCAGGCAGTGTGCCTACTGAATGGCGCACAGTGATGGCCATCCCACTCCACAAAGTGGGTGCCATCATGGACCCCAGAAACTACCACCCCATCAGTCTGATGAGCCTGGTCTGCAAGGCCATGGAACATATCATCTTGGAGCTTAAAAACAAAGACATAGGTAACCTCCAAACCCTGGATCCCACTCAGTTTGGGTTTGTAAAAGGTAGATAATGTCTACTAAACCTGATCGACTTCTTTGGAGCAGCTGTAGACAAGGGCAACGTAGTGCACACAGCCTATCTTGACCTCGCCAAGGCTTTCAATACCATACCCCACTCTGGAATTATAGATAAACTCACTAAACTGGGCATAAATCCCTATGTCACAAGATGGTTTTCCAACTGGCTCACTGACAGAACCCACACAGTAAAAGTAGCTGACTCCAATTCTGACTTCAGACCAGTGACGAGTGGAGTACCACAGGGTTCGGTCCTGGGTCCACTCCTGTTCGGCATCTACTTTTCTGAAGGGCAGGCCAACACAGAAGGTCTTTGGCTAACAAAGTTTGCAGATGACTGCAAACTGGGAGCCATAATAGAATCACCTAATGATGTAGACATTCTACAAAAGGGCCTCACAGAGGCAGATGCTTGGTGTCAAAGTCATGGCCTCAAGCTCAATGCCAAGAAGTGCACTCTCATCCCCTTTGGGAAAAACTCAATACCCATGAACTATCACATAAGCGGTAGCTCACTAAACATCGAAAGTGTGATAAGAGACCTCGGGACACAGGTGGACAGTAGTCTCTCCTTTGATAACCACATCGCCACAGTAGTCAGGAAATCCTTCTACATGGCACACCTCATCACAAAAGGGTTCTCCTCTAGAACAAAGGAGGTCATTGTTCCTATCTACCCATCTCTCATCAGACCCATTATAGAGTACAATACCCCATTTGGCATGTATCTCACAAGACACCTATAACAATTGGAAAGGCCACAGAAATACCTCACTAAGAGGATTACCAGTCTCAAACAGATGCCATACGCAGACCGTCTCAAAAAATCTCCAGCTCTACTCTGTCATATATCGCCTACTCAGTGGTGATCTCTGCCTAACATACAAAGCTATGTCAAACCCAGAGCTGTTGGACATGCTACACTTAAAGAAATCCCAATCTCTCCGTACCACACGCTCCAGGGACCTAAACCTTGTCACCACAATAAACAGAACATGCTGGAGGGATAGATTCCTGTCCCAGAGAGTTCCCATACACTGGAATAAACTACCCATTCATGTCAAGCAAAGCTCCTCATTAGCCCTCTTTAAGAAAAATCTTGACGACTGGATGGGAAATAGAAAATTCACCCCGGGGATCACATCTGTGGCACTGCTCGACAGAGGCACAGGAAAATAATTTTCTTGGGTGGCAAAAGCCAGGAAACCTTTTTGGCTAGGCTTATATAGGCCCCAGGGCTGATAGCCTAGTACCTACCTATGAACCTATGACTTATAATGTATGGAACCAGTGTGTGTTGAAGTATTTTTTTTTCACTTTTCACCACTTCTCTGCAACTATAGATTTTGTATATATAAGTGAAGTGGGTGTGGGAGTGCAGGGGTGGGGGCTTATAGTCTTGATTTTTGTTTATATACATTGTTTTTGTCTTACAATTCATAATTATAAGAAATTAAAGAACCATAGCTAATAATACAGTGATTCAATTAAATACAGGTTAGGCATTTAAAATGACATGCCTGTACTTTGAGTAATTAATTAGCTGGTATACGCAAGAGAAAACAAGTGAAAGTAAAAAAGATGGGGTAAGTACGCCTAACTAATATTCCACTTTTAAAAGAGCAAGTGATTATCTAAAGGTTTGCACCCAGTGGCCAAAGCCGTTTTTCATAACTTTACCGATTTCTAGTTTGCACTTTTGCACCATGTTCTGGCTTGGACTGTCAGATACAAAAAACTGATGTTAGTGCATCTGATGAGCTGAATGAGAGAAAGGAGACAGGAGCTTGGTTATCTGTATGACCTCCTTATAGTCATGACATTTCCTCGTCCCTGTTCTAGTCATCTTTTCTTCAAGAAACCCCCTGAAGTTCAGTGGGAGGTAACTAAAGCCTGCTAATTTTCTGGAAAGAGCTCATAGACCCCTACTCTGTGCTTTACCAAGTTGTCATGAAACAGAAAGTTTGCAAGTGGCTGTTGAGGAAATCTAATGCAGGACTACAGTATAAAGTTAGCCTGTAGCCTTATGTTGGAGGGTCATTACATGCTTGCTATCTAGGTGACTGTATGTGCAGATATGATATGCATATTTTAGTGTATTCTCACAGATATCATGCTACCAAATGTTTGTGTTAAAGCTTGCATTAGTGAACACTCGCACCTTGCTAATAAAACCAGAGGAAATGTACTGCAGGCCATGTGCAGTTCCACTGCTTGTCAACTCACAAATATGCCACACCTCAAACAGGCAAGGATATAACATTTATTAAGGTTGAAGACTTCAAGATAGTCAGCAATTAAGAAGAAACATAGAGTTTTGCAAGCCCAGGGCTAAGCGATTGGAAAAAATGTTCAGTTTTTGATTAAGAATTAGTTTATTTACAGATAACACCTATGCAAGGTGAATAAGCAGATGTCAAGGCATCTGGGAATAAAAGCTGGTACTTTTCCATTATTGGGGCAACAACTCTAATGAGCTGTTGAAAGGTTAGCACGAGGTCGCACAGATTGCTCTGCTGCCGCTGATGTGGGAACAACACTCAGTTTTTACTTGAAATTGTGGACAAAAAAAGGAGTAAGGACATTTTTGCAGCTAGTGTATCCCGTTTGCATTCTAAAAGACAAAGTCCCTTACTCTTACATGACATTAGTAAAGGTAACAGTTTTAGAGGGACATCAGCGTGAGCAAAAAAAGGAGTAAGGACATTTTTGCTGCTAGTTTATCCCATTCGCATTCTAAAAGACAAAGTCCCTTACCAAATGGTACATATGTGTTTTGTGTTTGCTAATCTCTTCCGTGTTTTACTACAGACAGAAAGTACAATGAATTTAGGCAGTTAGTTGGAACTGTGGGAGGGTGTTATACGTCCCCTTTGCTGATGTCCCTCTAAAACCATTACCTTCACTGATGTCGTGTAGGAGTAATGGACTTTGTCTTTGTTGAGACATAACAGTTAGAATGATTAAATTATTAATAAATCAAAACTCCATTGCTACTAAAACAGTGCTATAACACAAGCTATCAGAAAGCTGACACCTGCACTTGCTAAGCAATTAACGATTAACGAATACTAATCTAGAAGTGAATAATACATTTTATAACGGTAAGACATTTCACTCAAAGCCCCAGGTTGCACTTTTATTTTAAAAAGACAAATACATCCAACTTAACAATATGCGACAACTACAGCAGCAACCACATTTCATTTACCCAAACTTAAACTGTTATACACACAACTACACAGCTACTAAACATCAATTACTCAAATAGTTTGTGGCAACCACTCCACCATTATGCCAATAGTCTACAGTTGCGTATCATTTTTAGTGAAAAAAAATATTGGACTAGTTAAACTGGTTTTATGAAAGGTCAATACACAATATATTTTCTGTACTTATATAAAATCATTGCGACCACATGATAACCTTCCAACAGCTCATTAGAGCTGTTGCCCGATAACGGAAAATTACCAAAAAGCTTAACGAAAGGTATGCTGTGAAAATGACCAAATTAGAAAAATGTTGGAGGCATGTATGATTTTCAGAGCTTAGTCCACTGAGCAAAACATTAGGCCAGAAGTGATAATATGGAGTGCAGGGAAGTGTCATACATGTTGCATTAACAGTAGAAAACAGAAACGGTATGTGCCTTAAATTTAGGCTAGTAATAAATACAGTGATTCAGAACATGAGATGAATATTTTATTGTATTCCATGTGAAAAAGCACTGGCTTAAGGATGATGTCAGGTATCTGTGACTAAGGGCTCTGGTATTTTGCTCTCTCAGATCCTTTCTGCCTTGTGTTCTCTGGTGACTTTAATTGTAAATGTGTTTAATAGCCCTGAGGAGGGACAGTGCATTTCAGCTGGGAAAAGCTGTTACTAGTTACAGCTTGTTTCTACCCTTTAAATAAGGCATGATATCACTCACAGCAAACTCTGCTGTTTTGTAAACTGTGACCTCAGCTCTTACCAATCAGAGACTCAGCATGCGCCCAGCAACACAAACATGCCATAAGGGAAAGAAGAAACTCAGGAGGATTTGTACGCTTACCTGAAGTGTCCTGCATTACCTCATATATCTTACAGCTCATGAGTTACACTATGAGAAGTGACTGCTGTGAGAACAGTAGAAAGTAAAAACACACACACGAATGGTGAAAGCTGAAATAATAACTAGTAAAATCGTATAGTTACTAACTGTTAAGGTACATTTAAGGTTTCTGTTATATAACTCCAGTGTCCGTGGTTTAGTCTTATCTTCTGGTATGAAGTTTGTGTGATCTCTCTATCTCTGACCATATAAGTTTTTTGAAGTTGCAGTAACTTCATGCCAAAGACATTCTGGTCCATTTGGCTACTGATAAACTATCCATGTGGCACAGGTCATTGCTAGAAAGGGTTTTAATAGGAAGAGAATGTTTGCCTTTTTAAGATCTAAATTAAAAATAAATTGGTTATACCTTAAACCAAACTATAATTTAGAATATATTTTCCAGTAATGCTTGTCAGATAAGCAAACTTCAACCAGTGAAGCAGTTTTTTCAGGTAGCACTTTGCAGATTTTAAGCTGCCTTTCCAAAGTAGTCTGCAAATGACATTAAATCAATTTTCATTGTGATTAAATAACCTTGGATTCATGAAGGAATAAAGGAGAAAAAATCATTGGATCCATAAATATCATGACTTTGCATCATCTAGACCAGAACATAAATAGGTATACGCAAACATCAAAAATCATACAGTAACAAGGTATTTTCACAAGGCGAAAGCCTCCATGTGAGGGGCTTCTTCTACTCTCCTGCCTTAATTAAATTTCCTAATTCCATCGTGGCAGAACTGTCAGGTAGAGGACCAACACAGGAATGTTTTAGTGAAATACCACTTTAGGCAAACATGAAGTGCACTTGAGATTCACAAAACAGCCAAAACCAGAAACATTAACGCACATGGCTAATGTCCCAACCCCCCAGATATTAAAAAAAAATTACCTACACGAGTCATACATACTGCAACTAAGTAACAGAATTTTGTAAACAAACAACAAGCAACTGCTTACATGTAGAAATAATACTTCAAGTAAAGAGGCTAAGCCTAAAAATGAATCTATCAAATGAACATACTCATAATTCACTGGTCATGGTTAAGTGTCTTTCTTTCTAGGTAGGTTTTCAGCTGTTCTGTGTTTTTCTTTTCATGCACACCAGTAATATAATTGTTTAGTGGAACTATGTTTGTAGCTAAGACCTAAGTATTTAGAGAGTATGACTTGGTGCCTTTCACAGGACTATGAACACTATATTTTACTTTTCTGTGTTAGCTGATTTGGCATTATGATTCATAGTTACTGTTGACTTTATTGACTGTGGACTGCAACACAGAAGGTGTCTTGGTTCTTTATCTCTGAAAGTTAGAGAAGTGATAGTATGTTGCAGCTGTGTAGGGTAGTTTATAATGGTGTGTATTCATGGACTGTGGTTTCAGGTTTAATCTGTGAGTTCATTTGTAGGGGGTCCCTCCTCCTCCAATTGTACTTAAGAATCAGAAAAAGGTCTACTCTATTATGGTATCAGTGTGTGCAAATGTATATTATTTGAAATACTGTTCCAATATAGTTAAGTATGCATAAAAAAATGGTTTTGTCTGTAGTGATATTGTATGCACAGCATAGGCTTCTTGCATGGAATATTGCAGGAAAGGCTGAATGGGTATTCATATGTATGTAAGTATGTATATTATAAATAAATATATGCATATGTACACATACTAGATAAAAAGTACATCATGCTGCCATCATGTCACCCATAAAAGTAACACTGTTAACTTTTGTATCACAATAGCTGCATAAATATACTGAAATGTAAAATCAGTCAGTGTCAGTACAAGCTTGTAATGTGGGAGGAGTTTGTACTTTCATAGCATCCGTCACAAAGTACAAAGTCCAGAAGAGGACTGCTATTCAGTAAATTGGTCTGGTGTTTGTAGCCCCAGCTCCAGAGCATCATAAAAATCCATAGCCATCTCTTCTCTGCATCGAATCTTTGGAGCGTGTTCCAGCCTGTGGAGTAGAGTGCAATAAACTGTATTCTTCTGTAGCAGAGACACTCTCATAGCTAACCTGCTGTAGTGAGCAGGAGAGCTTCCTATCCTGAGGTGAACTTCCCAATGTGTTGGCCATCAGGTGAGCCACAGGTGTAAAATGGAAATAAGTTGTCTGTTTCATAACTGGCTGTCGTGATGATAAACGGATCCTTTCATCTGCTGCCTCCAGGGCAAACAAGATCTTTACTGTGATGTGACTGTTTCACTAGTAAGGTACATCTCTGCAGCATATCTTATATACTCATCAGGTAAGCAGGTAATGTCATGCTAAAAAAATGAATGATGATTTCCCATCAAGTCTCAGATGAAATCCAAGAGTCTGAGAAACAATGAATCTATTTGTTGCTTCCAACCACTTTCTTTTTTCTCCTAAATCTTGAAATATATTGCATTCATTAGGATATATACTAATTTTATGTGCTGCTAAGTTTTATTGCTTAGTTAGAACATCATAGCCCCATTTTTAGTGTTTCTTTAGAATAAATGCATTAAATGGTAATACTCTGTGCCTGAAAATCACGTCTTCTGAGTTTATTGTGTGCTCCTTGCTTATGGTACTTTAGATCTTTCAACTCAGCCTAGAGTATTTCATTGTTCACTTCTCTAATGTCCTGCATAGTTTTAACATTCATCAGTGTCTTAACCTCATTAAAAACCTGCAGAACTTTGCATATTACAAGATTATGTATCAGTTCTATGTCAGTGCAGAATTTAGATTTTTAACATTTTATGCTTCATAGAAGTACCTTCAATTTATTGAAACATAATGGTTTATTTATTTATTTTTAAACCCATTGGCCACTTATTTCTTGATATTCTTGAACTGAGTTGAACTTTTTTCCCAGAATCTTACAAAAGGGGATCATGCATTTTCAAACCACATCTCAATGGTATGGAATCAGTACTGAGAAGCCTTGGAAATATAAATATCCATTCAACCTTTTTCTATACACTCTGCTGTGAAAGGAAGAACAATGCAAGTGTTATGCTATATCACAATCTCATTAGATAACCCCTAAATAAAGTCAACAATAACTCCTTAAAACAGAATTAGTCTGTCCTGTACACAGAAATCCAGTTTATATATATATATATATATATATATATATATATATATATATATATATATATATCTTTGAATTTATCTCCTCGCTAGCACATCCCAATCAAACTAGTTGTCAGTCAATCAGACAATCAGACTTCATACATATTACTATACATATCTTCCTGCTACAAAGACATCAATCTAACAGTGTGAAATTGCACTGTTTCTTCCTGTGAGAATGTTATGAGTCCAACATGTTGGCATTCATAGATACGGATGGTAATTTATCTGGAAATAGGCCTGCAATCAGTTTTTATTTGTAAACATTGTATGCATTTCTGCGTTTGCTGTGCCTGGAAACACTGTAATATTAGGTATTGCCTTTATGCCTGGGTCATGACTGAAACAGTTCCTGTACAAGGCCACTTTTTGTGAAAGTAATGTAAATACACTATCACTAGAACTATACTTAAAAGGGTGAGATGGAAAAAGTCTAAAGCATGTCTCAGGAAACTTTGAAGGGGAGACTTCATGCTTACTTCCAAAATTCCTGGCCTTTTAATTCCTTCCACATCCTCTGTGAGCATCCATACCCCGCAAGTAAACTGAGCTAATAATACTGCTTACAGTATAAATTGCAGCACTGGGCAGCACCCTCTTTGGTCTTGAGATATATACATATACTCTGTTCTAAGGAGTGTTTTGTAAAACCGTGCCTTTTTCTATTTTAAATACATTTTAAAGGTAGAACAAACCCATATAGCAGTTCTCCAGGTCCTGGTCTGCCTTCAGAGCTACAATTATAATGGGCAAGTTCTCATGAGGTAACATCAGGAGGATTAGCTAGGAACTCTGTCCTGTCCATCAGAGAGGATGTAAGAGATTCCTTTTGATATGAAAGTTATATACTTGCCATAACACTAGATCTGACTGATTTGCTGCATAGTTTTTTTATTGGTTGTTGCTTGTAATCGCCTTTGCCTGAGCATGAACCACAGGAGATCTGGAGAAATGAGGACGAAGCAAAGCATTGTGGACAGAGGGGAGGTGTTTACTTCCAGGGAAGGTTCCTCTGCTTAGCTGTTAGGAGTGGAGTGGTCCTAAATTCTGCGTCTTAGCAAGGATGCCGTGGGTCACTCAGATCTAGCATTGTGGTAAGTCACAATTTCCATGTTTTGCTTTGAGACCTACCATTTTTTCCTGCAGTGATCCAAGGTGTTGGAGCTCAAAAGATCATACACAAGAGGTGCATCTCCTACATTAATAAGAAGCATCACCTCAATAGTGCTGTCCCTTGAAGACAGAGGAGAGCTGGTCCTATCTGACCCCCATGAGGGATTGTGCACTGAGTCCATACTCCAAGCAAGCATACCTCAGTCCCTTCTAGAAGGTAGTAAACATGGTCTTTTTCTTCATTCCTGTATCTGCCAAGCAAGATCCTGTAGCATCGGGGCTGCTAGTTAAACTCTGGTTAGCTGGGTCATAGGGTATTATCCTTCTATATATATATATTGTTGTCTGATCAGAGCTCAGTTTCCCATATAGTATTGTGTAAGTGACAGGAGACACTGTATTCCTTTAAGATTATTACTAATCTATATATTGATGTGACTATAACAAGGACATACCTTTATTTCATCACACTGTTAACCTTCCATACTAACCTACCTCAGCACCAGCTTCAGCCTTTTCATATTTACAGACTTGCCCAATAACCTCATAACATTTTAACTGTTGTCATACTTTGTGTTTGTTTAGCAACCTTGTATCCATGCCTTTAGTGTTTTTCAACAACCTTATATCAGTGCCTTTAGCTTTTTTCTGCAACCTTGTCCCTATGCCTTTATTTATGTATATTTTTTAGCACACTTTGCTAAGTAATAAATCAAAAAATGTTCATAGATGAACATGCGTTTTACAGAGCAGTCTTGAACAGTTTAGGTTACCCAGTCAAAGTAACAAGGTATTGCACTTCTATGTATCTGTTGTGTAAAACATATTTTGGGAGATGTGTAACATTAAAAGGGACTACATCTTACCCTTGTACCATGGAACTGGCTAAACTGTATTACGGTGAATAGGACACAACTATATGTTAGATTATGCATAGGTTTCCGTAGTCAAAGAACATATATTAAACCACTTATTCAGATGAACTTGCATCTAGTTTTGTTTCAGTCTTAATGTCAGTTTGCACATAATGCTTTTACATGACTGGTGAACAGTCCCTATACAGCCAAGAAGTATAAGTCAGAAGGACTAATTCTATCCCCAGATATGTGTTGTCATCTGTTTCAGTGTCTGTTGCTCTTCAGGAAGTCCATGGTTTGAATGTAATTCTTCCAGCATTCTGCTGAGACTTCCTTAGAATCAATGGAGTCACATGATCATCATGTGTCACTTACTGACAACACAGATCTGGGGATAGAATTAATCCTTTTGACTTATACTTCTTGGCTGTATAGGGACTGTTCACTAGTCATGTAAAAGCATTATGTGCAAACTGACATTAAGACTGGGAGAGGCAAAGAAATGAGAACATAAGAGCAGAAGCCAAAATAGCTCCAATTGCAGAAAAGGACAAAGAGAACAGATTATGGTGGTTCAGGCACATGTGCAGAAAAGTGGAAGACAATCTGGTAAAGTAGATTTGGGACAGATGCTTTGGGATGCATGGCTAGGCTTAAAAAGGCCCTTGCTGTCATTAGCCTGGTAAACATCTATGAACCTATGAACCTTATGTAGCAGTACCCATCAATGATCATTTTTAGGACAAATTAATCCAACACCAATGAGCACTTCTAGACTAAAATCAATCCAGTACCAATATGTATTTCTAGGCTAAAATTAATCCAGCACCAATGTGTATTTCTAGGCTAAAATTAATCCAGCACCAATGTGTATTTCTAGGCTAAATCAGTTCAGCACTAATGAGTATTTCTAGGCTAAATCAGTCTGCCTCACTAGTGGCCTGTGATTAATCAGATGCCGTGTAGCCAGCCTTGTTGCTGCTTTCCTCTAGATGAAAACTGCCCAGAATACAGCAGAACATATTGTTTTCACTACATTCCTTAGGCAGGAGTGAAACAGTTTTAGGTGCAGAGATACAGGGAGTATAACAACTGAAAATACTCATATAAGCTGCTTTCATTGTACAGGAGGTCAGCAGTCAGAAAAAATAATATGCTTTTAACTTTTACACTGTTTTGCTGGTTCCTCTTATGGCTTTACTGGCATTTTATATATACGTGCTACCTGTGACCGTTTCTCATTTAAATGCTTCTACATTGCTGATGCAGAGCTCTAGTTGGCAGTTTTAGGAGATGTGGTTGGAAGGAAAGGAGAAGGGTCAGTACCAAGTATTTCCATTTCATTACAAGTTGAGACTCGGACTGGTATGGCATTATGCATTTATAGATGATGAGGCTGACACTGATACATGCACTGGAACAAACATGCAGCAAGACATGAGTATTCAGAAAGATGGTAGAGTATAGTAGACAAACCACACCATTAGCTTCTTGCTTACATGTGACAGAAAAATAATTTTTAGGTTGCAATAATCAGAATATCTTGTCCATTACACTCCATAGTGGCATCTTACAGGTGCATAATATGCTTAGATATTATTCTGTACTTATAATGAAGTTTACATCCTAAACATTTAATATTTAAATATTAATAATGCATGCATTCTTGTAAATGTTTACTACTTTAATTATTCACTAACATCCCTTAGGTTCATAGGTTCATAGGTTCATACTAGGCTATCTGCCCGAGGGCATTTACAAGCCTAGCCCATCGTTTTGTGGCTTACGCCACCCCTTTAGTATGGGGAACTATACCCATTATTTTGCTGTGCCTCTGTCGAGCAGTGACACTGAGGTAATCCCTGGGGTATATCTGCGATCTCCCATCCATTGGTCAAGATTTCTCTTGAACAAGGCCAGCGAGGTGCTCTGCCTCACATGTACCGGGATTTTGTTCCACAGCATAGGGAGTCTTTGGGTGATGAATCTATCCCTCCAGCACGCCCTATTAATAGCCGTGTCGAGGTTTAAGTCTCCTCCCTTGTGGCTCTGATGGATCTAGATTTTTGAGGTGAAGCATATTCATCAAATCTGGGTTTGACATGGCCTTGTATGTTAGGCAAAGGTCACCTCTGAGCAAGCGGTGCGACTGAATAGAGCTGGAGTTCTTTCAGTCGGGCAGCATAGGACAGATTTTTGAGACCCTTTATCCTTTTGGTGAGGAACTTTTGTGGCCTCTCCAGCTGCTGCAAGTGTCGGGTCAGATACATTCAATGGGGCATTGTACTCAATTATTGGTCTGATGAGTGATGAGTAAAGGGAGACTATGACCTCCCTTGATCTAGATGAGAATCCCTTCATGATAAGGTGGGCAATGTAGAAGGTCTTCCTAACTACTTTAGCTACATGGGTGTCGAATGGCAGACTACTATCAACCTGGGTCCCCAGGTCCCTGATAACTTCTTCTGTGCTCAGTGGATTGCCACCTATTTGGTAGCTAGGGGTAACCTTGTTTTTCCCGAAGGGTATGACTATGCATTTTTTGGCATTTAACTTTAGGCCGTGGCTCTGGCACCAGTTATCCATTTCTGTGAGACCCTTCTAAAGGATATCTGTGTCAGATGTGTTTTCTACTATGGCGCCCAGTTTGCAGTCATCTGCAAACTTTGTCAGCCATAACCCTCCTGTGTTTGCTTGTACTTGAAAAGTAGATGCCAAACAAGAGTGGGCCCAGGACTGAGCCCTGTGGGACACCACTTGTGACAGGCTTTGAGTCTGACATGGCGCCAGCAACTCTGACCCTGTGGGTTCTGTCACTCAGCCAGTTTGCAACCCATCTTGTGATGTATGGGTTAACATTTAAGCTGATGAGTTTTTCAATGATACCCGAAAGTGGGGTATTGTATCAAGGCCTTAGCCAGATCGAGGTAGGCTGTATGGACTGCCTTTCCTCATCAATGGCTTTGGTGACTGTTTCAAAAGTCAACCAAGTTTAAAAGGCATGATCTGCCTTTGACAAAGCCAAACTGGGTTGGATCCAAAGTCTGCAAATTCCCTATGTCTTTATTTATGAGGTCCATTATGATCCTCTCCATGGCTTTGCAGATAAGGCTTGTCAAGCTAATGGGCCGGTAATTTCCAGGGTCGGTGGAGGCACCGCCTTTGTGAAGTGGGACCACAGTTGCAGTGCGCCACTCCCTGGGTACGTATCCAGAGGTAAGACTTTGATTAAACAGCTGTCCTAGCTGTGGGTTTAATTCCTCATTGAGTTCGTGGAGCACACAGCCGGGGCACCATCAGGTCCCATGGATGCTGTGTTTTTCGCTTTGTAGAGAGCAGTTCTAACTTGGGCGCTGGAGATGTTTGGGGGCTGCAATCGTTTGATATAGATATCTCTTCTTTGGGGAGGGAGTGGGGTAGAGTTTGCACTGAACCTGTCAGCCAGTATGTTGGCAATGTCTGTAGGATCAGTAATCTTCACATCATTTTGAACTAGTTCTGAGCATATCTGGGAGTTTCCTCCTAGGTTTCTAACATAGCTAAAGAAGGCCTTATGATTGTCTTTTGAGTCTTTAGCTATTTTTCTCTCGAAATTTGCTTTGGATGATTTTATGAGAGCTCTTAGTTTTTTACTTATAGTGATCAAGGGTGTCTTACCTTTTAAGGATTTTGCTCTATCTTGTAGTAGCTTCCTCCTTTTGTTGTAGAGTTTGTTTATGGCTGGGGTCCACCAGACTGGACGCTTGCCTTTGGTACAAAGAGTCTTTGTTTTGCTTGGGATTGCCTTATCCATGCAGTCCTGCAGGTGTTGGTAGAAGGCATTTGTAAGTGATTCAGCAGCTTGAGTACCTTGGTTTTATTTTGTACATGCTTTGTCAACTGCCTTAATGGTAGAATTGTTTATTTTATCTTTGTGTTACTAAGTGCATTCAATTATTATTATCTTTGCCATTGTGGCCCCAGTTATGACTGAAAAGGTCCCTGGACCTGAAGATTTTTCTAGCTACCAAGGTGTAAGTCAGGCCTTCTTCTGTTACTTCCCCTTGTCATATGCCTAATAATCTGCCTTACAAATTGCACAAATAAAACAAGTAAACCACTGGAACTGATACATTATAGAGCCAATAATCCAAGGAAAAAATGACCGGAAGCTCAGAATTCACAGACAAATAGTTTAATACAAAAAAATCATGGTTTAGCACTCTTGTCAATGTTTTGACATCATCAGAACCATTGAATAACATTCAGAGACAAACAAAACAGTTCTAAAAACAACCCCCTATTTTGAACCAATCATACACTGAAAGGGATAGAAAATCCACCAATTGTATATCATAAGATGCAGTCAATCAAAATTAAATACTGCACGCAATGAAAACCAATTGTATTGAACTATTATAAGTAAAAACACCCCTTTTTTGTTCGGTAACACAGTTTTGTTAAGGTGGGAGATGAACTCTGTTTAATAACTTGATTCACTTAAACAATGTTTCTGTTATTACCGTTAACTTGATGACATTTTTTTATATGGACAAGAGATGTTCACTTGCTCCAAGATTTTGTTAAGTAACTGGAAAGGTCCCCTGTGTTTTTTGAGTTCACCTATCATGTTCATCCGCACACTATGAACTTTCTTGACATCTTTGTGGTAAAGGATGATTCGGGGATGATTGCAGCATTAATCTACAGAAGGCCTACATTTTGCAATTCAGTTTTGCATTTCCAGAGTAACCACCCCATATATCAGAAAAGAGGGTTGGTTAAGAGTCAACACATTTGCATTTCTCTTTTAACATCAAATGATGAAAGATGTCTAAGTGAGTGTGATGTATTGAAGTGGATGTTCTTGGACAGAGGGTATCACTGCAAAATGATTGACAAAACTTGGGATGAAGTTTTTCATGAAAGAACCAATAAATATGGTTTCCAGAACAATGACCTAGAAAATACTGGACTAAGTCTTAACTTTCAGAGTAACATGATATTGGATTATACGAGTGATTCTAGGGATATCAGGGGGATATTATAAAAAAAAATTGCAGATACTACCATGTGATGAAAATCTTAAGGTGCTGTTTGGCCAACCCCCTTTGTTTACTTACAGAAATTGTTACAGTATGAAGAGGATATTGGACCCCCCCCCAAAAAAAAAACACTTCTTATGGTTTTCCAAAAACCAAGTGTAGATGTTGCCATCAGTGTATCTACACTGATTCAAACATGGAAGGTCTGCTGTTTGTGTTATTACACAGGCGTACCTTTTACTGCTGTTTCAACTGTCTTTCAAGCCGTGTTGTTTATTTAGCTTGGTATGGTTCATGCCATCCATTTTATATTGGAAAATCCAACAATTCATTAAACTACAGAATACATCAACATCTTAACAGCATTTTGAAAAAAGATAGTAAAAGTGCACTGGTTGCAATGTGAGAATTTTTCAAGATTTAATTTTTCTGTGTTGGAACAGGTGACTTGTGATGTATCAGTTGGGGACCGGAAGAATTGTTTGCTACATCGTGAAATGCTGTGGCAGTTGGGATTAAATGCCACTATGCCACCTGGATTGAATGACTCTGTTTCAATTACTAGTGAACTAAAATTCAGAGCATCTACAGTCTAATTTTTAATTATTTCTTAGCGCAAGTTTGACAAGTATGTTAATGGCTTGGGATAGGATTGTTTTGCTTTTCATGCACTGGACTGACCGTGCTTTCTCTGAGATTTTATTGGTGTAAAAAAACGGGTGTTTTTCTTTTAATGGATCAATACAATTGGTTTTCATTACATGCAGTATTTAATTTTGATTGGCTACATCTTATGACGTACAATTGGTGGATGTTCTATCCCTTTCAATGTATGACTGGTTCAAATTAGGGGTGTATGTTTTTATAACTGTTTCTATTTGTTTGTCTCTAAATGTAATTCAATTGACCAGTCACATCTTGTCCGCTTGGTGTGGTGATACTGCAAGGTAGTTACCAGCACTGCTTGTTCATGTGCTACATCTCTGTAGGAACATGATGTGGCCACATTCTCTTACATGGCAATTTAGTAAGGTAGTGCCTTTGGAAGTATACTGACTACTGTCCTGTGTACACAGTGACAACAAATGGTACTCTTTTTATTCCTGTTTTTAAACTTTTGACTGAACATATTCAGGTATGCAAAAGTAAGCCATTTACATGCCTTGTCTATGTCTGCTTTTGCATTATCTTGAGGTTCTCACACACAGAAAAACTTTTGGAAGTTAGGTGAACTGGTAATGTTCAAAAATTACCCCTAAGTCTGTACAATGTGTTTTTGTGTGTATGTGTGTGTGTGTGTGTGTGTGTGTGTGTGTGTGTGTGTGTGTGTGTGTGTGTGTGTGTGTGTGTGTGTGTGTGTGTGTGTGTGTGTGTATGTGTGTGTGTGTGTGTGTGTGTGTGTGCATGCGTGCGTGTGCGTGTGTGTATGTGTGTGCATGTGTGTGCGTGTGTGTGTGTATGTGTGTGTGTGTGTGTGTGTGTGTGTGTGTGTGCGTGTGTGTGTGTGTTTGTGTCTGTGTGCCTGTGTGTGAGATGAAAAAAATGTCCCATCCAGAAGTGGATTGCCTTTCCCACATTGCTTGCAGGGATATGTTGTCTGAGCTCCCCATGATCCTAACTTGGATAAAGTAGAATGGATTATGTAGTAGATTTGTTTCACATGCTTTCTCTGACTGATGTCTGAAAACCAATACTTTTAACTTACTTGCTCTAGACCTCTCTCCTGCAGTTTTTTTGTATAAGAGCATTATTTTCCTTTGTTTGAATCATTCTTTTCATCATAAAAGTACCTTTCACTGCCATGACTAGGATGAAAATAGTGCTTCAACTGTAGCAATTTTCACACTTCTTTCAATGCCTGAATTCTTGCAGGTACATTTCCTTTATTTATGTAATCTTATAGTGTAATCTGTCACTTCTCTTTATTCTTTATTAAATATGTTTGTTTTTCTGAAGTTTAAAGTGCATATTGTCAGCAGAGCTATGTGGGCAATGCCACAGTGCCCTATAGCAGAATATCAGTGTACTAGGAATCAGATACACAATGAACAGCAGCTGAATTGAACCCTGTGCTGCTACATGGAGCTGTGCTCATGTTCCCCCTACTAGTGCATGCAACACAGTTACACAGGCTGTTACAAACATACACGTGCACATGCACACGCGCACACACACACACACACACACACACACACACACACACACACACACACACACATGAATACATACACACACACACACACACACACACACACACACACACACACACACACACACACACACACACACACACACACACACATGAATAAACACACACACACACACACACACACACACACACACACACATGGTCTTGGGTCTGCGTATATACTTATACAAACATACAAACACATGTTTGCACTGATGGTTTTACAGTACTTACCTCCTGTGAGGTTACTAGTCCCACTCCTGCCATAAGACCACTTCCCTGTTAGCATTGAAAAGGTATTGTTTGATCACTATATCTGGCTGCTCCAATCAAAGTGAAAAGTAATGTGGAAGTGCATGTGGCAAATTAATGGTGGTCATGCTCTTGGACTGCAACATCTGCATGATGCCTTTGTCTGTCAGACCACGGTAGAGATATGGACCAGAGCCATATTACTGCAGTGGTGCTGCAGCTCTCTCTGAATCAGAAATCCATATAGCATTGTAAAAACCTACCTGAAACAGGCTTCCACATTGTAATACAGGGTTGTAAACATACCTGATGGAGTGTAGTTTAAACAAACTGCAAAGCTAGCTTGTGTACCTTTGTTAAGGTATACATATATGTCTAGGATGCTGTGTTAGTACATGTATCACTGTTGGTTTGGACATACAGTTTCTTGCAGATGAACATCTGGCAAAATGATGAACAGTTTTGTTTACTGTTTTCTTCACTGGTTTCCTGCATTAAATGTTCTGTGATGTTTTTCCCTTAAGTGCTACAGTACATATCGTACAACACATATTTCATCAGGAGCTAGGTATGTATACCTCAAGCTATTTCCAAGTCAGCATATTTTAAATAAATTATATAGAAGGCACAGACGAAGGGAAAGAGAGAACACATGCAGATCAGAAAAATATTTTTGGTGGAAGGGAGGGTGAAGGCACATGGACTGTACTGTTTCACACATGAATTACATGTAATGTAGATATTTAGATGTGACTGTCTTTTTCAATAAATTATATGCTACATGCATTGACTTCATTGCAAATGCCCATAGTAATGGAAACACAGGCATTAGACCAGGTGTCAGAACCAGGTGGTGTGGACAGTGATGATGAAAATGTTCAGTACCTGGGGACTGCATGCCTAGTAACCATCTTGCATGACATGATACGACAAGGAAGGCATTAAGGAAAACACATATTAATTAGCAGGGAAGTGTTAGTTATCGTGTACAGGACTAAAAAACAAAAACAGACTTCATGGGTGAAGCTTTCAGCTTCTAAGGACATCTGGCTAACTCAACACACATTAATGGGGGTTCACTGGGTAATGAGGGGTTCTAGCAACACAGTATGGATTTGCAGATGTAAGGCTGCATTGGTATATTTATACAGCTGCATTGTTTAGAGACTGTAGCACAAGCTGTGTGAATGAGGTTTACTTTCTTTGAGGCATGTAGCACTATGTAATATGGAAGGCTGACTCAAAATATGAGGGTAAACAAGGCCTGGACATGAAATAGTAATAAGGACCTGAACTTGGCTGGAGGACTAAGGACAGTGACACTAATGAAAAAGTAATAACCATGTCAAAGATATATCCACTTGATGTATGGTAGACTCCTTTATAATGCAATGCTTTTTTGCTATTTTGTGACATTTTAAGAATATTATTTGGAAAATAAGCTTCATTGTAGGTATTATAAAATTAATGGCAGTGATTTTAAAAAGGAGAGGTTTGCAGGGTGATTTAGGTAAATTGCAGAACTATATGGCATGGCAATAAATCGGATTCACTGCCGTATGCACGTAGGATAAAGCAAGTCTGTCTCTCTTACTCTCTCTCTGTATATATATATATATATATATATATATATATATATATATATATATATGTGTGTGTGTGTGTGTGTGTGTGTGTGTGTGTGTGTGTGTGGGTGTATATGTGTATATAAAATATGTATATAATATGTGTACGTATGTATATCTACATATCTATTTATGTGTGTGTTTGTATGTGTGTGTGTGTGTGTGTGTGTGTGTGTGTGTGTGTGTGTGTGTGTGTGTGTGTGTGTGTGTGTCTATAGATATAGATTTATAGATATATATAATTTATATGCATACACACACACACACACACAGATATATACCACACTCACAAGATATAGCTATATGTGTGTGCGTCTGTGTTTCAATAGATTGTGTTTGTGTGTGTGTGTGTGCATGTGTGTGTGTGTGTGTGTGTGTGTGTGTGTGTGTGTGTGTTTATGTGTGCATTTGTATTAGGATATATGTGTTTGTGTGTGTGTGTGTGTGTGTGTGTGTGTGTGTGTGTGTGTGTGTGTGTGTTTGTGTGCATTTGTATTAGGATATATGTGTTTGTGTGTGTGTGTGTGTGTGTGTGTGTGTGTGTGTGTGTGTGTGTGTGTGTGTGTGTGTGTGTGTGTGTGTGTGTGTGTGTGTGTGTGTTTGTATTAGG
Organism: Protopterus annectens; assembly: GCF_019279795.1. Taxonomy (NCBI): domain Eukaryota; kingdom Metazoa; phylum Chordata; order Ceratodontiformes; family Protopteridae; genus Protopterus; species Protopterus annectens. Next base: position 1,573,034,156 of record NC_056741.1, on the reverse strand, counting down.
AAACCCCATGCAATGGCTGGGGATTGGTGAGAAAATGTGTATATACACTCCTATAGATAGAATTTCTAATGCCATGTTGTGTTAAGTATTGTTGTGAAAGTCTACAGAGGTAAAACTTACCAGAGTAGCAGCAGTGGTGCAAGAACAGTTTACCAAAATGATAAGATGGCGGAACAATACTTAAAAAGAGAAAATGAAATAGCGATCCTAAGCAGTGTGTGGTAAATGGACAGGAAGGAGAGCTATGTTCAGAGCACTATTAGGAGATGCTGAAGTTAATCAGGAAAAAGCCATGCCTGATGCCAAATTAGAAATAATACAAAGACATTGCCACCCCAGAAACACCTTTTGATATTCTTAGAAACCACAATGAGTAATCTCATCTCGTTTAATAGATATAAAGTTATGCACTTAAGATAAAGCAATTTTCTCTCCCCACTCTCTCTCTGAATATATATATATATATATATATATATATATATATATGTGTGTGTGTGTGTGTGTGTGTGTGTGTGTGTGCACATCACAGGTCTATTTAGCTTTTTTTGCATCCAGTGTTTCCCTGAATCCGCTGCTTCCAAAACACCCAACTGATTTTTGCTAATCAGGCTTCATCAGTGTAATGTATAATTCATTTTTGTTGGTTAGACTTTCTCTATATATCTATAGATATCTATATCTAGCTATCTATGTGTGTGCACATGTATATATATATATATATATATATATATATATATATATATAAATAATATAAAATAATAAAAAAAAAATATATATATATATATATATATATATATATATATATATATATATATATGGTCTACTTGAAAACACTGACACACCAAAACACCGACGACGAGAACACCGAGACCGGAAGATCGACAACTGAGATGGCCGACTGTTTAAAAGCCCGATGCTGAGAATACCAACATATTAAAGTAAGTGTGCGATAGTGACAGACTTTAGGGTTAGGGGTGGGTTAAGTGAGTTAGGGTTAGGGTGCGGGTAAGGTAAGTGTGCCATAGTAACAGACTTTAGGGGTAGGGGCGGGTTAAGTGAGTTAGGGTTACGGCACGGGTTAGGTGAGTGTGCGATAGTGACGGACCTTAGGGTTAGGGTTTGGGTTAAGGTTAGTACATAGATAGTTGTGTATGTAAGGTTTAGTGTAGGTTTGTAAGGTTTTTGTTGTGCTTGTGTTGTGTGTGTGTTTTTCGGAAAAGGTATTTGTTTTGTTTTGTTGATTGTCGGGATTGTGGTTTGTCGGTCATGTGAAGTTTCATGCTTTTAAACTGTCGGTCATCTCAGTTGTCGATCTTCCAGCCTCGGTGTTCTCGTCGTCAGTGTTTTGGCATGTCGGTGTTTTCCAGTAGACCTATATATATATATATATATATATATATATATATATATATATATATATATATATATATATACATGTGTGTATATATGAGCGCTACAGAATCCTGAAAGACCAAAATCCTGAAACCAAAATCTCGAAAGTTCAAAATCCTGAAAACACATAGGATACCAACACTTACTATATTCCAGCACAAGTACATACAGAAACATATTACATTTCATCTATATGCAGGGGGCAAGCCCCCCTGCACCCCCCACACCCCCTGCTACTTAAATATATCAACTCCGAGATTGCACTTCACTACACTAAGTGCAATCTTGGAGTTGATATATTTAAGTAGCAGGGGGTATGGAAGGTGCAGCCCCCCACATGGGGGTGCAGGGGGGCTTGTGTTTTATTTGTTTCTGTATGTACTTTTGCTGGGATATAGTGAGTGTTGGTATCCTGTGTGTTTTCAGTATTTTGAACTTTCAAAATTTTGGTCTCAGGATTTTGGGCTTTCAGGATTCTGTAGTGTTCCTACATATATATATATAATATATATGCATGGATCTACTTTTAAATGCTGTAGTTCCAGAATCCCGAAGATCAAAATACCGAGACTGGAATGCAGAAATCTCACAATACTAAAACTTTAAAACACTGATGCCCAAAATACTGAAAGTTTGCAATGACGAATGTAATAACACTGAAATTTAAAGTGCCAGTGTCAGAATACTGATATTACCAGAGAGTCCGTATTTAGTGTTCGTAAATGAGGTATGTCTGTTTAAATTTGCATTGGAAGTATGTGAGCAAATATGGCAGATAGTTTGTATGCTGCCGGCAATAGTGGAAGTGTGTACAGTACTATAACATAAAAAAAGAGGTATATGCCCTTTTCCCCACTGTAGTGTGATCCCAGAGTTGTTATATATAGTTGGGGGGATGTGGAGGGCACAGCCCCCAACTTAGTTGGGTTTTAGATAGTCCACTTCACAGAAGAAAGGTAAGTGAGTAGTTATTAATTTTTACAAAGAGTTCTTTGTTGTTTTTGGAAGTATACAGTGTTCTATTTGTGTAGTACTGCTTTGGTGTAGAGAGTTGTATGTAAGGTTTGCACATTTGTATTTGGTATTTTGGACTTCGGTGTTTTAAAGTTTCAGTGTTGTGAGATTTTGGCATTCCAGTCTTGGTATTTTGGTCTTCGGGATTCTGGAAATACGGTATTGAAAAGTAGGTCAATATATACCTCTATATATATATATATATATATATATATATATATATATATATAGAGAGAGAGAGAGAGAGAGCGAGAGAGAGAGAGAGATATCAGTGCGTGTGTGTGTGTGTGTGTGCGTGTGTGTGTGTGTGTGTGTGTGTGTGTGTGTGTGTGTGTGTGTGTATATATATATATATATATATATATATATATATATATATATATATACAGCAACAAGCGATCCCGAACACAATGAAGGACGTCTTCTTTGATAAAGTCAACGGCAGCCAGAAGTAGACAAACGAAAACAGTTTATTGAAGAAAATTACTCATCCAACCCTCAGATTAAGCGCTTTCGTCTCCAACACGGAGACTTCATCAGAATCTAAGGTAGCACAACACCACATCCCTTATATACTAAATACATCCAATTAGCTGACATTTAATTAGATAATAAGTAAATAAGTTAATGAATCAATAACTTGATTATATGCTGATGCAGTTTTCTCAGCATACAGGACACTGGCTGGTCCACTGAATATCCCATCCGGTTCTGCTGTCCATACAGTGGGGTTGGGGATTAGGATGGTGCAGGGTGTGTGAAGGATGCTTAAAAAGATCTCTGAAATGGAGTGGTTGGAGAAGGATGAATGATTCCTACTGCTATGCATGTTAGCACTGAGAGAATAAAAATTGTGATGGAAATTCAAAAAGGAGTTTCTGTGCATTTCATTAGTGCCTGGATACATGACAATGAGGGCTAAAATGCTAAGTTCAACCCAGTCAACCCAAGTTCAACTAGCAGCTTGGATGATGGAACATGGAGGTGAGGTTGGGTAAGAATGAGTGCCTAAAGTCATTTCACCCATCTTGAGCAGAAAGGATAGTGATTCTGGTTGGCCAGTTGCTACTGTAAACACTGAACGTTGCCAGGACTGGAAACATGAGCTTGGCTTTCTAAGAAATGAATAACTTTCTGTAGTGTGTGTGTGTGTGTGTGTGTGCGTGCGTGCGTGTGTGTGTGTGTGTGTGTGTGTGTGTGTGTGTGTGTGTGTGTGTGTGTGTGTGTGTGTGAGTGCACATATACTATGAGGTTATAGTAGGTTCCCATGGTGATGCAGGTGATCAAGTCAGCCACCAGTTTAGGGGTTAGGGCTTTAAAGTTAAAAGCCTTGCTGATGGCTGTTGTAATCAGCTTTCACTTCATGGTGAACAAACCATTCCAAGTAACCATTCTCTTCCTGCAATGGCCAAATGGTCCAGTAAATCATAAAGATGGTGATGCTAGTCAGACATAGATTACAAAAAAAATGATTAAAAAATGTCTTTTTACTGTCAATCAACAAGCAGTAGTAGGGCTACACTTCATCATCAGTGGGAGATAAAGAGAGGCAAGACCAGTAATAGATAGTGGTATCATTTACAACCATCTGTAAAAAGATATTGCTTCAAAAAGAAAAAGCCAATGCCCTGAAATGCATTGCTAAAAGCAATGATGTAATATAGGTTAGCACTGGAGTTCAAGTTTCAAGATTCAGCTGTACAGAGACACGGTGCAGCCCTCGAATGAGCACATTATGGCTACAGTGATCTTTTGTTAGGATATTGTTATATTATCATTTCATTCACAGAAGCAATAGGTTTAATCTGATAAATTAATCAGATGCTTCTCTCAAGACCACCAGTCTTAAATCCAGAAATCATTTAGGGAAGTGACTTTAAAATATCTTGCAAGAAAAAGGTAAATACTTTAACAATTAATATTTAGCATGGTTGTATTATAATTTGATTATAACCAAATGTTTGAGGATAATAGCTATGCTATTAAATTATTGTAATCTGTGCAAATTAAAAATAAATAGTGTGGGAAGAAATGGCCAGGGAATTGTTATGGCTAGGCTTGTATAGGCCCTAGGGCCAATAGCCTAGTACCAGCCTATGAACAGTATACTTTGAAAATACATACATTAATGAGTTTCACAAATGTTTTATTACACTGCATATAATAGCTAAATCTGCTGTTTAAAGATACAATATGCAAAATTTATCAGGCAAAGCTTAATTAAGAGATTATATGCCAGACAACAGTATAGGCAACACCATCATTAATTTTAATATTTAAATACACAATAAGAAGATGGGTAAAGTTTCCGAGCTTATTATCTTCATGCACTGTGTAATTAAAAGCAAAAAGACAAGAGGAGAATGTAAGTATTACTTTCTGTATTGTGAATATTTTGAGATACAGTAAGCAGCTATTAGCCTGTAACATGTAATTCTGACTGCAGTATCAATTTGCTCTGAGCAACTTGCATTCTGTAGATTTGGCATTGATTCCTACTGTCTGTGCTTAACATAGTATTCGAATGGTATTTAGCCAGGTGAAAGCTCTCTGCTCATCCTAGAAAAAAGTACACAGCCAATAAAGGCTGGGGTATTAATTAACTTACGAAACTTACAATAGTCGTCCAATTGGCCTCCTTAAATAACATTGAGTAAGGGATAAGTGATGCTTTTACCTTGCACATTAAATAAAAAAAGTGATACAAAGATCTTACAGTCAGTGGTTGCTTTAATAACATAGATAGGTTTTGGAAGTCCTCATAAATTCCAGTGTGTTTTTTTCACAGTCTCTAGTATTTCAGAGCTGCGTACAATAGCAGACACATTTCCCCTAAGGAATCAATGCAGTCTGTCCATATTGCCTTTACCTATAAAGACAACATGTAATAGCTGTTTACTGTCTAGCTGCACCAGCTTGTATATTTTAATACCTATGTTCACTGGTGACTGGTTAACAGTCAGTCTGCCGTTGTACCTGGCTGAGATAATATTTATAATGTGATCGTGAGATAATATTTATAATGTGATCGTGCTGGAATTCTGGTACAGCATTTGCCTGAAAAGGGTTACCTGTGAACCCAGTAAACAAACAGTAAGAAGTAAAAATGAACAGGTCTTTGAAGTACATATCCTAATACTAGATATGACACCTTTATGAAATAAGAATACATTAGACAGAAACAAACGGACTGCCTGAATTCTGGTGCAAAATTAGGCTTAGCATGTGATATTCTGAATAATATCCATTGCCTTTCATGTTCAGAGATCACAAAACTAACATGGGTCATCAATAAATTCATTTGAACTACATTAAGTCTTCTATCAAGGTTGTGAGTTTATCATGGAAAAGGGAACTAATGAAACGATGAAGTCTTGCCACGTACAAAACAAATGAGGAGCCTCATTTACACAAATGTCCTGTAGTACTTTTAGAAAAACAAATCTGCAAAACATGAAAGCTTTAATGACAATGTAATGCCCCCTGGGGTCTTGAGTTATCAAAGACAATAAGAAAAGCATAACCGTGTGTGCTACAAATTGTTGAAATGTTGTAAAATGTGAGATAAGAAAGGAAATATGCTAGTATATGTTAATACTGGATTATTTAAGTAGCAAAAATGATAAAGTATTTAACCACAAAAAAAAGAAAGAAGGACAGTGTAAAAGCTAAACATTAAAATAAAGTATTAGCCATGAAATTCCTAAGAGGTTTTAGTGCTTCCAATAAATATGTATCAAACGTGGATGCAATGTCTTGAGAAGTGAAATTACATAACTCAGCTGAAGGCATGTAGTGGGTAGCTCTGGAAAATCTTTCATTAGCAGTTCATTAGGATGTAGTTAAAAGTAATCACCACAGGCATTTAAAAGTCATTTAGGGATATCACAGCTTATGAGAAAATATGCTAAAATGGGGAGGCTTGGTTCAGTTAATTACTATTGCTAACTACTGAGTTAACAATACCAAGTCATATAGGAATTAAAAATGTTGATGTGAGAGGCAGAAATCTATTCTGAAAGTTAAAAAGAAAAGACCCAAATCTTTAAGAAGACATTTGGTGCTACAGTGTTTCTTGGGAAAACTGTTTAAAGCTGTTGCCAGCATTTGGAGAAAAAAATGATCGCATCATAGTCATACGTCTCAACCTCTAAGTGCAAAGAATCTAGACAAAGCATAACATAATGGTGGTCTAAGGCATTTTCTGAATGATATAAAATTTGAAACTCACATGTATGTCATTATTTAGTGACTTCATTCCTCAGTGATTTACCAGAAAATCACAAATTTTATGAGGAAGAGACCAAAAATATGAGACAAGGGTCTGGACAGTCTGCAAAATTCTGAACAGTTGAAAGGGATGCTCATAGTCCTGTGAGGAATGTTTATACACTTGCAGTGAATTACAGAAGCAGAAGAAGATGCCCAAACATATTTAATTGTAAATTAGTATGAGGTATTTAACGTGTAAAACTGACAATGACTATCTTTAGCTTTACCAGGTAAAATAACATTACAATGCATAGAGTAATTATGGGAGTGCATAATACAGAAAACAATCAGAATGGTGCCGTGGTAATGGTAAGGTAATGTACTCAGACTAGAGTGCATATACAACTGAATTGTATGGTAAGTCGTCATTCATGATACTCAACAATTATGTCAGAAATAGATACATGAATAAGAATGGAACGATGTTTGTTTACACAGTTTCAAAACATTACTAGAAAGATAATCAAACAGGGCAGGAAACAGTGCTTACACACCAAGCTGAGGACTACATTAGGAAACAGAGGTGCAATGACATTGGAACAAACAGTGTTATACTGCTGTTGTTGTGCTAAAGCAATATGCATGGCTGACATGATGGATGACATAAAAGCTAGCGGACCCCAGTTGGTGCGTGCTCACTTGCACAGTGCAGTGACATACTGCAGCAGGTGTCACCTGGCATTCAACAAGGACAGCATAGACAAAACACAGCAGCCAACTGAAAGATCAGTCGGCATGTGCACAGTACAGAGGCAACCATGTTTATTATACAAATGGGGAGGGAATGTGGCAAATAGGAAAGGGGAGAAGAGCAGTTAGAGTTAAGCATAGAAGGGTACAGTTGATGCTAGAGGCATTGACCAGCATTCTGCCTGCTGTCTTCAAGAGCCACACTGTGGTCCAGGAACTGCTTCCTGAGCAAGAAAAACAAGAACATTTTGCTCTGTCTGGCACATAATGTAGTACCTCTGCATTCCCAAGTTCATGAGCAAAGCCTATGGTCTACTCATGGAGCAAAGTTAGAGCTCTGTGCACAATGATGTACATCCATGAGTTATGTGTTATATAACGTAATGCTGCACCATGGTGTTGATCATGTACGAATGCCATATGCATGATCATACAAGTCACATGCTCTGCGTTCACTGTGATGTGCATGGCTGGTGCCATCATGTGTGGATAGCATATTATGTGCAGGTAGCAATTCCCAAACAAGGGGAATTACCATGCAAGTGGTATATAAATTACAATTACCATAACAAGTGCTAAAAAGACACACACACACACACACACACACACACACACACACACACACACACACACACACACACACACACACATGCATATGCTGCATAACTACTGCTTTACACTTATTTCAGTAAATGCACATAGTGTGTAACTGTATTTATACCAGCTAGTTTAGTGACAGCTGTTTAACAATGATCATATAGCAGTGACCAAGTCATTTTTATCAGTAGAAGGCCTCCATACCCACACTTTACTGAAGGTGTGCAGCTTAAATGTCTGACTGTTGTAAGAAAATAACAATAGCGGTGGTCACTGTAATGTACATCGTCTACATCAAAGAAACACATGGTAATCATAGCAAAGTATTCATCTTTCTTAAAATGCACACTAGTCATGCAAAACTAGATTAGTGATCATTTAAACTCAGCAAGTAAGAGGACCAACTACCTTCAACCACAGATAGTCCCCACTCCACCCCCACCCAGCAGTTATAACCACTTCTGTGTAAATGTCAGACATTTGGTTCTGATAAAATTGTGGCTATATGACATTCACACAAAAAGTGTGAATGTAGACATTGAAGTATTCAAAAGACATATTTTAAATATTGCTCTCATAATCTTAGAAAACTGCTAAAATATAAGGTTATGCTTTTTCTGAAGAGCAAGAACTCTTGAAACATAAATGACACATGACTGTCACTATTGAATGATAAGTGTAATGTTCAGTGATTTGCAAGAGAACCACACATTTTATAAGGAAAAGACTAAAGATGATGCCAAATACGGGACATTCTGAGAAGTCAAGGACAGTTTCCAGCTTATTTCATGCCATACCTCTCAACTTCATGGCTGAAGAATTCTGCACAAAACCAAAAAGAATATGGGGATAAAGTCCCAAAATCAGGGTTAATTTTTACATATTACTCTAATTCACTTAATTCATTTAGAAAGTTAACAGAACCATACGTTTTGCTTTAACATGCATGCTCAGAACTATAAAATGTATGAAAATCTAATTGTGGGCATTACTGACTAATTGTAATCCTTGGTAATTTACCAGAAATGTAAAGTAAAAACCAAGGCAGGAAAAGGTAAAATGTGAAATAGAATCGGGGCATTCTGCAAAATCCAGGACAGTTGAGAGGTATGTTTCACATGAATACATGTTTATCCCAGCCGCTCAGCCTGTTGACTTCTTTGTTCAGGAATCACAGAAAGCCAAAAATAATGGAGGGACAAAGGTCCAAAATCAGAGACAGTTTCAAATATTGCTCTAATTCATTTAGAAAGTTAATAGTTTTACATCAAAATATATTTACTGAGGAATGAGAAATATTAAACACTAAGGACTGGCTTATTAATAGACTATAATTCTCACTAATTTGCGAGAAAAAAAAAAGGAAAGAACAAAAAAAAAAAAAAAGAGACAAAATTAGAGACAAGTGAGGTATGCCAAACCATCTGCTTTAACAATAACAACTTACTTTCTGAGATTTAGACTGTACTTCCTTGCTGTTTTATTTATTTATTTTTTTTTAAGTCTTTCAAAATTTCCAGGCATTTGGCTCAATCTCATCTGAGAACTACACAAAGAATCCTGATTTGTTGTGTGGATCATGGCTGGGACCGAGCTGGAAGCTGAGAAATACTGGCATTTTGTAGAAGAGAGCTACAGTAGAAGCAGGTTTTTGCCATCTGGAAAAAAAAAATGAATTTGAGGAAAGACAAAGAAGTTCCCTTTGGCAGAATAGTGCTCAAGATGTCTGCCTAGCTGGTCTATGTGTAAGGTCGACCACTATGGGTGATAGGGCTTGGCCATAATATTATTGTAAATCAAATCTTTCTGGTAAGAAGATAAAACCTGAAGTGAGTGAATTGGGAGTTATCTCAAGTATTCTTAATTTACTTTCACTATTGTATGTCACGCCATCCTTCAGGAGTTAAGTCTTTTTCACCTCCATCATAACTATATGGAAATAATTATATAACTTAAGTGGTACAGGAGATACATAGGTAGGAATCTGACAATTTTATATAGAGCAGTCAAAAACCAACAGGCTACTAGGTAAAGACTAAGTTCCTTTGTACAAATCAAAATAAAAATGTGTAAAAAAAAACAAGTACTAAGTCAACATGGCTATGAGATATAATTTTATTACAGAGTGATTTATTACAGAGTGAGCACTTTCATGATTTAAAAATCGCTTCTTCAGATTATTCTACAACAAATTTAATGAACCATTTAAATAACTCTCAACCAACAAAAAACAAAGCATTAACATACAACCAGCTCCAGAAAACTTACCAAGTCAAAAACAGATTAAAAACAAAACATGCTCTATATGCATATCATATCCCATCTAAAATTATCAAGCCAAAAAGAAAAATCAAAAATGCAGAAGAGTGAATCTCTAATGTCACTCTTCTCTTTCAAATGTCTTTGTTTTGCAGGGGAGCAAGCCCCCCCTGCATCCCCTGATGTGGAGAGAAAGTCCCACACCCACCTCCCCAAAACTTATATATAGTAACTCAGAGATCACCATACTTCTGAGGAAAGGAAACAGTCCAGGAAATGGCCATCTTACACTTTATATGTGTAAGTTTGTTTCTCAGCCATTCAGTTTATTTGTTTTGAGATTCACTGTAGCGAGTCCAAACATTTCAAATGGTTACTCTGAAAAAAATACAGTACTTTAGGATTAGTCCTACTGAACACTTCTAACTCACTCTCACTGTCAGATATAAACTTCATGAGTAATTAAAATGTCAGACAAATCTGCATAGCCCTGTGGCACAGAAGAACAAAGTCAAGCTTATGTCCTGGACAAAGCAGATTTTAATTAGTGTGCACTGGAATGGCCCCATGGGGAGGATGGAAAGAGTGGACAACTCTGACTTACCTATCATGGTATGGAAGGAGGAAAGTAGTTCCCCTACACTGCTGAACCTGGCCAGCTAACAATGATCTAGCAGGCCATACCTGAGTTGAGTTATACTGGCTATATGTTGAAAGTGTGGCAGTTGATAGCTGTGTGAATGCACATCTAATTCCTTAATCAGCAACAGCTGCCTGTCATCACTGTAGAGACAAAACTAGGGACAACTGAGGTATGTCAAGCCATCAAACAAGAGCATATTGCAGTAGAAATTAAATACCACAACATGTACTGCTACATCCAAAACCTAAAGTCACCTGGAAAAAAGCTTCACCAACCGAAGTATGCTTAAACCCTCCACTAACAATAATGTGCTGAATAGTGACTCCATAATAAGACTTAGCTTCTGTCTTCAGAAGGCTGGACAAAAAACAGGGCAACAGTGAGTTGTCTTTTTGATGCCAAGAGCTGAAGTATCTCAAATCCCCTCAAAACCTGTAAAACAAAGAAATATGACTACAGCATGGTGGTGGTCCATGTGGGTACAAATAGTCTGCTTTGCAAAATCTTAAGGGAAATGTAGAGAGACATTTCCAAGCTCTCTATGCATGTTGCAAGTGCAGGAATACTACTGTCACCAAGAATGATGCCAAGGCACAAGGAAAAGATAAGATTTCAACAACTGTCTCAGTAACCGCTGTCATTCTAGGGACATTCAGCATGTGACAGCATGGTATGAACTGCTGCAAATCCATGCCTGCTTTACAAAAGATGGCTTGAACCTTTCATTCCAGGGCTTCCATATATTGGTTAAACCCTTTGCTGCCCCAATAGTGCTTTTCATAAGCAGGTTATAGCTAATGGGTTTTCTAACATAAAAGACATAACCAACACAATACTGGACAATATCAGTGTGGCACTGCCCAGTGCTAGGTGTCTGAATAATTAATTGCCTGATCTTGAAGCCTTCCTGCATTTCATGTTTGTATTATTACTGAAATTTGGTTTTAAAAGTGCAGAAAACACCCTCTCTATACCAGAGTTTTGTACCTGCTACACCTTTTGACCCAGTGCGAACTGTGGTAGTATATCTGTATTTGTTAAAGGCCATATTTCCTTGAGGTAGACTTCCAGAGACCCACAAACAGAACTCACTCTAAATAAAGCCAGCTGTAAGATCATAGCATATTACAGGACCTCTCTTTTTCCTCAGTTGTTTTTATTGAAAATTTTAACAACAAAACATTAATCTGTTTATATTCTATTTATAAATTTTATTGCTTTTTTGTGGACCTTTTCTCCCCAGGCCTCCACAGAAAATGGTTTTCTGCCCAGTCGGACCTTCCTGGCAAACAAATGTAAAATAAATAAATTAAATAAATAATAAACAACAGCTATTTAAAAAAGTGTGTACTATAATATAAAGCTTTTTAAACAGAAAAAGAAATATAAGAGTAGTTGTTAGTTAATTATTAAAGTCTGTTTATTCAACAGTTCTTTTAATTTCAGCCATATAATATGAGGTGATTCTAAGATGTTCTTGTCATGATCCTGATAAGTTCAAGATGGCAAACTTCACATGCCAACTGTACAAATTCCTTTATAATAGCAGTCATCTGATTCTTCCAGTTCTTGGTGATGACTTTTCTTGCTAATGTTACGATAGTCTATAAAAAGGCTATCTTATTTTCATGACACAAGTGGGAATAGGTATATTAAATAAAATAAGTTATTATATTAACCCTTTAATTGACAGCTAATCAATGTTCACTGAGAAAACACTTAATATTCACTGTCCAGGTTTTATGTACGTCTTTCCATTTGGCATTATAATTGTTATGTAATCAAGAAATTATTGTCTTAACAATTGAGGATAAGGAATATAATTCTAAATCCAGAAAACCAATACCACTCAATGTCCAGTCTCTAATACTATGGTTTAAAGCCAATCTAGGCTTATTAGAAAATTATAAAAATTTCATAAACAAAGAATTATACTCTTTTATATTTTTTGGGAATGGGAGGGATAAAGATTGTATTATATATATAATTTTAGGAAGGATGATCATGTTAATTAGTGAAAAAAATATTCCATTTATTAGGAGTTTGTTGTATGGAATTTAAGTTATTATTATTATTATAATTAAGGGTTGTTATATCTTTAATATTATCAGACAAGAATATCCCTAAGTAAGTGATTTTACCATCTTTTACAAAGTATTTATGTAATTTCTTATCTATTTTATTAATATTATAATTAACAGGTAACATTTTAGTTGTCTGCAGTGGTGAAGTGGTTAGTGTTGTTGCCTCCCAGCAAGAAGTTCTCCAGTTCGATTCTCAGCTGGAGCACCTTCTTTCTGGATTCTGCATGTCCTCCCTGTGATCAAGTGAACTTTAAAGGCATGCAAGTAGGTGCGTGAGTGTGTGTGTTCCTTCTGTGAAGGTTGGGTGCCAGGTTAACAACTCAACACTGTAAACATCTACTGCCAATCAGTAACGGACTGGTGATCCACTGTGGTGACCCATAACAGGGAAAAGCCAAAAGATGTTTTATTTTAGTCCTTTTCTCATTAAAACTGAGTCCCAATTTTTCTGGAATATTTCTATTGTTTGGAATACTGCAATAAGAGAATACCACAATAAGAATCAATCAAAGTTAAGAGGATGTCATCTGCAAATAACAGTATTTTGGGCATTAAATCATTATTTATTAGTATGCCTTTGATGTTTTTATTTGATCTTATATAATTTGATGACTCCTGATACCCATGTCCATTTCTTAAATAAACTAGATGAACTTCAAACACACAAAACCTCCATCATCCTTGGAGACTTTACCTGTCAATAAACTGGGAAACCTATATCTCAAATTAAGCTATGCACAAACCTTCCTTGATTTCAACAAGAATTCCCTGGATCAAACAGTAATTGAGCTCACTAGAGGTCAAAATATTCTTGACCTGGTCCTTACAAATGTGGCAACAATATGCACCATCCCACAGGTATACCCTTCCCCAGTGAAGTCTGACCTCAAATTGGTAACCTTCTATTTCAAAATTCCTAAATATCACAATATTCAAAGATTCAAGCATATAAACTTCCAGCAATTCTATGATGAACTCTCTAAGTTTAAATATAAGCCTCCCCCCCAAAAAAAAATATATAGACACAGCTTGTAGTTATGCAAGTAAATTCTACGCTTACCTAGAAAACAGTATAAACCTATCAGTCCCTACCAAAATTAAAAAGAGAAAGGAAACAGCAAGCTAGCTTGGTGGTCCACATGCATAAATAAACAATACAATAAGAAAAAGGTGTATTAGAATATAGTGTTCTGATGAACTTGAAATAAAAGCCCTTAATGTTAATAAATGTGTTTGCTGAAGGAGCTCCAGGTGTTTTTTACTGGATTAATTATTAGAGTTTATTGCAAAACTATAGAAAACAATTCAAGGTTAACATCAAAAGGCTATCCAAGGTACTATAAAACAATATCAGGAACAATAAGACATCTATGAACTTAGTCTGGTATTGGAAGATAAACATAATTACACCTATGTCAGGAAGTTACAGAATAATTCCCAGTATTGCTCTGAACTTAATCAAAATGACACTACCTACTCTGACCCAGTGGATGTTGCAAATATACTGGCAAACAAATTCACTGCTAATTTCAACCCAGAGTCATCCATAACCAACACACATATACCTAAGGATTTAAAACTCTGTGTGTTCACAAAAGAACACTTGTTTAAAGTACTTCCTAAAACGAAACATTTTCATTAACAACTTTCATCTCTCCATTCCAGATACCTCTGTAATTCAGTATGCAAATGACTCCACTATTATCTGTATTGCTGACACCCCCTCTGACTTACTATTAAAAACTCAATTAGCCTTTTCAAAAACTGAAACTTGGATGCAGAACAACCACCTTACTCTAAATGCGACCAAAACAAAACTAATGGTATTTACTCCTTCCAGAACTTCCACCATTGATAATTCCTCCTTCACTATACTAACCCAAAACAACACCCCCATTGAAATCATATCTCACACAAAGCTCCTTGATGTCATCATCGACAATCATCTAAAATTCGACATCCCTATAATTACAGCTATTAAAAAAACTCATCAGAAATTAGGTCTCTTGTAACAACATAATTACTTCCTTACTCCAGCTACCAGAAAGACATTAGCCTGCTCCTACCCTCTCCCCTCTCTCACATATGGTGCCCCCCTGCACACCGATATCCAACTCGGTTTACAATCCAAGTTAGAATCCTGCTACAATAAAATCAGCAAATTTACCACCAACTCCAAATATTCATCCCATCACTGCCCCTCTCTTCAATCTCTTCAATGGCTTGAGTTACCAAACTAACTAAACCTGCTAAAACACTCCACAGCTCACAAACTCGTCTTCAAACTTTCTAGCTGTCCAGCTCCCTCCTGCACCTTGTCCCCCTATATTCCAAATCGCCCACTCCAGTCAGAAAACCAAAACCTATTACAAATTCACAAACCCTCTAGGCCCCCTGGCTGCCTCCTGTTATCTTACTCCATAGCCAAACTTTGGAACTCCCTCCCACTCTCCCTTCAAAGCACGGCAAATCCCACCAACTTCAAATCCCTCCTTCACTCATATCTATCCTCCAAATGGATTTGCCCCTTCTCTTCACCCACATGAGTTCCCACTTTTTAATTGATCATTCACACTTAACACACTGCTCATCTCTTGCATCCTCTATTCTACTAACATATTCTCTGTATATACTATGCTATGTTCACTTTGTCTATAGAACAAATTTTCACTACCAGTAGACCTATACTACCATCAACTTATGCTAAATCACTAAGTTGTACTGTAACATGTACTGTATGTCTGTTGTTTTTGAACAGCTAAATTCACTAAGTTGTACTGTAACATGTACTATATGTCTGTTGTTTTGAACAATTGTCCTTTAAATGATGGATCTAACTTGCTATTGATAATATTTTGACATTTTTGAATTGTAATTTGTCTTGTTACTGTAACTGTGTCATGGAGCTTATCTCCCCTGGCCTCCACTGAAACTGGGCCTTTCAAAGTCCAGTGGACTTCCCCAATCATCAAACTGTAATACATAAATAAATAAAAAATAAATCCTGTAGGCTGCCTGCTGAGCAGCTCTAAACATGTACTGGTGGACCTGATCCCCAAACTATTTAGCCTGAGCTTATCCATCGGCCTTGTCCCTGTGGCTTGGCATGCTTGGCACATACTAGATGTGATGCCTCTTCACAAGTGCAGCCCAACACAGAGCCTGAGAATTATAAAACACATCAGCCTGACGAGCCTCATCTGCAAGGTCAGGGAACAGGTCATAACAGACCTAATAAACTATGATATAAAAAACATACACAACTTGACCCACAAAAGTTTTTCTTTGCAAATGGTTTTGCCTATCTAATGAATCTGGTAATTTTTTTTGAGAGCTAATAGAAGTTCTGTACAGTGGTGATGCTGTGTCCATACAGCATACTTTGATCTTGCCAAAGAATTTCATACCATACCACATGCAAGTATTACCAACAAGTGAAATACACTGAGGGACAGAATCCACACTGTGAGGGTGGCAGGTGTGCCCTTAGACAGCGTGAAAGTAACTAATGGGGTACCATAGAGTTCCAAGCTGGGACCTTTCCTATTCAAAATATACTTGTTTGATCTCATATCAAAAATTATGAACTATGGTAAACCAAGTTTACCAGTGCATGATTGTAAATTGGATGTTATACTTAAAACCCCTTCTGATTTGCAGAAGCTGCAAAATGAACCTATTATAGAAAGCAATGCCCTCTTTGGGATGTATCCTACAGTTAGAAAGACCCCAAAGGTACCTGGCAAAATAAATAAACAAACAAACAAATAAATAAATAAATGAATCATGGGACTAAAGGACCAGATCTCTCAAGGGAGTTTGCCCCTGTATTCAATGTCCTACAGACTGATTGGGGCAGTCTGTGCCTTGTTTTCCAGGCCAAGACCTATTATTTCTTCACAAGTCAAACAATCCTGCAAACACTAGAACCGGAGATCTGAACCTGCTGTCACACATTAATTACTTCTTCTATGGAATAAACTTCCCCTACAGATCAAGCGATGTCATTAAGAAGGAATTAAATACTTGAATGGTATTCAGAAAGTGATGTCAAATAAAACTGGCTTATCACTTCTTGAAAATGTAGGTAACGTATAATGGTGGGTACTGGCAAAGTGTAAATCGCCACATTGCTTAGCTACTTTGTACATTCTATACTTTTGTTATTAGCGTGGGCTGGGACCCACATAACTTCCATACTGCAACTCTCCCTACTTCATGACTTCCCCTAGGAAATAAATGGTTCAGCCAGGCCTTATCCCAGGCCAAAAAGAAATGGGCCATAGTACTGTATCCTGGCCTGTGAGTGAGCTGATTCTCACCTTTACAGGTGGGACAAATGGGACATTTGACAGTAGTGGGTCCACTGTCTGTAGAACTCATGTGAGGAGGAAAGAAAACTGAAAGGCTAGTCTGTAAAATGCTTTATAAGAACCAGTAAGATGTGACACACAGTGGTTCCTTTTGTAAGCAATAGGATTATATGACAGAAACATTACGACTGGTTGGCTGATGAAGCATTTTGAAGCTGCTTGGTTTCTTTCCCCGTTCCCATCTTGCATCTTTCTGCCTCAGTATCTGGTTCTTCACTTTTGCATGGATCTTTATTCACAAATGGACAGTCTACTTTACCTTGTTTTTTTTTTTTTTTTAAGTACACTTTCTGCTCAATCAAGCGTATGTAAGTTTGTTGCCTTTGTCTTAATGAATATTTCATTTTTTGTTTTTCTTTTTGGTTATTTAATCTCTTTTTCCAACTTTTTGTTTTCCTTTTTTCCTTTTAAGCCTTAAGCCAAAAACGTCAACATGCTGAAGCCATTTTTGTAAGGGTGGTTGTAGTACGGCCATTTCACCATCTGAATGACACAGAGCATGTTTATGTTATTTACTTGAAGATTATAAGGACTCCTAATGCATCATCTGCATTACATTTTGCAATTAGGAAGAGGAGGCACAAACATTTCAAAACTTCCTAATGAACAAAAAGACTAACTGGAAAAGTTTCAATCACCTAATTCGGACTGTGTGTCCAACCTATCAGCTGAGACTTTTGCAAAATCAAGGCAGTGATGAGACTGAAGGCCATTCTGCACCACTGGGAACAATCGTGGATTTTCTTACTTCAACTGTTTTTTATGCATCGTGGATTTTCTTATTAAACCCTAGCTGAGCACTATTCAAGTTGGATACTCGTTTTTGGTGGGTTGTGCCATTAGACTTTGTCAAGCAAGTCCGTTTCTTTTGGTTTTTGTTGGTTTATCTATACTCTTATTACCACTGGGAACAAACTCCTACCACTTCTGTTAAGTTATAGTACCTTCACCTCTTCCTGCATTACATAAAAAGATGCATTGAAAAAGAAAGGGCAAGATGGGATGCTGGGATCTGCAGGATGGAAGCGTGAAGGCTACTTTCTTTATTCTACAAACATCCCCATCAAAAACTGAGAAGCAAATGGTGTTTGTCCCCTGCAGACTCTCCTCAACCCAAGGCTCTCCTCCTGTTCTCCCACTGATTATAAAATGACTAAAGGAAGCTATAGTCACACAGCGCATAACGTCTGCTGCCATCTCTCATGACCCTCAAAATAGGAGAATCAAATCTTTCAGAACTGTTTTATCTGTAGTTCTGACTGCTGACACCAAGACCGCTTATACTTATACTGGGTATGTGGCATCATTATTTGCAATGCTATACACAGAGTACCAGTGACATACCTATCATTCTGTGCTAAACAGTTAGCAGGCATACACAGCACCACTTCTGTTGGTGGTGATTTTTCTTATGTATGAAGAAAAAGCTTAATCAGTGGGGAAAGAAATATTTGTTGTGTGCTGCTCCCAGTGCAGTACAGGTGGTTGTGGAACAAACTCAACTTTATCTGACTCCAACATAAGTACGTACAGTATAGACTGCTAAGCAGGCAGCTTTAGAAACTGAACATTTTTTTAGATCCATGCCACAGACCCCAGTGTTGATCAAACTCCCTAACACAACCAACTCCTGATACATACCCCCCCCACACACACACACACACACGCACACACACACACACAGATTCTCATTTTCTTTGGTGTCCCAGGAGTCTTCCCATAAACAGCTGTTGGAAGCTGTAGATAAAAGGAAATATCTGGGATAATTTCTGGATTATGTAGTCACAGATCTGGACAAAGAGGACAGGGGAAAACTCCCTAAGGTCACTACACCATGAACACAAATTTGGAGAGTTTCTGCATATGACGCAGAAGAAAGAGAAGTAGCCCACAGCTCCCATGCATTACAGAAGCATGTCGATTCATCATAAAATCCCTCTGTGTGGCCCACCCTTAGCAGATGTTTTGAAAGTTGTTACCAACATGGCCAGAAACAACACAGGCAGAGTAGCCCCTCTCCCTTATAAGGCAGATTGCATCTTTCTCCTTCCAAGAGTCTGCACAATGGGAAGAGAACCCCAAACCTGATACTATTGTCTCTGCAGAAGCCCTGCAAAACATTCCTACCTGCAGATCTCAGCTGATTCA
This sequence comes from Protopterus annectens, assembly GCF_019279795.1. NCBI lineage: Eukaryota > Metazoa > Chordata > Ceratodontiformes > Protopteridae > Protopterus > Protopterus annectens. The sequence goes on along the minus strand of NC_056741.1, from coordinate 1,573,014,684 downwards.
TCCCTCAGATAGGAAAGTCTGGATGACTGACAGGAAGTCAGAGTGTTTGACAGGTCTGCTAAGTGTGTCAGTGCACCTGCTACACTTTCCTTGTGAGCATCGATCTGTATTATGCACACAGGATATGCACACGTCACCCTTGTGGGCATTGAACTGCCTCATCACATACCATATGCACATGTCAACCTTGTGGGCATTGAGCTGCCTCATCACATACCATATGCATATGTCACCCTTGTTGGCACTGAACTGCCTCATCACATACCATATGCACATGTTATCTTTGGGGCATTGAACTGCCTTATTACATACCATATGCACATGTGCACATGTCACCCTTGGGGCACTGAACTGCCTTATCACATATCATATCCACGTCACCCTTGTGGGCATTGAGCTACCTTATCACATACCATATGCACATGTTAACCTTGTGGGCACTGAGCTACCTTATCACATACCATATGCAGATGTCACCCTTGTGGGCATTGAACTGCCTTATGAACATATCATATGCACATGTCAAATTTCCCAAAGGGATTTATCTGATGAAATATTCCATGCAATGGAAGGACCAAATGAGATTCTAAGGCCAGATCACTATCTCCTCAAGCATGACTAGTTTTATAGATCGCATCGTGTACAATGAGGTTAAAGGTGTGGTCAGAGATGCAGGGTGTGGTATAGTTTTATGCAGGTACTTCTGAATCCATTTCAAAGACTGTGCAGAGGATATGAAGTGATGTGTATAGATTTTTCCATTTCAGGTCCTCTCCTTTTGTTTTGGGAAGTGATGTTAAAAGGCAACTCAAACATGTGGAAGAGCTGGAAAATCCCCTTGTGGGTAAGGGAATTCTATTTCTTCATCTCCAGTGTTTACAGAGGAAACTGAGGAGCTATTAATGGATGTAGTTCTCACACAGCCCACTACATAACAGACAAGAGAACATCAAATCGGTCTGTCTCCGAAAAAACAACTCTGGTGAGGTCAGTCTGCCAGAAGTTGTCATAAATACTGAAGTGTGTAGGAGGTAGGTTACACTTCAGTATTAGAGCCTATAGTTGCCACTTCAGAAGCCTGCCTTTTGGTTTTACCACATCCTTATGAGTGATTGCTAAATGCATGACAGTAACAGAAGTCGATCAGGAGATGCATGCAGTGAAGATCCTTCCATATCTGAATGACGAGCTCTTTGCTGCATCATCCTCAGACAGTCTAGTTTGGAACAGGGAGTCTGTGATCAGGGTGTCTGAATCTTTTTCATTTACTGTCAGCCTGCTGAAATGCCACCTACAGCCATGACCCCACATCACATTAATAGGGTGTGCTGTGGTATTGTGGTATAGTGGTATGTAGGGTCTTCCTTACCACAGACAACTCCAGTGCAGGACATACTCTACCCAGCAGGTTGTAGAAGGACATATGTACTTTACCCAGCGGCAGGTCGTAGAAGGACATACTTTCTGACCAGTGTGTTTTGTAGCAGGACATATTTTCTACAAGTGGGTCACAGCAGAGTACTAGGTCAGTATCGTGTCACCTAGTGGTGACATTTTTCATGACGTCCCAAGCCATACATATTCTCTTTCAATATTATTCAGATTATTTGTAAATATAAATGATTCAGATTAATATATGGTCTTGTTAAATGCAGCTAACAGTCCCGACTGTACAAGCTTAGGATATCACTACACATGTGACATTGTAAGGTCCATATCTTATCATATGTCAGTGTATTATGACAAAGATTAATATGTAATATTGTTAAAGTGATTATTTATTGTCTAAAAATAACAGTTTGTATTGGAATGGCAAGAGAGTGCCATTATACAATATCATCAAAACATGGCAAACCAACTCTGTTTTAATGACCTTTTCTCCTTCTGGCTTTTCCTGTTTAGGGGTCACCACAGCAGATCACCAATCTGCTAATGATTGGCAGTGGATTTTTCTAGTGTAGAGTTGCCAGCTCAGTGCCCAACCTTCAAAGAAGGCACACCCACACATGCATGCACCTACCTGCATATCTTTAAAGTTCACTGGAATGTGGGGAGGACATGCAGACTCTACACAGAAGGCACTCCAGCTGAGAATCAAACTGGAAAACCTCTTGCTGTGAGGCAACAATGCTAACCGCTGCACCACCATGGCTTACACTACCAAATGCAAAGGTAATATAAGCCGAGGACTGTACATCCTGGAGCAGGTGACTGTTCCATAGAAGAGGATTTTTGGATGCCTAGTAACTTAGTAAAATAGATTCTATGAATTGCCTTTCACTGAACTATGAATCAGTCATCTGTCATAGTCCCATGATACAAGCTAAACTGGAAATGAAGAGAATGAAATGTAGCTGCAAATGGAGAGAAGGGGGTGTTAGAGGCAGCGGAGTGCACCTGCTAAATCAACGTTTCTGATTACCTCCCAGGCACAATCCACACCCTATCACTGAAGCATTTGTCGCCAACAGTACAGACATTGAAAAGTACAAAACCTTGTCATAAAGGCATGTTCAATCATGGGATTTCAAACCTGTCTTGTAGGTAGTTCCACTTTATCTTCAAGCTTAATAATTTCTCAAATAGATGCTGATGCACACCTTTCCTTCTCCTTCATAGCCCATGTATACATCATTACTTACAGAAACAGCAGAATAGCATGCACAGGTGCTGTAAAAGAATGGTGCACAGTAGTGGATGTGTGTCTGAGCTAGAAACATTACAGAACCAGAACAGAGTAGGGGTGCTGCACACATTTTAAGAACTGATATGTGTTTTCATATAGAATGGTTATTAGAACAAATAAGGATGCATTATTGTAGATTTAAAAAAAAAAAACTGGTCAGAAACAATGGCAAAATTAAACAGCGCTCAGCTATAAAAAACAGAAACCCAGAAAGTTCAAGGGGGTAAAGCACAGTGGTGTCATAATAGAAAAAAGCCTTGGTTGAAAGACAGAGCACTGCAGGTCATCTCAGAGTGTGCATTACTAATAAGTACATAAAATCAGCAAAGTACCTAGGCAGATTTCTTTTTTCTATTCCTTCTGTCTATGAATGAGCAATCATTCAAATTTAAACCTGTTACTGTTATTACAGGATGATTTTTGCAGCAAATGCATTATCAGTAAGTCTAGTTTAGTGGTATTTCTAAAGCAAAAGCTTCGGATAAAGTTACTTTCTCTCTAAGTTCTGATCTGTTTGACCTGCGTATCATCTTATGTTTGTGTGATGACTGCATTAAGTTAGCAGGAGGTGTAACTGATTTAGTTTATCTCTAAGGATGTCACTGAGGACCTTAAGCAATTTTAAAGTTTGTCTATTTTTAACACTGGCAGTCTAATCAGTGTGCTGCCTGTCTGAATGTTCCAGTAGCCATGTTAACAGCTGCGTTTATAACATAATGTTAAAAAGTAACATCCATGCTAATTTACTTCCTCAGTATTCTGACATCATTGCTTACCTGAGATGAACTCGACTGTTGCTGTTACAAAACAGCTTTCTATAGATTTATCACAGTGTAACAGATAATTCTCCATAGCAATTCAGTCTTTTTGATACTTGGCTTAGAAAAAAAGATGTTCTGTCTTGTATTATGTCCACATTTTATCACTAAGGCATTTATGAGATAATTTAATGGAAGAAAAGATTATCTTTCATGTCAAACTATAGCTGCAGGGTCAGTGAGGTCACAGTAAAACCTATAATTCATCTACTGCCACTCTTGGCATGACAGCAGAAGATGTTTACCAGCTTCATACAAAAAGTACATAGCCAGACTTCATTTCTGCCAGCTTTGTATGCCCTCTTTCAGTAACTTAAAACTTAATTTTGAAATGCATTGTGAATGCTGAAAATCACTATTTGTAGTTCAAACTGCCCAAGCTTTTGAGAGGGTGGCCTAATGGTTACAGTGTTTGCCTTACAAACGCAAAGTGCAGGGTTTGAGTCTCACAAGAGATAATTAGCTAGGCTTAAAATGGCTCGCAAGGGTAGTAAACTTAGTACTAATCTATGAACATCCCTTTTCCTAGTTGGACAGCCACTGTTGTCATTTCTTCTGACATGAAAATGTCTGTCATTACGTTTTCAACGTACATAAAAAATATCCAGTATTATAAAATATCGTTAAGTGTACTTCCTCACTTCAGTCTATTCTTAAACATTGCTTACAGCACTTTTTGGCCTGCATATGTGTATGAAAGGCTGCTAACTCCTGCAATGATGCTAGTTGTTGTAAGCATAATTTCTTATTATTATATAATGATAGTTACCTTTTAAGCTGACTCTAATTAACACAAGCAACAAATGACACACAGTTCTGCTTTATCCAGTACCTTTCTCAGGGTTCCAGTCATTTTACTGCATACAGACTAGTTCTAGTCACCTTACTAGTACACATAGATGGGTTCCTGTCCCTTTACTACAGTTAGAGGACTGCTGCCACCTTAATAGTACAGATAGATTCTGGTTTCTTTACTGTAGACAAAGGGTTTCTGTCACCTTATTACAGTTAGAGGACTTCTGCAACCTAAGTGTAGGTACAGGGGTTCCTGTCACCTTTCTGCAGCTAGAGATTTATCCTGTCACCTAACTAGATCTGAAAGGTTTCTTATTGCCTTACTATAGCTATAAGTGTTCCTGCAGTAAACAATAGCACTTCTACTTCCTGAGTCTATGGATATTATTATTCAATTACCTAAACATTTGCAGATTAAGACACCCCTTTTTTAACATTCCTTCAGTTATGAAACAAGTCACAGAGCTGGGAAAAGACACCATAAATAAATACTTGATAGTTTCACATCAAAGGCGAAGGCTGTAGCCTTAGGTTCGAGTCTCTCTCTCTCTCTCCATTTGCAAACTCTATGACTGTAAGCATGTCAGTTATTCAGATATTGAATCAACCCTGAAAAGTAGTGGTTGTATGTAGTGAGCTTTCTTGATTAATGAGTGACTAAAATAAGTATGTAAAGATGACCATAACATCATAGGTTTGTACTAGACTAACTGGCCTTGTGGGCCATTTTAAGCTTAGACTATTATTCCATTCTTTCAAATTGCTCTATCCAATTGCAAGGTCAGTGTTTAGGTACCACACATAGGATTGTAATTATTTCTAGGTAAGATAGTGATTATTATAAGGGCCATATTGCCTCTGTCTATTAGTAGTACAGGAGGCAGTCCTGCAGTACATTTCTTTATTCCCATCCATATATCCAGATTATGCTTGAATAAGGACTGGGATGAACTTTGTTTAAAATGGATGGGAAGTCTGTTCCAGAGTTATGGTAACCTCTGAGAGATGTACCTGTTTCTGCAAACCATTTTGTTTAAGTTGCAGAAGAGGTTTAGGTCCCTGGAATGAGTATTTATGATACAATTTGACTTGCATGTATGCAATAGGTCCATCAGTACTGCTTCAGAGGATGCCTTATAAGTCAGACATAAGTACCGTGTCAGCAGTCTGTAGGATACCGAATACAGTGACAGTGCTTTGACATGGTCTGTGTAGTACATATGTTCCAGGCCCTGTTTTCTGTTATTGTGGAATCTCTGTGGACATTTGAGTCATTTCATATGCATGGCCAGATACATCCCATAGGAGGTATTCTACTCTTACTGGCCTGATGACAGCAAAATAAAATTGTACAATGACATCCTAAAAGCTGTCCATTTGTTTATAACCTGCTCAGTATAGAAGAACTTTCTCAGTACTGTGGTCAAATGTTGGTCAAATTTTAGGCCACTGTCCAAGTATGTTCCCAAACCTGAACTACAGGGACAATGTTTAGGGGTGTATCATCAATGTGGTTATTCCCTAGGGTAGTGGAATTTGCACAAGATACAATAATACACTTTTTGGAATTTAAATGTAGTCCACGACTCTGGCACCCTTTATTTGTGTGGGACAAGTCTTTCTGCAAGATGTCTGAGTCATTTGGGGATCAAATCATGTGTAACAGAGGAATGATTCAGAATATTTCAGAAAATCATGTGAATTCATTAAGAAGCAAGTGTTTTTGACCTTGGAGAGAGCATTCAGGATGTGCTCAAATGTGATCAGAAGGGGTGATGTGGGTGTGATAATAAGCTGTGGAATGTCAGGAGGGAGATAGGGGAGTAAAGCAAGACATGACATTGTCTGCTTGCATGTTGGCTATATCCTCATGCTTTGAAGAATATGCTTTGCCATTTGCTTTGTGTGCTGCAAACACATAAGATATAGTCCTGTTTGTGTGTTGGCTACATCCTCGCTTTGCAGAATATACTTTGCCATTTCCTTTGTGTGATGCATACATATAAGACATAGTCATGCTTGTATGGCTTTCTTGTGTGCATTTTGCAAATGGAGCCGAAGCATAATATTGTGACAGATATCCGTTTAGAAGCATGTCAAATCAAGTCCTTTTTTTGAGGGAGATTTGCCTTCCTTGCTCCTTTACTGTGATCATCTTCATGTCCCTGCACCTTGGTATAGTGATAAATAAAAACACAGTGACCCCTGTCCCTCAGCTGAATCTGGTTGAATTTTCAACCAATTTGCCAGATTTAGATTTGGACCAGGATATTTTGGGGTGAACCACCTACTCCTGGCATGGTCCTGCGCGCATGTCCTGGCATGGTCCTGCGCGCATGTGTGTGTGTGCGTGTGTGTGTGTGTGTGTGTGTGTGTGTGTGTGTGTGTGTGTGTGTGTGTGTGTGTGTATGTGTCTGTGTTTATACATATTTGTAGCATGGCACCTGTGGGGTCCTTGCACACATGATATTCTTGGCCTTTTCCCTGAAAATATGCCTTCAGTTACATTTAGTGAGCATTGCATACATCAATAGTTTCTAATTGTGAGACTGTTCCTCACCATTTGTTACATGTGTTTTCACTGGATTTCTTTTTTATTCCTTTGTATGTTTGTGCTGCTTGGTGCTGCTGCTGCTGTTTGTCAAGTATATTTGTTATTGTCTGTTCCTACTGCTTGCATTGTTGTCTTAGGTACATCATATTGGGCTTGTACTACAAGTTGTAACTAGAACTGTGTACATCTTTTGCCCCGGTAACAGATTTTGTATGTAATACTGTCTAATATCTTTTTCTCTTGCAAATTTTGCTATTATTTGCAGAGGATGCAAGCACCCTTTTGCATCTTCCACAGTTTGATACTGTAATATTGTCACTCTGAGATTATGCAGCCTCGAGATTGTGCAGCCTTAGTGGAAAATAACGACCTTATTTTCAAGAAAAAAATTTCCTTCCAAGGTCGTGCTCTGGGTTTGAAATAATTTAGCTGCAGGCAGCGTGGGTTTTACGTTGTGTATGTGTGTGGGGGGGCATGAGTTTTGCAGGGTGTCAGTCAAATATATCTGAATATTTGATTTGCTGCAATGTCACAAATTCTTCATTTAAGCTCTGGAGTGAAAAGAATAATATTTTGCTAGTTTGGTCAGTTTCTAGGCAAAAATCTATCCAAGTGTTCCCTTCATTTTGTATTCCTACTGTTATTGTGTTATATTTTTTGCTGAAGCTGTTCTAAGCTGCAGAGAGACTGACCTACTGCCTGCTGTGATATTGGGAAAACATAAGTGTTTATTTTCCATTGTCTCTGCACTTCTCATTTAATGTAATCTGTAAAACCGTTTTTACTGTCCTTTTTGTTGTGTGATAGAGCTGAATATCTGTTACCGTTGTGACCCTCAGTTTGCAGTGAAATCTTTTGTCTAGAGGCCTGTCTTGTTTTCTTTGTGGCAGAGAGAGAATTGGACTGGTTTAATCTGACTAGGGGCATTCCTGCAAAATTGTTATTGTTGATTGGATAATTGGGCTGGTTTCTGTTTTCTGCCTTTAATAGCCAGAGTTTTAAGTCACATATACCTGTTTGCTGAAGCTGTTCTAAGCTGCAGAGAGACTGACCTACTGCCTGCTGTGATATTGGGAAAAGTGGATTAAGTACCTTGTTTTTGCTTTTTACTGCTTATTTTCGCTAACCGCACTATTCCAAGTGTTTTTTTATTAACTTTGCTACTTATCTTGGACTGTTTTTTAATTCTGATACTGTTTGCAATTTTATTGATCGTTTTTGTGTTTTTCAACAGTTTAATTGCTGAGACCTTCACACTCAAGTGCGTTAGCCATTTTACTGCCTCAAAAGTGTTTGTATTACTGTATCTGTTCTAATTTTTGAAATAAAACAACCCCCCCCCAAAAAAAATCCCTTCTCTCTACTCAATTCCCGCCTTTCTATAAGCAGTAGAGTCCGGTTTTCAGATTTTGCTGAATTCTGGGCTGTTTTGTAGTTTCTGTGCTGCCCAGACCTTAGTAAAACAGAGGGAAGCTTTTCTGTTCATCAGTGAGAGTGGTAAACTTTGAGCAGCCTATCTGTCACTGGGGGTGTGGTTTCAGCTCACAATCTGTAGTTTTATTGGCCATTTTGGGCTATTTCTATCTCTTTCATCTTTCTGTTTAAAAAAACCCATGTTTGCACATTTTTTGCACTTGTATTACCTCAGCAAGAGCCTGCCTGGATATCCTGCAGAGTTCTACAGCAGCAGAAGGAGAAAAGAGAAACTTTGAGTGGATTAAGTACCTAGTTTTTCCTTTTTACTGCTTATTTTTGCTAACAGCACTATTCCAACCATTTTGTTATTAACTTTGCTACTTATTTTGAACAGTTTTTTAATTCTGATATTGTTTGCACTTTAATTGATCATTTTTGAGTGTTTTTCAACTATTTAATTGGTGAGGGCTACACACTCAAGTGCATTAGCCATTTTACTGCCTCAGAAATGTTTGTATTACTGTATCTGTTCTAATTTTCGAAAAAAAAAATCCTGTCTCTCTACTCATTTCCCACCTTTCTATAACCAGTATTGTCCGGTTTTCAGATTTTGCTGAATTCTGGGCTGTTTTGTAGTTTCTGTGCTGCCCAGACCTTAGTAAGATAGAGGGAAGCTTCTCTGTTCATCAGTGAGAGTGGTGAGCTTTGAGCAGCCTATCTTTCGCTGGAGGAGTGGTTTCAGCTCATAATCTGTAGTTTTATTGGCTATTTTGGGCAATTTCTATCCCTTTCATCTTTCTGTTTAAAAACCCATGTTTGTGTGGTTTTACAGTCCGTGCAGTGCCACTTAACTACGGTTAAAGTATTATTTTTCTGTTTAAAAACCCATGTTTACACAGTTTTTACACTTGTATTACCTCAGCAAGAGCCTGCCTGTGTGTCCTGCAGAGTTCTACAGCAGCAGAAGCTGAAAAGTGAGACTTTGAGTGGATTAAGTACCTTGTTTTTCCTTTTTACTGCTTATTTTCACTAACTGCACTATTCTGAGCATTTTTTATTAAATTTGCTACTTATTTTGAACTGTTTTTTTTTAATTCTGATACTGTTTGCACTTTAATTAATCATTTTTAAGTGTTTTTCAACTGTTTAATTGCTGAGGGCTAGACAGTAAGCTAGCCATTTTACTGCCTCAAACATGTTTGTATTACTGTATCTGTTCTAATTTTCAAAAAAAAAAACAACCCCCCCCCCAAAAAAAAATCCTATCTCTCTACTCGTTTCCCACCTCTCTATAACCAGTAGAGTCCAGTTTTCAGATTTTGTTGAATTCTGGGCTGTTTTGTAGTTTCTGTGTTGCCCAGACTTTACTAAGATAGAGGGAAGCTTCTCTGTTCATCAGTGAGAGTGGTGAGCTTTGAGCAGCCTATCTTTCGCTGGAGGAGTGGTTTCAGCTCATAATCTGTAGTTTTATTGGCTATTTTGGGCAATTTCTATCCCTTTCATCTTTCTGTTTAAAAACCCATGTTTGTGTGGTTTTACAGTCCGTGCAGCGCCACTTAACTACGATTAAAGTATTCCTGGTGCCAGAAAGTCTGCTTTTCAGATTTCCCATTAGAACTAGCCAGTTTTCTTGTTTTAGCACTCAAAACTGTTTCTTTGTACTCAGCACTTGTCCAAAACTCATTGCAAGTGCTATATAATCTACAAATTACTGTAGCACTCAACTTTCCTCACTTATCAAGAGGAAAACAGTTTTTAGTACTTAAGTTAATAAGTACTAACTAGGCATGTCTAAGGGTCAGCTCCTGGTGTTTTCTCCTGTTCACCTGATGAATCTCGGCATCTTGGGGCAATGTAGCCTCCTAACACCCAACACTACAAGCTGTGAGAGATGCACTTATACAGCCAAACTGGAAGCAAAGATCTCTCCAGCCAAGACTGGACTAGACAGTCAAGAGGAGAAGGTAAACACCACAACGCACTCAACACAGTCCATCAAAACCTGCACCACCCAAACCCACACATAGTAACACCAAACACACACTTACATTTGCGGAGGGTCTCAATAAAAATCTGCCCAAACAACAGAGACCTCCAAAGTTGAAACGCAAGCAATCACCACCCCCAACACTACCCGAACAACACATAGTCCACAAAATCAGTGTGCCACTAAACCTCAGCCCATAAGTCAAAACAATGTACCCAACAAACTAGTCATAAGCGACTCTATGGTCAGGCACACTGACGTTCCTCTTACCAGGCTAAACAAGGAGAAAGTTACTGTCAGCTGCCTGTCGGGTTCCAGGATCTGCCATATTACGCATGCATTCAGGTCACTGCACAACAAGTACAAATATGACTCTGTCATTCTCCATGTTGCAGTGAATGACCTGAGACGTACCTCCCTGGACTACATGAAAAGAGACATGGAGGAGCTCTCTGGCCATGTCGCCCAGGCAGGTATGACACTAACCCTGAGTAGCATCCTGCCATTGCCCAGAATGATACCACAGTACAAGGACAAAATGATTGACTTCAACAATTGGCTAAGCTTCTGGTGTCATTCTAAGGGGATCCAGTATCTGTCTGCCTGGGACGACATGATCGATAGGCCACGATGCTTTGCCAGAGATGTCCTGCATCTATCACCTCTGGGATTCCAGATACTGGCTAAGGCTCTTGCTGCCCCTATAGTGCCTTTTTTAGGTAAGGCTCAAATGCCAAATGCACCACCATAGTAAAGACAAACAAGTGAAATATAAGGGTAATGCTACTCAATGCTAGAAGTCAAAACCTCAAAATACACTCACTCGAGGCACTCCTTAAGATGGAGAACATCGACATCTGTGCAGTGACAAAGACCTGGGTTAAGGCTCTAGAGAGGACCCCTGCATTACCAGGCCACAGTTCTTACCACACCTTTCGGCCACCTAACTTAGACAGAAACACTAAAGGAGGAGGCGTGTCCATATTCATAAAGGATATCCACACCTCCAGGCTAGTTGCTCAAGATAATGCATCCAAAATTATCCAAGTACAATTAACACAGGGCAAGACTGCAATTCAGGTTGTAGCTTGTTACAGATCCCCCACCATGCCCCAGGACGCTCACTCCATGTTTCTCAATATAGTGTATAATATTAAGGTACAGGCCAATACCCTAATATTGTAAGATTTCAACTACCCCACCATCAACTGGGGAAACTACTCATGTACTAACTCATTTGCTCAACGTTTGCTGGAATTCATCAATTCCAATGCCCTGGATCAGCTTGTCCATACCTCCACCAGGGACAGCAACATCCTGGACCTGGTTATTACCAATATGGGTAACAGATGTTCCATGCCAAAGGTCAACTCCTTGCTGGTCAGATCCGACCACAAGCTAATCACGCTAGACATCCATATCCCGCCCCAACCCCCATTAAGGAAACCACCATAAAAGACTTCTCCAAAGCCAACTTCATGCTTCTTAAGACAGAAGTGGCTAACTTCATGACACCCATACAGACTGTTGAATCATATAAAAATGCACTGTATAAGCACATACATGAGTGCATGGACTGTGCCATCCCGAACAGAACCAAAACACTATCCTCCAAAAAAAGGAAGCCAATCTGGTGGTCAACTGCCATAAACAAACTCTACAACAGAAGGAAGAAACTGTTGTAAAAACCAGTAAAATCCCATGATTGCAGAAACTCCCTGGTCAGCCTCAGTAAGAAGCTGAGATTCCTCATAAAATCCTCCAAACCTAGTTAAGAAAATAAAATCGCCATGGACTCTAAAGACAACCACAAAGCATTCTACAGCTATGTCAAGAATCTCAATGGCAACACTCAGATCTGCTCTGAGATACAGCACAATGGCAGTAGATTTACTGAACCAACCGATATTGCCAACATCCTGGCAGACAGGTTCAGTGAAAGCTTTACCCCCCCCCTCACCCCCCAAAGGGCCCATCTCCATACTGGAAGATTGCAAAGTCCCTGTAATCACAGATGTACAATTAAAGACCGCACTCTCCAAATCCAAGAACATAGCCTCCATGGGACCAGACAACACCCCAGGCACCTCACCCAAGTACCATGTTCAACCATAGCCTCACTTCAGGATTTGTGCCTATGGAATGGCGCACAGCGACAGTTATCCCACTCCACAAGGGGGTGCCACCACTGACACCGGGAACTACTGGCCCATTAGCCTGATGAGCCTGGTCTGCAAGGCCATGGAATGCATCATTCTGTGGCTTATAAACAAAGAGATAGGTGACCTCCAAACTCTGGATCCCACTCAGTTTGGGTTTGTAAAAGGTAGATCATGCCTCCTAAACCTGACTGACTTATTTGAAGCAATCACCAGAGCTGTAGACAAGGGTAAGGTGGTGCACACAGCCTATCTTGACCTCGCCAAGGCTTTCAACACCATCCCCCACTCTGGTATTATAGATAAACTCACTGGACTAGGCATAAATCTGTATTTCACAAGATGGGTGGCCAACTGGCTCACTGACAGAACCCACACAGTGAAAGTAGCCGACTCTAAATCCGACTTCAGACCAGTGACAAATGGAGTACCACAGCGTTCGGTCCTGGGTCCTCTCCAGTTTGGTATCTACTTCTCAGAAGTCCAGGCTAATACAGCTGGTCGATGGATAACGAAGTTCACAGACAACTGCAAACTAGTAGCCATAATAGAGTCGCCTAAGCATGTGGACATTCTACAAAGAGGCCTCACTAAGACTGATGCTTGGTGTCAAAGTCATGACCTAAAGCTCAATGCCAAGAAGTGCATTGTCATCTCCTTTGGGAAAAACACCATACCCATGAACTACCACATAGGCAATAGCCTACTAAACACCAAAAGTGTGATTAAGAGACCTTGGGACACAGGTGGATAGTAGTCTCTCCTTTGATAATCATATCACCACAGCAGTCAGGAAATCCTTCTACATGGCACACCTCATCAAAAAGGGGTTCTCCTCCAGAAAAAGAGAGGTCATCATTCCTCTCTACTCATCCCTCATCAGACCCATTTTAGAGTACAATGCCCCATTTGGCATGTACCTTACAAGACATCTACAACAACTAGAAAGGCCACAGAAATACCTCACTAAGAGGATTACTGGCCTTAATCAGATGGCATATGCAGACTGTCTCAGAAAACTCCAGCTCTACTCCGTCACATATCGCCTACTCAGAGGCAACCTCTAGCTGACATACAAAGCCATGTCTAATCTATATCTGATGGACATGCTATACTTAAAGAAATCCCAATCTCTCTGGGCAACACGCTCCATGGACCTAAACCTTGTCACTACAATAAACAGAACATGGTGGAGGGATAGATTCCTGTCCCAAAGACTTCCCATGCTCTGGAACAGACTACCCATTCATGTCAAGTAAAGCTCCTCATTAGCCCTCTTTAAGAGAAATCTTGACAATTAAAAAGTAAATTCCCCCCACGGATCACTTCTCTGGCTCTGCTCAACAGGGGCACAGGAAAATAATTTTCTTAGGTGGCGAAAGCCAGGGAACCTCTTTTGGCTAGGTTTATATAGGCCCTAGGGCCGATAGCCTAGTACTTACCTATGAACCTATACCTTTGACCTGATTCTTGCCTGAAGAGGATCCATGAGTGAGCCCACTCACCTAGTTGACAAATAAATAAAACAGTACATATAATGAAAGGACAGAAAAACTTTATAAACTTGTACTCTGAGTGAGAAACATTGGCATGCACTGCCATCAAATATGTGACATCCAGCTTGATGGATAACACCACTGCCAGCAGTGTGAACACAAGGTCCTAGCTAACACCAGAGTGATGGTCTCTCAAGTCACACCACTGGTGCACAGCTGGTTAAAATAAAAGAAAGTGCACACAAGTCTAATTCAATAATCAGTTCTCAAATACACACTGGTGTGCTGGATATGAGCTTTCAACATTAACCCTCCAAAGATTAGACTACACACAGATCACATACAGGGCTGTGTCTTTGGTTTAGCACCCCCAGACATCTTTATCACCACTCTTTCTGTGAACAATAATGTCTTAATTTGCTCTTTACCCACAGTAACTGTTTTTCACACAAGTTACTCTTTTCAAATTCACACAATTCCCAGTGAAAACTAGCAGAATTCTCTCATTTCTACAGCTTTCTTCCTGGCATGGATGTACTGCCATTGCCCTGGAATGGCCAGGGATATCTGATTACTTGCTGCTTCTAATTAAGCCAGATATGAAATGATACACATTAATACTGTAACTACAAGGCACACTTGGTTATCGGTCTAAACAATCTAGCTGAGTGGAGGCAGAAGTCACAGCTTATTAGCTTACAGTGTTAAGATAACCCTCCTCCTAGAAAATAACAAAAAATGCATGTATAATAAAAAGACCAACCAAAAGAGCTTAGAGGTGAATAAATACGTTTTACCTAAAAGTAAGGCAAACCATGCAGTTACAAATTAAACATACACAGGAATAAAAAAATGCACAAGGAATATCAAAATGACAGTTACTTCTACAAACAGGAATATTTAAAGAAAAAATGCTTAGACTAGCTACGTATATAACTAATTGCCTCTAGTTTAAACAGTACTGCAACCTTACTGTTATAATTTCCTAGAAGATGATAGGCAGAAATTGCAGATAGCAACCGTCCCAAGAAATGGTCCTCTCAGTATCATCCAAACAAAAGACAAGAGACGACAAAGACCAGTCCCACTTATTTATACATTTATGCTCAGTTTTTTCCCCATTAGTGCTTTCTAAATTCCTAGATGCATAGGTCCATAGGTGTTTACTAGGCTAATGACCACAAGGGCTTTTTGAGCCTAGCCATGCATCCCAAATCTCTGACAAGTTCTATCCTTGCTAAGTGTAAGCAGGGGCTTGGGAGATGAAACATTTACAAGCAGGGACCTGGAAGATGAACCATTTACAGCCTGCCTGTGCTGATTAGAGACATAGGTGCCAAACAAGGGATGAATTTCCTGTTCCCTGTCCATTTGTCTAAGTTGCTTTAGGGAGGAACTGTGCTTCACATGGATGGGGACCCTTTTCCAGAGAAGGGGTAGTTGAGAGAAGGGGTAGGCATCAAAGGTGTGGGGTTGAAGGAAGTGAATGAATTAGTGGAATAACTGAAATGGGGTGGAGAGTCTATTATAGCAGGTCAATCACTATTACCTGTGATTAAACAACCAATGTGATCATTCACTTTCATCCACAGAATGCCTGCCTCAATATGTATCTACTCATTATAGCCACTTTACTGACTATATACACCTCAGATGTCTGACTGCGATCAGCAAGGCCTGACATAGGAGAAATGGACCCTATACAAAAGACTCTATTGGTCCCCCTGCTTCACAATAGTCTACATCTCCCCAGTGCCTGTATAGACCCTATACAAAGACTCTATAGGTCCCCCTCTTTCACAGTAGTCTCCATCGCTTCACTGCCAATACCCTGTCTTCTCTTTATCCTAGTCCCATCCAGTTAATTATTGCTTTGTTGCTTGTTCACACAGTCTTACTTTTTAGTTTCCTAAATAGCCCAAGCTCTACTGTAATAAGTCTGGAAAAAGTATCTGCATTAAGCCTGGAATCTGGGGTCTGCTAGGCCCAGAGCACTGATAGGGCTGTAGATGCTCTGAGGTTCATTTTAAAGCTTTTTTACTACTTTTTGATCTAATAATGATGTGAGAGGAAAAATATGTTGCCTCTAAATCTTAGTGTTCAAAGCTAACAAAACAGTAATCCCCCAATAAACTTAGAAGATAAATAGTTGCAAACATATATATATATATATATATATATATATATATATATATATATATATATATATATATATATATAAAAATACATATATATATATATATATATATATATATATATATATATATAAAGCCTGTCTGGAATACAAGAAGTGTAGTTACCTTTTGTGTACCTCTCTGGTGACTTGATATTCTGAAAAAAAAGGGGAACACAAATCTACACTCTGTTCTCATGAAACTGACAGAATGTCCTATAAAAGCTGATACATCAGATTTGTCTGCTGTGTTTAACATGTATAGCTTTGAAATTTTTTCAAAATTAATTTGCCCTTAAAGTGTTATTTTTAAAGTTACTGTACTGTAGTGCTAGAACTCTAAGAGGAACAGTTGTCAGAGTGACACAGGAAGTGATTTCTGAAGACCAGAACATGGAGAAGAATAGACAAAACATTAGGGATGGTGGTATAACATGAGCTGATCACTTAAGTATCAGTTAATTCTTCTCAGTTGTTAATTGTCTAAACCCAACAGGTACAAGATTCTTTTCAAGGGGTGACCTGGAGCACAGCGT
Organism: Protopterus annectens; assembly: GCF_019279795.1. Classification (NCBI taxonomy): domain Eukaryota; kingdom Metazoa; phylum Chordata; order Ceratodontiformes; family Protopteridae; genus Protopterus; species Protopterus annectens. The sequence continues at coordinate 1,572,998,064 of NC_056741.1, read as the reverse complement.
CACATAGTAGGCAAAATGATTTTGAGGAAATCAGACCCTGGACTTATAACATGAAGCTTGTTAGTAGCTCAAATGCTTAATCCCCTGTGCTAAACTTGATTGGCATTCCATACATTTTCTTGCTGCTGAAGCATACACAGTCTGTTACCCAGCTGCTGAAAAAGCAAGCGCTTTAGTACTGATTGAATTGGTAGGAATGCTGACACCATAACAAAACATTCTGCAGTGGAGTGCTTGTCACTGATACTTATTTTAAACATTTTATTTTATATTTGATTTCTGACATTTTCAGGGTGGTGGGCAGCAGGTGCACCCATTTTGTAGAACTTTCTTCTTCTCTCTCCAGTGTAGACACAAGCATATATTAGAGCTGCATATTTACAAAAATAATGTAGCTGTCACACTCACCACACGAAGAATCACAGATATTTAAACTAAAATTATTCATAAAGTTTTTGAGAGCTTTTGTGTTTAAAAAATATTTATGAGCACCGCCACCTTGGTATTCCCAACTTTTAGCGGCATTTTGTATTAAAGTAGTAGTCTTAGAAGTTAGGAATATTGTAGGTTAAGGGATTTGAGGGTTTATTATTAAATGTTCAATGCATCACAAGGTCAAAAAGAATTTTGGTCTCTCTGACAAGGAGGGGTTTACTGATAATACAGACCATTTCCAAGGCTGGCTTATCTATAGATAGATGGTAGGGACACACCTTAAACCCAACGCTAGTCTTATGTCTACAGTCCCACTTCCCACCTTTAACTAACCTAAATGGAATCACTGAAATTTATAATATGAACCATTATTTATATGGACAAAGGCCAATCTATGTTGGAGAATTCAGCATGTGGTAAAGCATCATATGGTAGTTTCACTTTTGATAACATGTTCGGAGACCATTCCTTAGTTGTGTGTCTTTCATCCAAACAGGACTATCACACTCACTTGGAACAATTCACTACATGACTGTTTTTTAGCAAATAGGCAGCAGACCCTTTGGTTTTGCCACAACCACTAAGAAGTCACTGTATCGTACATATCTCTCAACTGTCCAGATTTTCACAGACTGCCCAGATTTTTGCCTCATATTTTTGATCTGTTTCTCAAAAAAAGTGGTTTTCTTGCAAATCATTGTGGGCTGAAGTCAGAAAATAATGACAGACATTTGAGCTTTCGACTTCATATCCTTTATAAAATTCATGCTAATGCAAAACGTGTTGTTCTATTAACTTTCTAAGTTTGTAAGAGTAATATTTTGTCCCTATTTTTGGCCCTTTGTCACCCCATTACTTACGGCTTTGTCCAGATTTCTTGCTGTAAGAGGTTGAGAGGTATGGTATCATAGCAGCTCCTTTTTCTGCTAAAAGAACAGGATAAAGTGCTTCAACAGCCTACATATTACTGAAGCAAAGCCTGATAACCTCATCTTTAAGAAGTTTGCCACTGCAGCCTGATGCTCAGTTAAATAACACAACAGCTTCAGTAATACATTTCAGTATCTCTTTGCATTTGCCTGATTTTCCAGGCACATGAAGAGTATATGGGGCTCCTGTCATCTGGACAGCCACTGAGGTTAAAAACTCCAACAGCAACACAAATACAGTGTGAAAATTTCAAACACTAGGTAACCATGTCACCTGGGTGGATTTCTGTGCGCAGATTGATATATCAACAGAACTAATGCAAACTTCATCAAGCAAAGTTGTTTGGTCAGTCTGAAGAAGCCAATAACCTGCTGGGAAGCAATTAATAGAAGCAAACAATGGTTCTGCAGTGATGCTGCATTCAGTAACCTGGCAAACGCCTCACTACTTCATTTACTGGACATGGCTGTACACATATGATAAATATAAAGCCAAAGTATCTGGGCCTGTTATAACACAGCTCCGGCTTATTCTTCCCTGTTTTATATGAGCGGTCACAGGAATACTCTTCCTCTGTGAGACTTCTGTCATATCACAGGTCTTTGATCTCTGATATTAGTATGTTTAATGTGACAAGTTTCACGTCTAATAAAGTTTGTGGCCTGGTATGCATCTGAATACTGTAAATATTACAGATTTCGATTTAGTTCATCATCTACAGACTCTGTGCATTGAAATTCACTTGCATTTTACTGAACTGACTACACTTTAAAATTGCTTTAAAAACATTTTCATTGTAAATGCCTGTGATGGCATTGTTTTGAAAAGAAGCACACATAATTGAACTTAATACTGTCGAAAAACACTCATACAGGTTATTTGCAGACTTAAATTCAATTACAGATAAGACAGCTTCCGGGTTCTATATTATAAGACATTCAAAGGACGTGAGAACATTTTCTGATTATACACAGCAATAATCACCAGTGAACAATGATTGCATTCTCTTGCATTTATTGTTGGATCCATAAATGTGTGCAAGATATCAGATAAGCAGTGGAAACGCCTGAAAGAAATTGCAGCATAATACAACCTGATGATGCAAGATTAATACAGTTAGCATCACCCTTATTTTCACCATGCCCAATTGCAACTTAAAATACCAGAAAAGACAGAATGCAACTGCATGTCACAAGGAGAGGTTTGCTGTTTAGTTGCTGAAAAATCAAAGGAAATATATATTTTTTAATGTTACCATTTCTGATTATTCTATCAGCTCAGCTCGTATAATTTCTGAATTCGGAAAACTACTCAGCTTAACTTCCTTTTGCCTTTATCAAAGCCTGACTTGAAAACTCCAGTCTAGTCCTAAATGCTTACTTCCAAACCAACCTCTGACCTGAAACCCAACTTTACGTTCATCTCCATACCTCTATTAACATTGTCTCCCAAACTAAACTACTAGGTGTCACAAATGACAAGGCACCAGTTGAAATTTCTCTGAGAAAAGCTACCTACTCCTAATAGGTTCATTGGCAAGCATCAACCCCCCTCCAAACCCAGTTAACTCCACTGAATATATGGAAACATATACCACCACACTATACCAGCATGTAAACAGCTGCATAGATGCAGCTGTACCTTGTAAGAGTAAGTGCAGGACAAATCATAGAAAAAAACTCACATGGTGGAACCATGATGTCAACGATCTTTACAATGAAATGAATCAAATTTTCATCAAAAGTAAGAAGTGTATTTCACAGAATGATAGAGCCCTCATCAATGAAATAAACAAACAACTCAGGAACTTAATAAAATCCACCAAAGCAATGTTTGAGACTAAAATGTCTACCCAAGCCAATGAATATAACAAGCACTTTTTTTTTAGTTATAAATCCACAGAGAAATGTCCACTGGTCCCAGATAAATGTTCAACTCTTTTGTTGTTTGCTGGGTTCCTTTTTTAGTTGTGTCTGTAATCTCAAAAACACAACACAGCAGTGCACTGAGCTGATTGTGAACAATGTTACTTCCACTGCAGCTGAAAATATAGTGAACCTACTGGCTCTAAGATATAGTGAACCTACTGGCTGATAAACTCAGTTTTCTTTTTAAATAAAATGTGAACAAACCCCTATGTCACCTGCTAGATTGTGAACTGGCTCACAGATAGGCCACAGGAAATCAAAATAGGGGAAGTTACCCCAAGAGTTCTGTGTTGGGACTTCTCCTGTTTAGAATCTAATTATCTGAAGTAAAAGCCAATAACAAAGGGCTCTGACCAACTAAGTTTGCAGATGACTGCAAACTAGGAGCAGTCATTGAATACCCACTTTCTGAGGAAGTTATCCATCCTGCAGGAACATTTGTCCCAAACAAATAGCTGGTGTCAAAATCATGGACAGAAACTAAATGGCAGAAAATGCATTACTGTATCCCTCTGGAAGTCATCTACCAAGAGAACTATCATATTAACAATATGCCTCTAAGAGCTGACCCAGTTGTTCAGGATTTGGGAACTAATGTGGACAGTGACCTAACATTTGATCAACATATGTCCATTATCATAAAAAAGTAATTCTACATTGCACAACTTATAAACAAAGGGATTGAGTCTAGATCTAGGGATGTCATTGTCCCCCTTTACTTAGTCTTCATTAGGCCAATCATTGAGTATAATGCCCCTTTGGCATGTATCTGTCCAGACACATGCAACAACTGGAATGCCCATAGACATACCTTATTAAAAGGATACAAGAGCTAAACAATATTCCTTACATGGACTCACTCAAAGCCCTGTTACTATACTCGGTATATTACATACTGTTATGAGATGACCTTTAACTGGCATACAAGGCATCCTCCAACCCAGTACTGATGGAATTACTGCACATCAGCAAGTCAAATGTGATCAGAAATACTAAGTCTGGGATCTAAACATTTTGTGCAATATCAACAGAATGATTTGGAGGGACAGGTATATTTCGTAGAGTATACTGCTTGTCTGAAACTGACTCCTTCCTCAACCACATAAAACAAAGCTTCTCCATGTCTATACTCAAGCATAACTTGGATCAGTGGATGGGAAACAGAAAATTTATCCCAGGACTTCTCCCTGTAATACTAATGGACAGAGGCAGTTCCTAAATGTTTTATCCTATGCATGGCTTTCCTCAAATTATCTATGGATCTATGGTATGATCTCTGTTTTACTCATTAGGGTAATATATAGTTATCGACCATGGACTAGGTAAGGCCAATATAACCTCAAATGGGATAAGTTAATTCAAGCACTAAAAGGGAAATTGGCTTGGCTTAAAATGGGCCGCAACAGCAGCTAGCCAAGTACGTGCCTATGAACCTATGAGAATCACCTAAAATTTAACTTAGACTTCCAACAAATTTACTGGATTCCAGGATTAACAGCTGTGATCTTTGTTGTTCCTTAAGAATTTGAGGAGGGTTTCTGCTCTTTTGATTGGCTGAATTTTCTGTTTATTAATTCCATGATGCTCCTTTCAAGAACATTCATGTTAGGTCTTTTATCTGCTATTGTGGGGGTTGGGTTTAACCTTCTGTGTTATTATTCTGTTATTGGCCTCTTGGTCCATTGTACTTGGTGTCAGAGATAAACTTTTAATTTCTGAGGAAGGTATGCTATTAGATGTCTGTGTCCCTGTCATTAAACCTAGGGTTTGGTGGTGGACTGGTGGACATAACTCACAGATTTCAATAATAAGTTTAAATTTGATATGTATGCTCTCACAGGGGTATTTAAAAAAAAACATGCTTAAATTGTCTTTTTATAGTGGTGCTAATTCTGATGTTGTCATGGCCAATCCTAGGTCCATACCTAATCCTTAGAAACACCTTGGCAGGTCGATGGATTCCTCAAGGGATTATGTGAAATTAATAACTTGGAAGAGGCCAAGCATCATTTGCATATATACGATCAATGAAACAAGGAGCTATATCTTTAAAGTATCCTTCATATTAGAGGAAGGAGCATTTAAGAAGTTGATTCTTGCTCACTGAAATCATCTTCCAACATCTGTAAGAAATGAATTCAACCTTGTTGGATTCAGCTTGTATCTGGAGGGATAACTTGCTTCCTTTACAAATAGTAGGTTACATATAATGGTAAATGATAATCTGTGTTCCAATTGCCAACTGCAGCTGCTCTTTATTTGTGACAGAGCTGTTAGGTGGACTGTTAGCCCTTGTTTCCTGTTACCCCATGGAATATATGCTGTATTGGTTGCATAAATTCACTGCTTTTCTATTGGCATTAGTACAGATTAAGGGTTCGATCCATAAATATTGACTTCATTATATATAACTGTCACATTGAACATTGATGGATAACTTCCTATGCAGTTCATAAGCACAGTGGTATTAGGTGACTTCTGGCATGAGTGAAAGTGCAACAGGGAGGCTTTTTCATTACTCATTATAGGCAAATTAGTGCAGTTCTGTACATAATAATTCACAACAGAATTGGATGTACAGCAGAGCTATCCATGCTGCATTGTTGTGGAGCATTTATGGCCTGCTGCTAATGCCCCTTTTTGTTGGGGAATTTGCTAACATGTACATCAGTGCTTCTTTGTCGTTTGACTGAGAGTGGGCAGATATAGGTTCATAGGTTGGTTCATAGGTTGGTACTAGGCTATAGGCCGTAGGGCCTATACAAGCCTAGCCATAACAATTTCCAGGATGTTTCTTCTCACAATGTTTACTTCCCTGGACCCCTGTCTAGCAGCTCGACTGACTTGATCCCTGCGGTGAATTTCCTATCTCCCATCCAATCGTCATGGTTCCTTTTGAAGAGAGCCAAGGAGGCTCTGCTTGATATGTATGGGCAGTCTATTCCAGAGTATGGGGGAGTCTCTGGGTCAGGAACCTATCCCTCTAGCATGTTTTGTTCATTGTGATGACAAGGTTTAGATCCCTGGAGCATGTGGCTCTGAGGGATTGGTATTTCTATAAGTGGAGCATGTCCAGCAGCTCAGGGTTTAACATGGCCTTGTATGTTAAGCAGAGATCTCCTCTGAGTAGACGATATGCCACAGAGTGTAGCTGGAGGTTTTTTAGATGGTCAGCATACAGCATCTGCTTTAGGCCTGTGATTCTTTTAGTGAAGCATTTCTGCGGCCTTTCCAGCTGTTGCAGATGTCTTGTGAGGTACATACCAAATGGGGCATTGTACTCTGTAATGGGGTCTAATGAGGGATGAGTACAGTGGGACAATGACCTCCTTTTTTCTGGATGAAAAGCCCTTAGTAATGAGGTGTGCCACATAGAAGTATTTCCTGACTGTTGTGGCAATGTGATTATCGAAGGTGAGACCACTGTCCACCTGTGTCCCTATGTCTCTCATCACACTTTCAGTGTTTAGTTTACTGCCACTTATGTGGTAATTCATGGGTACATGTTTTTTTCCCACAGGGGATAACTATACATTTCTTGACATTAAGCTTGACCCCATGGCTCTGGCACCAAGCATCTGTTTCTGTAAGCCCCTTTTGTAGAATATCCACATCATTTGGGTATTCAATAATGGCTCCCAGTTTGCAGTCATCTGCGAACTTTGTTAGCCAGAGTCCCTTAGTTTTGGCCTGTACTTCAGAGAAATAGATGCCAAACAAGAGTGGTCCCAGAACTGAACCCTGAGGTACTCCACTTGTCACTTGTCTGGAACTGGATTTGGAGTCGGCTACTTTTACAGTCTGGGTTCTGTCAGTAAGCCAGTTGGCAACCCATCGAGTAATGTAGGGATTTATGTCCAGCTTAGTAAGTTTATCTATGATTCCAGAGTGGGGGATGGTGTTGAAGGCCTTGGCGAGGTCCAGATAGGCTGTGTAGACCGCCGTACCCTCGTCCACAGCTCTGGAGACTGATTCAAAGAAGTCAATCAGGTTCAGGAGACAAGATCGGCCGTTCACGAACACAAACTGGGTGGGGCCCAGTGTTTGAAGGTTGCCAGTGTCTTTGTTTATAAGTTCCATGATAATGCGTTCCATGCCCTTGCAGATCAGGCTCGTCAGACTGATGAGACGGTAGTTCCTGGGATCCAAGGTGGATCCCCCCTTGTGGAGTGGGATAACTGTAGCTATGCGCCACTCAGTGGGCATGAAGCCTGAGGTGAGGCTATGATTAAACATGACACTTAGGTGAGGTGCCAGTTCATTTTGTAATTCATGTAGTACACAGGCCGGGATGTCATCTGGTCCCATGGATGTTGTATTCGTAGCTTTGGAGAGTGTGGTTTCTACCTGTGTGGCCATGATTACCTGAATTTAGCAATCTTTTGGTATTGAGATGGGCCCTTTAGGGGGTGAGAGAGGGGTGAAGTTGGCACTAAATCGATCTGCCAGGATATTGGCAATATCCTTGGGATCAGTATATTTAATGCCATTCTGTTGTAGCTCAGAGAAGATCTGAGCATTGCCATTTAGATTCTTGACATAACTATAGAATGCCTTGTGGTTGTCTTTGGAATCTTTGGCAATTTTATTTTCATAACTAGCTTTGGAGGATTTTATGAGGGATCTCAGCTTCTTACTGAGGCTGGTAAGGGAGTTTTTTGCATCCTGAGATTTTCCTCTTTTTTGCAACAGTTTCTTCCTTCCGTTGTATAGTTTGTTTATGGCAGGGGACCACCAGATTGGCTTCCTTTTTTTGGAGGAGAGTGTCTTGGTTCTGTTTGGGATGGCACAATTCATGCACAAGTGGATGTGCTCGTACAGTGCCTTAGTGTAGGATACAGCAGTAGAACTTTCAGCTCCTGTCTGCATGGATGTCATGAAGTTTGTCACTTCTGACTTGAGTAGCATGAATTTGGCTTTGGAGACATTTTTTACGGAGGTTTCCTTACTGTGGAGTGGGGGTGGGATGTGGATGTCAAGGATGATTAGCTTATGGTCAGACCTGACCAATGAGGGGGTGACCACTGGTGTGGAGCATCTATCTCCCATGTTGGTAATGACCAAGTCAAGGATATTGGAGCCCCTGGTGTGACAATGGATTAGTTGATCCTGGGTGTTGGAATCTATGAATTCCAAGAACTGTTGGGAGAAGGTGCTGGTACCTGTAGTTACAGAGCTGTAACAGGTTCACATACATGTGCACCTGTAGTTACAGAGCTGTAACCGGTTCACATACATGTACACCTGTAGTTACAGAGCTGTTAAAGGTTCACATACATGTACACCTGTAGTTACAGAACTGTAACAGGTTCATATAAGTGTGCACCTGTAGTTACAGAGCTGTGACAGGTTCACATAAGTGTGCACCTATAGTTACAGAGCTGTGACAGGTTCACATAAGTGTGCACCTGTAGTTACAGAGCTGTAACAGGTTCATATAAGTGTGCACCTGTAGTTACAGAGCTGTGACAGGTTCACATAAGTGTGCACCTGTAGTTACAGAGCTGTAACAGGTTCACATACATGTGCACCTGTAGTTACAGAGCTGTAACAGGTTCACATAAGTGTGCACCTGTAGTGACAAAGCTATAACAGGTTCACAGGCACATACTAGGCAGTTCATCTGTGAGGATCTTCACAAGCCTAACCATGCATTCCCATGATGTCTTTACCCCTTGTGTTTTAAGTATGAATAACCCAGAGACGAGTGGAACATTTACATGTGACTCCCATCCATGAGGGACAAGGGTGCTATCTAGTATGACCTGCTGTGGTAACGTATAGTGTACTCTGATTAAAAAAATACATAAATAAATAAAGTCATGCTATATTAAAGGTGAGACAAAACCTGTGATCCCCCTGGCTGTCATTCAGACTGAAATACTCTGTTTTATTTTACATGATATGCAAGTCCTGGGTTATCATATAGTGATTTCTGTTTTTCTTCTTGCTGCAGAAGAGCCAGTATTATAGCCTTGTTTGTCTATACTGGTCTCCAGCAGAAGGGGCCTACAAAGTCTCTTCCCAAAAATATCCAAAGACTTTATAAATGGTCGAATATAATGATTCTACACTAAACATACTTGTGCAATTACTACCATTTGTGTAAGCAAAAAAAACAAGGCAAATCTTTTTAAGGAGCTGTGGCGACCCCTAACTGGGAAACGCCGAAAGAAGAAGAAGCTACCTGTCAGTAGAAATAGCCAATCATACAAATTAATGTGTTCATCAGAGAGGAAATTTCTAGCATTTTTTTTCACCAGACTAATGGCTGGACTTTGTCCACAGTAATGAGTGCCAGCTGGCAGAATGAAACGGATGCCTGCCTGGCACATGGGGCGGCAGTGTATGAGCAGAGGGTCATCATTTGTAATTCCACATCAGTAGTAGGCTACTGAAGTGAGCCATTCTTCACCGGATTAGTGATTCATGCTCTTGATATAAAGTCACAATAAGTGCTACATTTCCATGCACGTGGGAGGAAACAACCAAAACACACAGTCTCTTATTAATGTAGTGCTAATTCCATTCAATCACACCCCCTCTCCAAGTCTTCCTACAGGTCACCTTTTAAAATGCAAAGTAGAAAAGCTGATTAAAAAATGTTTAATTAGTTGGTCTGTGTGAACATTCATCTGAGTTGAAGGCAGCTGCACTGCTGAGAGATCGTGTCCTTAAACAGTTCTGTCAGAGCTTCACAGCTGAAAAAATAACTATGGACATCCTTAGCTTAGTAGCACAGTGCACTTAACTTGGCCACCTTGCCCTGCTTTGAGAAGTAATCCTGCTGTTACAGATATCAAAATTGCCTTGTAGTACACACCAGCATTTAATTATCTGCAAATGGAATGCTTAAACCTTTCAGCACCTGTTTAAAGAAGCAATCATATAGTATTCATATCGTGTAATATGTGTTGTATCATATGTGTCTTAATCTGTAAGACTTTACTTATTATCATTGTTTGTATCAAAGTGGTGACTGAAAGTGGACCTTTGTGCCCCAGTCTGCCTACCTGCCCAAATAAATAAATAAGATTTGTTTGACAGGCTGAGCAACAGAATAGCTGGTGTTGCTATTTCCCTGTGCTTAGGCGGTCATTTATCAGCTGTCATGCCTTTTGTGATGAGTTTGCTTATTTTTGTGTCTGAATGGGTTTTACTTGGTGTTCTAGTTTCCTCCCACATCCCAAACAAACACTTAGGTGACTTGCTGATCCTGCAAATTGTCATAGGTGTGCATTGTGAATGGGAATTTGTACATCCTGCTATAGATGTCCGACCTGTTTGGGGTTAGTCTGTCTGCCTTGTGCCCACTATGTGCTGAGATGGATTCTGATTCCCCATGACCCTGAAATGAATAATCAGTGAATGAATGGATGAATGAATGAACAAATTAATGAATTAATATTTTAGACAGGCTGGTAGTCAAAGACTTTAAAAATGCCATTGGTGTTTGCTCTGGAATTTATTCAGAAAGTTGTATTTTTTTTTGGGGGGGGGGTAAAAGAATAGTATAGTCTACTACCTACAGACTTGAAGTAAAGCTGTTTTTTTTTTTTCCAGGTGCCCGCAGTACTAGGGAGGAGCCCCAGTTTGTGACTGCCCGTGCTGGTGAAAGTGTGATCCTGGGCTGTGACGTGGTCCACCCGGTTACAGGACAGCCTCCTCCCTATGTGGTGGAGTGGTTCAAGTTTGGAGTTCCTATCCCCATTTTTATCAAATTTGGCTTCTATCCACCTCATGTGGACCCTGAGTATGCAGGTAAGTTATCCTCTGTACACTTGTCTTATTCTATGCTATGTGCATACTTGAGAGTTCAGAAGTGTAAATCCATTTTAAAATGTTTGTAAACTATGTGCCATATGATGCCTTATTGTGTGTACTGTTAAACAATGCACATACAGTAAGAAATGTGAGCTGCTGGGACTGTGGGTGGATACATGTTTTATTACTACACTTTCTTACTGGGAGCAGGGTACTTTATTCACAGAAATGGGCTAAGCTTGATGCATTGTCGCACCAGCATAAACCATAGCGAAAAGGTACGTGTGCTACATATATTTATGGTGAACTGAGAAACTTAACTAAAAGGTAAAATTGTCTGAGCTCATCTATTGACTGTATCTAGTTCAACAAGGTCTAGAAAGTCAGGGGTTCCACCTTCTATTGGGTCCTGGCAATAGGGGGGAGCTCAAGGTAAAAATAGAGTCTTGATATCTAAAACAGCCATTAGTTGAAGGAAGTTAAGTAAGGCAGACAAGCATATTAACAAAATTAGGCTAGTAAATTACCAGTCTAATTTGTTTATAAGCTGCAAACTAAAGCAAATGGCATTTAGAACTTCCTATTTGGAGACTCTTCTCAGCCTTTATTACTTCTCTCTACTACGAAGAACTTCATGGCTTCTCATTTTATCTAGAAAACATTGAAGTCAGGCAGCGTGTGGCATAAACTGAATTCATTTTGGGGAGCTGCTGTATTTTTGGATTAGGTACATTTGGTTGCACTATTCACTAATGGCTAATGTGTCCGCACTTTCTTGTTATCCTTGACTATACAAACACTAATTATTAAGTAACTTCTCTTAGACACTGTACAGCTGGAAGTCCTGATTATCAAACCTCAGTCTCATGGGTTTGCCAGCTCACTTACATATTACTCTTCTTCCTAAGGCTTATACTTCTTTATGTGTAGGCTGTAATAGTGGCTGAAATATAGGGGGAGGAGGAGCTTGGATCCATTGTATAGAGAAATGAAGCCCAGAGTACAACCCAACTAACTTGAGATAATTTAGCAGCTTGGGTACTGAAGAAGCCATACATCTCAAGTGTACCTCATTACGAGGATCGCTCATTATTTTGAGTTTTGAAAAGTCCATATTCCACATTGTTCCACATTATTCCACATTGAAATAAGCTGTACACATTCAGTGTTAAGACATTTGTTTTTAGCTAATATCCATGGTAAATGATACTGAATCATATTAATTCATGAAAAAAAAACTTTTAATAAACATAGTGTAACAGATTTTAACCATGTTGTGAGCTTACTAGTTGAAGTTATTACCAGCTTGTTAGTAAGTGCTTCCACATTTTGCCCATTTATTCCACATTATGAAATACAGTTTTCCACATTTTGGAGATAGAAGGTTAAATGCTATGAAAGAAGCTAAGTGAAGGGGGGTTGGAGTGCACATCTGATCTTGAGGGGTAGAGGTGGTCAGGCCCACCACAGATGCCAGTATGTACTGGAGAAGAGGCACATGGTATGCAGAGCATGGGCTGGGTGTGGACATTAGGTCCTGCCAAGCCACATTGCCATGAAGGCCTTCATACGCATGTGGAGGAATAAGCAAGCTCACAGAGGAAGGAATAACAGGTCCTTGCTTATGCAGGTATACGCTTTAACTGCTGGGGAGGAGTATGGACCATATATGCAAAAAAAAAAAAAAAGTGGCAGCTGCCTGGATGACGCCACAGCCAAGTGAACAAATAGGCCAACTGATTGTGGGAGGAATGAAGAATGGCAGACAGTGATGAAAAAAGTAAAACTATGTAAGGAGGCACTCAGTTTTAATCTTGATTCAGTATTGGTGTCCCATCTCCTGGTGCATATTTATTTATTTATGTATTGTTTGACAGCAACTTTGTAAATGTATTTTTGTTGACAACTGCATACCACAGACATTGGCCCACTCTTGACAAAATAGTAATATCAATGTAGAAAATGTGACTAGAAAATACTGTCACAGGGTGTGAGAAGCTTGACAAGTGCAGTAAAACATTGGACACTTTCAGACACTATCATATAACTTGCAGGACTGGGATAATGCACTCTGGGGTTATGTGTTCCATGGACCTGAACCTTATCTGTGATTTTGACAGAACTTTTTTTGGAGAGACAGACTCATATCCTAAAGGCTACCTTACCTATGGAATCGACTTCACATCTTTGTAAAACAAATTCTGTCCCTCACTCTCTTCAAAAATGGATGGGGAACCATAAATTTACTCCTGGGGTACTGCCCATATCCCTTACAGACAGATGCAGTCTGTAAAATGACTCAGAGCTCCAACACCCAAAGACCCACTACCTGGGCACTACCCCATCCTGTATCTGGAGAATTAACATATAATATTTTCATATCCTGGGTATTATTGGCTAGGCTTGTAAAGGCTCTTGTGCCATTAGCCTAGTAAAAACCTATGAACCTATGATTTCTCCTTGGTCATTAGAATGCTTCTGTTCGGTTCTCAGTCAGTGACCAATTAAAAAATGAGTATGATTCTCTGTGTCCTTTAATTCATTAATATGTCCATTCATGACACGAATGGACTTCAGAGAAAATGGTGTTAATTGCTAACTTTATGAAGTCCTGGTTCATACATCATTGTGTTTGCTGCTACTAATTAACTGCTAGCATGCATAGTATTATATAAATAATTAAATGTATTCACTGTTTCAGTCATTGATACCTGCTGTTAGACCATAATTATCAGATCTAAATCTACTGCCCTGCTTTCTCCACTGTCATTTTACACCTCACTTCTTTCTTTTCCATTTCCTCCGTTTTCTTCCCTCTTCTTCTTATTCTCCTTGGTGTGTTCTGTCTTGCATTTTGTCCTCCTCTCCATATCCCCGTCCTCTTTCTCTTCCCTTCCCTACGGTACCATTTTTTCTCCTTGTTTCTGTTCACTTGTATATGCTAATCATTTTCTACCTTCTTGCCTACATCGATGTATGAATTGGTCTGCGCTGTCACCTCTGTAATGTTGTATTTTATTTCAGCATGAGCCGGTCATGAAACACTCATATGCAGGTCTCTAGCTCACTTGTGTCTGTTACATATTTTAGTAATTATTTGTGTTTTTAACTACTAATGTACAATGTAAAACTGCTTGCTTTGTACTGAATCCTTTTTCTCAATAACTGTTTCATTAATATACAACTCTGTTTAGTGCATAGTGCTTTTGATGAAAAGTGCCTGCTTAATTTTTGCTCATTTGTTTTATCACTAAATTTGTGTCACTGCTGTCATTTCTGTTATGTAATGTTCACTTTTTTCTTTCAGTGCTTCCACTATGAAAGGGTCTGATTTACACAGCTTGCTTACCAAAAGAGCATAAACACATTTCTCGTAGCTCAGTGTGAGGAAGTGTCCCATCATGGAATTTTTCTTTTTATATGCTTTTGGAGTACTTCCGTTATTTTCTCCCACAATAACTACACTTTAAATAAATGCTTACATTTATGCGAATGTGCATCCACACACACACACACACACACACACACACACACACACACACACACACACACACACACACACACACACACACACACACATGCACACGAACTTTCATGAAAGGTTGGTAATATTCTCCAACACTACAGCCTTCAGTCCTGGCCCAAGTTAGTAAACTGACAACACCCCAGATTATTTGATTGGGGAGCTTCCTTTTATTATCCTCTCTCTTCCCTTCCTCTTCACTATGCTACACTTTTTGTCTGTGTTCTTGTTCACTAGTCATGCATGCCAATCATTTCCTAACCTTTTACATTGGTCTGTATTGTTAATAAGCCAACTAATTGTAAACACAAATGGTAGTGTTTAGCAAAGCATTTTACCTGTTAAAGGTGGATGTTGCTGGTCATCATTTAGCCACATTTGCCCTCCTAAAAACAAAATAGATGATCGGCCACAATCTGATTACAAGATAGACAAACATTTTTTTTCTCTAGCTAAAACTTTTAGATATCTCTGAACTTAAACAATTACTTAGCTCTAAGGTACACAGTGGTTGAATTTCCAGAAGATGACACAACCAGAGACATAAGTGCAGAAAAATTTGCAGGTCTGTATACCACAAGCACCATGGTAGCTCTTGGTAGGTTGTTTGGGGGCAAGAGAAGACTCAGGGTACATATGCAAGATTTAGAAAAGGACTATTGAGTAACAAAGAGTCTAATAAGGAGGTTAAGAGGGCAGTAAGAATAGCAAAGAACAAGGCATCAGAGAAACTCCACCAGCTTCTAGACAGTGACTCAGTAGATGGCATAAAAAACTCCAAGTGAGAAGGCAAAGACAGATAGATAAAGAAGACAGTCAGGCACCCTTCATAAATACATCAGCAATAACCTGCTAAGCAGTCCACAAGATATCAAAGATATATGGAAGGAGTACTTCCAGAAGCTCCTGCAAGAAGAAAACCCTACATAAGCTTTCCTGCCCCAGACACTGCCTAGGATAAGAGAAGAGGAGGAACTAGGATTGCCACCTTTCACTGTGGCCAAAACTGGACCAAAGCCACTTCCCCTCACACCTCCCACAAAGCCACCCATCTCCTCCCCTCTCCTCACCCACTTTCCACCCATTTCTTGACATCGTTATCATGTCAGGTGACGAGGAGTGCTCCCTTTTACTTTCTAGGGCTTCCAGCTTTGCAAATGTCCAAAGTGGGACATTTTTTTTGTTGAGACATGAGATTTTGCAGGACAAAACATACCCATGGAGAGTGCAAAGTATAGAACTTTATTTTTTTCCACAAATAAAAGCTCATTCTTATAGCATTAGAGTTGCTTATGCTATCTTATGTAATATTTAGGTGTTTCAGATACAAAATAACTGGTTTATGCAACTGTTAAAGAAAAGTTGGGAAATATTTTTTCCTAAAATCTCAGGACATTTGCCATTTTCTTTCCTGTGGGACATAACTGCCCAAAGAAGGACATGTGGTAACTCTATTCCATCCGTGATTTTTTTTTTCGCTGATTTATTATGCTTTTCGGTAAAAAAAGCATACTAAATCCACCAATTTAATAGACTCCAATAGCCTGTTTCTTTTTTTAAACAGGATACCAGCATTTGCACAGTGTTCTCCAGACTACTGGACAATCAGATTTTCAGACAGTTCAGAAAAAAAATGGACAGGTGGCAATATTAGGAGAAGCTGACTCTAGAAGAAGTAAGGACAGCACTAAGGAAAATGAAGTCAGAGAAAGCAGCAGGCTCAGATCAGGTCCACAGCAGACATGATTAAGATGCTTGGTGAGATAGGGGAGAAATGGCTCCTGAGGGTACTAATAGCAGTGTGGGGAGAAAGGTGTATCCCAGATGACTGGAGAATAAGCATACTCATGCCCGTGTACAAGAAAAAAGGGAACATTCACAACTATGGGCAATGTAGATGCATCAAGCTCCTGTCTCACTGCACGAAAGTGCAGGAGAGGGTGATTGATAAATGAAAAGCAGAAGAACAGAAAGTTAGATGAGAGAGAGCGATTCAGATTGAGATCAGGATACAGCAAAACTGACACACTATTTGCATTGAGAGAGAGAGTGGAAAGGAAGCTGGAGATGAGGAAATAGTCCAACTGGGAATTCATAGGCTTGAAAAAGACAAATGAAAACAATGCACGAAAGATGATTTGGGCAGTCCTGCTTTGGTATGAAATCCTGGAAACAGTGGTAGAATTAGTGCAAGCTATGTACAAGGACTCAATGACACAAGTACAAACAGTGTTCAAACTCACAGAGGGTTTCCCAATTGATGTGGGTATGCAACCGGGTTCAGCTCTAAGCCCACTGCCATTCAGACTGCTGATGTAACAACATTAATTAGCAAGTTGGAGCGGACAGCTCAGCAAAACTGCTGAATGCAGGTGATGTGGCACTACAAGCAGACTTGAGCAGCAACTTCAGCAAATGATAGGGGAATGCAACACAAACCTGAGGGCAATTCCAATGAAACCAAGTACAGAAAAGGCTGCTGTCATGGCAATAAGTGGGGCAAATCAGAAGAAACTGAAAACTGAAAAGGGAAAAAAATGGAATATGTTAATATGTTCAAGTATCTGGGAGGGATGGCCGAGGTAAAAGGAAGGATAAAAGAGTAAAAGAGAAGGTCAAAGCTAGAATAAGAGGGACTGTAGCTAAATGGCACAGTGCCAGCAGTAGAGTATGACAAAAGAATGCCAAAGAAGCTGAAAAGTAAGGTGTGCAAAATACTACTGTATGGTACAGAAACCTGAGCAGTAAAGGCAGAGCAGTCGAGGAAGCTAGAGATGATGAAGATGATGGTAACACAGATGAATGGTAGGCTGCACACTGTGGTATAAATGAAGAAATTTAAATTTATTTATTTATAAATTTATTCCTTATGTTAAAGGTGACCTGACAAAAACTCTTTTAGATATTAAATTGTTCCTAAGGAAAATCAATACGGAATTATTATATCATAAGGAAGGTAAAACCAATACAAAGGGAGATTATCAAGTCTTAGTAAAGAAATCTATATTCAACCCCCTATCCACCCTCAATTAAAAAATGTAGAAAGTGTAATTGAGAAGGAAGTCAGAAAAGCACAAAAAAGAACTGGTTTTAAAAGGAATCTTAATGTAGAAGAGAATAAGATTTTGGAAGAATTAAAGATCAACCAAAATGTGAGAATAATGAAACTGGATAAGGGTGGGGGGGTTGTCTTTATGGATATTATTTTATATGAAGGAAAAATGAATCAAATACTAAGAGATGAAAATAAATACTCTGTTGTTTCTAAGAATGAAATAAACTTGGCTTATAGAAGAATAGACATGGTATTAGATGGAATGGTAAATGAATGTACCATAGAAATCAAAATGCTTCCTTATTTTAAAGTTGAAAAGCCAAAAATACCTGTTATATTTGGAATTCCAAAGATTCACAAAGATATAATGGATCGTCCATTAAGACCCATAGTCTCTACAGATGGCTCCAAAACTACACCCTTAGCAAAATATGTAGACGTGAAAACAAAACATTTGGGTAAATAAAGAAGTCATTTTGAAGGAATCCTGGGATCTGATAAGAGAAATTGTACCAGAATTATACTCTGATGGTTTGTTGTTTGTCACAATAGTCATAGTGGATTTATTTGGTTCCATACCTTACACAACAGGTATGAAAATGTTTGAGGAAGAGGTATTTCATGACAAAGATTTAACCCATAGAGAAAAGGTGGCTTGCACAGGTTTGATGGATATGATTTTAAAACACAATTTTTTGCTCTACAATGGGGAGTTTTTTCAACAAATCCAAGGAGTTGCCATGGGGGCAGCCTGTGCACCCACCTTTGCAAATCTTGTCCTGGCCAACTGGGAAGAAACATACATCCTAAATTTGAATTTTGTTACTTGTTGGAAGCTATACAAGAGATTTTTAGATGATATAATAATTTTTTGGACAAGGTGCCGAGAAAGATTGGATGAGTTTATGGATTATATTAGAGGAACCACTGACTTCCTTAGGTTTACATTTGTGATTTCTGTAAAAAATATTCAGTATTTAGATCTTGAAATATATAAATCAAATAATCTTTTGGAAACTAGAGTGTTCAGGAAATCTACTTATGTTAATTCATATTTGCAGTTTAATAGTGCCCACCCTATTCACTGTAAAAGAAATATTGTGAAAGGACAATTTGTTAGAGGGTCTCGGGTGACTAGTAATAATGATGATTTTACAAAGGAGTGTGATTTATTGGAAAAAATGTTTCTGGAAAGGGAATACCCCAAAGGTTTTATTAAAAATATAAGACTGGAAGTGGAAAAGGGTAGGTTGGATAAATTTAAGCCCATTCTAGGAGAAAAGGAAGCTAATAATCAAAATTGGGAGGTGGGAATGAAAGGAACAGAAATTAATAGGGATTTTCAGCAAGCCCTTATTTTAGAATACAATGCATTAAATAACAACATAAAGGCAATATTTCAAAAAGAATGGGAAAAGTTTATCTCCCTCAAGAAAAGAATATATGAGCACACTTATGATATAGTAAAAGGGAAAGAGACCAATGCTTTATTTAAACATTCTAAGCTTTGTGAGGGTTCTAAATTTCGTTTTTTTGTCTTAGAACAAATTAAAAATGATATTAGAGGAGGCCCCTGGGAGGAAACAATAGGTTATAAGGAATTATGGTGGCAAATAACCTTGGAAGCAAATAAAACCCCTGCGCTCAATGAACATATATCTATTCTCCCCCTTTTGAAACTGAGAGCTGCCAAATTATAAAGAAATCTTAAATAAGAAGATGTAATATCAAATAATAACAGAAGGTGGCACTGTTGGATTGGGAATTTATCTTCCTTAAATTCATGAATGCACTAAGGTTTACAAACTAAATATTTTAATGAAGTTTTTATTTTTTAATTATTTATTATAATAAATAAATTAATAAATTAATACACATTTTTAAGAGAAGTTGTATAGGTAAAATATATGTATATTAATTAAGAATAGATTTGTGGTATTAAACATGACACATTTTATGAAGAAGGAAATAATCTTGGTTATACATAATTAATGAGCCCAAAAAAAACTTGATTTGTTTATTCAAATAGTATTATTTGATTTCTATTGGTTTAGAGTTTTAATGAATTGTATAAAAGTGTGTGATGATTGTGAATTGTTTTATATGATGAAGTCCATTTTAATAGGACGAAAACGCGATTGTAGCTAAGGCGTTCATATTATTTGTTTGTCGTGTGGATTTACATTAAATTTTTGACTATTCATTCTCTCCTATAGCAGCTCGCTCTCTTTTTGTGTTATTTGGTGACTGTGGAGAGCTTTCGCAATTGTTTTTTACATAAATGAAGAAATGGTGACATCGGAGCAGAAGCCAAAGGTGCTCCAGTTGCAGAGTAGGTCAATAAAAACTGAATATAGCGGTTTAGGCACATGTACAGAAAAGCAAATGATTTGGTGAAGAAGATTTGGAAGAGACAGGAAGAAAACAAGAGGAAAGATGGGCATCCAGCAAAACAATAAATGGACTGTATGAAAGAAACCCTGTGATGGTCAGGCATGACAGTCCAAGAAGGTGCAAGAGTGGCACTGAATCTGGAGAGGTAGTGACAGTCGATGTGACACTCGGATCTCTTGTGGAAAATGGGAAAAAAGGGGATGACGATAATGATGATGAATAATGAGCAACAGCTATGCAGTGTTTGACGTGGTATAAAGAGGGACATAAGTAACTTTTAATGCCCCGTCCCCTTAATGTTATATACTTCCTGCACGGTTAAGGTAGCTATTTCCTTCCTTCAAACTTTATTTTTGAACTACCTTTTGTGAGACTAAGCTGGAAGTGCCCCTTTGCCCCTACCTAGGAATAATTAGGAGATGAAGGATGAGTGCTCATCCCCCTAGTACTA
Source organism: Protopterus annectens (assembly GCF_019279795.1). Taxonomy (NCBI): domain Eukaryota; kingdom Metazoa; phylum Chordata; order Ceratodontiformes; family Protopteridae; genus Protopterus; species Protopterus annectens. Next base: position 1,572,977,584 of record NC_056741.1, on the reverse strand, counting down.
ACAGTATTTCAGAGAATGCAGCTTAAAGAATAGAAACCATGTAAATAGTCAGAAAAGTCTTTTCCCAGTTTGCTATATACTCAAAAATGAACTCTACAAATTAATTCTGTTGCCCACATTTTCTTTATATTTGGCATGTGGCTAGAATATATGCAGCAACAGGGTGGGGGAGGGTCAGAATGGCACAATTACAATGTCACTGGGAAAAATTTGGGAGGAAGTACTGTGGGGTTTTAGCTTGGAGAGTGGGAAAAAATAGGGGTCATAAAGTATTATGAAAAAAAAATAGAAGAAGGTATCTTAAGTTGGTAACTGGTTGATGCAGAGTGGGCTTACTATGTAGAAGGACTGTAGGTTTTTATGATTTAAGTGAATGTTTCTCGAGCAAGAGGAGGAGCAATACCATTTAACAGTAGGTCATTTATTGAAGACTCTGTTACTAAATCTTGTGCTGAACAAAGGAGTTTGAAGAGTTAAAACACCTTCTTCTTGTGGCTGGAGAGTATTTCTGTTGCATTAACTATATGGATGCTATAGGGAGAGCTTGTTAAGCAAAAAGGCTGAAGAGGTTTTGATAGGTATGAATTTAGCCTTTTCTGAAAAGACAGTCATGTTTTCAAGGTCCTGTAAGAGGAAGCTGTATGTTGTGTTATACACGACGTGCAGTTTTTTTATTGTTTGTGTTCTAGCTGTGGGAAGAGGATGTTGTTCACAATTGCCACATATGCGTTAGAGGTAAGGGGTCTGTATTGCATAATTTCAGATGTCTGGAGGCGTAATTGTTAATGCGACATGGTACAGCATTTAAAGAAAGAGTGCTATCGCCTCAAATATCTAGATATTTAAATTAAAGCATCAGTTCAAAAGTATACTCTTTGAGGTCCTTGACATGTACTGGCCCTAGTCTTGGTACCTTCTCAGAGGCAATCTGTTGCACCTTCATTGATTTAAGCCATATCAGTGACTAGCTGGTCACTTAGAAATCAGTTCCATAATTGGGAAAATATATCTTGGAAATTATATTGCGTGTTGGTAACAGAGGTGTAGCCTTATAGTAATATGAAGTCATATGCATGGGGCGTACTTCTCAAAACTCTTAGCACAAGCATTCTGGACAAAGCCAGAAATAATGGGGGGTGTAAAATGGTACAAAATCACAGACAGAGTTTAAATATTGCTCTTATAAACTTAAAAAGTTGGTACAATAACAATGTTTATATTAGTACACATTTTCTGAAGGAAATGAAGTCTGAAATCCAAATATCTGACATTATTTAGTGACTTCAACCCTGAATGATTTACCAGAAAGCCACACATTTTTGATGGACAGACCAAAAATAAGCAAATATGTGGACATTCACTGAATTTCTGGACAGTTGAGAGCCATGGGATGGGGTGTTTCAGGTATGTTAGGCATCTCTGGCATTAGCTGAGAAATGAGTAATGAAAAAATTAGTAGCTACAGAATTAAACTATCAGATAATATTTAAAAAAACGCTGTTGTAGGAACATAATTAGTCCAAACAACTCTCACATAACTATCAGAGACAATAGTATTCTTGGACCATTTAATGGTACTTTCAGCATATTATAAGTATTTTATATGACTTGCTATTAAGCCAAGGTCCATGTTGCTAAGGACAACAATAGTGAACTTTGGGAACTCAGAGAGTGCCACGACCAGCCTAAATCCATGTTGCAGGTCTGAGGGAAAGCTGAACTTTTTAATATGCAACAGCACTTGTTCATATATAGCTTATTTAATCTGCAGTCACCTGTGTCTTGTGGATGTTGGATTTTTGGGAGAGAGTGATGTAACCTAGCTTATAGATATAAGGGATACCTGCACGTGTATTAATTTGCATCCATTAATCAAATAAGCAAATTGATGCAGTCATAATCTTAGCCACAAGAAATGACAAACATTTATTAATTACAGAAAGATTAAAAAGACTGACAAACATTATTCATTACACAGAGATTATTCATAAAACAGAATGACAACTAGAATGGGCACTCTGCATGCTGTCTGGTAATCGTGATTGATTATAGGGAAACTGACAAACATAGATGGAGACAAACTGTACAGATAAAACAAAAGTATTACAATGCTGTGTTCAACATTATGTCAACAATGAACACACACACACACACACACACACACGCGCGAGTCTTATAGGTTTACTAGTTTTAGCAATTTTAACAGTTTCGAATCACTAAATCATGTTACCAGAAGGTTGCAAGATGAGAATGTCGATGTCCACTTGTTCGAATATCCAGACTTGCTCCAATTTCTGGACCCATGATAGCACTTATCTCGTGTCTGCACAGGTCAGAAGATTTGATGTTTGACATTGTTCGAACAAGTGGGTGTCAGCATTCTAGTCTTGCAACCATCTGGTCGCATGATTTAACGATTCAGAATAATTGTTATAATCACTAAAACCATAGTGAACCATTTTATATGTATGCATAGAAGTGCATTTGAAATTAATGTGCTCAATAGGCTTTCTCATAGAGGAAACACAGATGGTGTTGACTGCAATTAAAAGCAGCAATTATGAGTAATCGGTTTGGAACAGTAAAAAGTATATAATAGGTTAAATATTTGTGAGACCAAATCAACAATGTAGGATGCTGCCTTATGTATGAACGTTGGATGAATGGTTTTCCAGTCTGCTGTCCCTTTGTTTTGCTGACTGGTTGCTCAGAAGCTCTGGGTAGTTTGGGGGGGGTGCACCTTTAAAATGGAGACAAGGAATAAATTCTCCAGTGAGAAAATCAAATGACTGACTGCTGTGGGAAGTCAAAGTAAGCAAGGGAGTGATGCCAGCCACTTGTGAGTGACCAGTATTATCCAAGATGTAAGAGAGGTGTGCTTCAAGTCTGTACACTGGGGACAGAGAAGGATCACCTGGTATTAGGAAGGTGTGTTTGTGAGTATTGCAGAAGTCTTCATAAATTATTTAATTTCCTTCCAGAAGGCTTTTTCAGCCTAAATAGGTGGCACCTGTCTTGAAGATAGTTTTATGTTGCTCACTTTTGTAAAGAAGAGGGTATGATCAGCCTTGGATCTTTAAGAACTGCCTGCTGCTGGAATTGTGATGTCCTTGCAGCATCCATGCCCATCAAGCTTGGCATATGACTCAGTCTTATCTCTTTTGTGACATTTATTAGACACACAAAATTGCTGCACCTTCTAAAACAAGGGCTCATTTTCTGATTTTTTTTCATATCGTATTTTACTGACGCATTTGCATGTTTGTTTCTGCTAATTTTTCAGGCTTCACCTTTCATTTCCTTTCTGATATATGACAACAGGTAGTTTACCAGTAATTTTTCTAGCATGTTACTTTTTTGTAGTAGTATCATGTGTTATTTTTAAACTTTCAGTAAGGTCTAGTGCATTTACTTTTGGATAGCTGAGTAGATAAAATCATTAGACTTACATTTATTTTTTGTCCAGGCTCTGTTTTATTTGTGCTGATATCTCAAAAATTCAGTGCTGGCAATGCTTTTGTAGACTTGTAAGTGTATATCTTTGTGGTCATGGGTTCTAATCTTGTCTTTGACCTTAACTAATTTTAGATTCCTTTATTCAGTATCTAGATTGGCAAATCTAAATCTACAAACATGTCTGCCTTTATTTATTTATTCTTTTTGTGGTCTGCTTTTGGTTTTATTCAGCTTACATCAGTGCATATGGTATGCAAGTTCCAGATATTTAACTTTCATTGATTTGGGCTCTTCTGACTTAACTTTTAATATTTTTATTTTGAAAGTATCTCACTGAAGTGTGTCTGTTCTGCCTTGGTGATGGCTGACTCATTCTTATGAAGCTATTTTTTTTTCACAATCCATGACTCCTTTACTTTGCACAAGGCATGCATTTCAATATGGGCATTTCTACCACAATTTCTTCACACAGACACAATCTGTAAAATGTATTTTACTCTTTCTGTTTTAGAATCATCAGTGTAATTGTTTTATTTGTTGGCTTGTACACACTGACTTTCTTAACAGTAACACTTATGCTAGTTCCCCTGAAATTTCTGATGACATTCCATTGTTCAACAAGATTTTTACTTGTGTCATTTAGTTCCTTCTATCTGACTTTTCCTGTATAATAGTTCTGAATGATCTCAGTTCTGCTTTCTGAATTAAAATATATTTTTCCAAAGGCTTAAGCCTTGAATAGTAACAGGTTAATGTTTTACTCTCTTTTTCTGCAGCCTTTTTAAGCTTAAACATATCATTGTGTATGTGTATGTGGAGTCTGCATGTCCTCCCCACGGTTGAGTGATGTTTAAAGACATGCAGGTTGGCGTGTGCGTGAATGGGTGTGCCTTCGTTGAAGGTTGGGTGTCGGGCTGACACCTCAGCACCGTAAAAATCTACTGCCAATCATAAGCGGACCGGCGTTCCTCTGTGGCGACACCTTACCGGGAAAAGCCAAAAGAAATTACTAAAGTTAAACAAGGTAAGTGAACTGGTCCAAGAATCATTTTCAGCCATGGCCTAGACCTCAAGGGCAAAGAAAACAGCAAAATACAAAGCCACATAAGACAATAAAATTGCATATCAAAGATATTTATAAATAAATCAGTAGGTATAATATACATTCTGTTATCACAACCAACAGGAGAATAATTCAACAGATGGATTGGGTACCTGCAGTGTTATGGCCCAGAGCAGTATATGCTAGTGTCTCACAAGTACAAAGCTAGATCTAATTGTGTACTCAGTCTGCTAACAATAAAAGCAGACAAAGTGCAACATTATACAAAGCACTGTAGCACAGAACAGACCTGTGCAACAGTTAGACTCTGATAGTAGATTATCTACACAGTCTACACTGTGTAATACGAGAATGTCAGAGGTAACAGCATTTGTATAAGCAGGAATCATTTCAATGACTGTATCTGTTTTTAATACACAGGTCATAATGAGAAGAACGTCTGTCTGCCTTTATCCTGCGTCTCTGAAACACTTGCGTTTGTTCTGTTTTTCCTAAAGCATTGTTAGCTCTCTAGTAGCTTTATATGGCTTGGTATTGTATTCCAGCAGGTCGCAGCAATTTTGGTGAAATATGTTTTTATTTTTTCTGAAAAGGAAAGTTGAAATAGCTGCCTAATGAGCTGCAGTAAACTGTTTCACAAATTGTAAGTTTGCTCCCTGAAATGTAATCTGCAGTACTTTTCATGTAGCAGTTTGAATGTGAAAGTATTTAGAAAGTAGGAGGCCTTTGCTGTCACAGACGATACATAGGCATACAAGGTGTAGCAAACCTACCTTATGTAGAGTGCCTCAAAGCCCTTTTACTGTACTTATTCTCCTATAAATTGTGGAGGCGTGATCTATGCCTGGCTTAAAGGCATCCACAAATCTCACACTGAATCTCCTGCATATTTTTAAGTCAAGCAGTTCCAGAAATAGAAGGTCTAGGGACCTGAATTTTGTCTGTGACTTAAACAGAGCATGCTGGAGAGACAGATATGAGTCTAAGGAACTGCCCTCCTATGGAACAGGCTTCCCATCCATGTGAAGCTGAGTTTGTTTGTTACCCAACTTAAGTGCAACCTAGACTAGTGGATGGGGAATAGGAAATCTACACCAGGCCTGGCACCCATGTCCCTTATGGATAGATGTAGCTTATAATTGCCTGGCTGTCAGTGTTGTATATGGATACATGACACTATTATTCTTTTTGTAAAACTTGGCTAGCCTTAGAAAGACCTCCTGGGTCATTAGCTTAGTAACAAACTATGAGCCTATGTGCCTTTTGTAAGGGTGCTGTAGCGCTGTTACTTATGGGATTCCAAGTATTAGTATCCTGGTGTCAGCTGCTTGCAACACAGCAGTATCGTGTGAGAAATTTACTGTGATAATGGATAGTGCATACTCGAGTCTTGGGATCATTACATTAATGACTATTGCCCATCTTGTTTCAGGTGTCAGGAGATTTAACATCTTATAGCAGACCCTATCATTATATATCCTGTATCATTACTTTATCTACCTGGAGCTCTGTGTGAGAAGTAAAGCTGAGATGTTAGTCTAGGCTGATACCAAAGTATCTTTGTCAGTCTGTGACAGGTAAGCGGTCTGCCATTGTTGTCTTTCATGGAAATGTCAATAGCCTCTTTGCTATATTTCTGTATTCCACAAAACTGTCTTTTCATACTATTTTGTTTAATTTTCAATTTTATTGCTTGATTCTTTTGCCTCTTTTCAGCAAATACCTCACAACCTCTTAGTGCAAGATATCTGGACAAAGCCTGACAAAATGGAGGAAAAACGACCAAAAATAGGGACATATTTTAAATATTGCTGTTATAAACTTAGAAAGTTGCTAGAGTAACATGATTTGTATTAACATACATTTTCTGAAAGATTTGAAGTTTGAAACTAAAATGTATGTCATTATTTAGTGACTTCATTCGTCAGATCATACCAGTGATTTTTCAGAAAACCACAAATTTTATGAGGAACAGGCCAAATATATAAGCCAAAAATCTGGGCATTCTGCGAAAATCTGAACAACTGAGAGGTCAAATTCAGCAACTTTGTCTACTTTTGTTTTCTCCCTTTAAATGTGTTTTTACTGAACATGTTTTTCATTAACAAATATATGCATTCAAAAAGTACAACGTTTGAAACACTAACAAGTTAAACTAATCGAAAAACAGAAATTCCGAAACTAACATTCCATACTTTAATGGATTCAGACAATACACCAGCAGCCGGAAAAAAAAAAAAAAAACAATAATGTGGCTGTTGTTGCATGATGTGATTTGATAGGAGTTAACTATGCATACATAGCAATGTAGCATGGACAAGCTGGAGCTAGTGCTGTAAATGTAAGCCATGAAATAATGAAATTGGCATCACACGGAGATATAGATTGGCCTATGATACATCACCTGACCTGCGTCCAGTAGTGCACAGGTAGCATACTCATGATAATTTTCTACACTCACATCAAAGTGCTATTCCCATACAGCACCCACACAGCTATGAGCCCATGCAAGAGCTACTTAGCAAAGTGTCTACTACATTTATATTATAAACAGGAAGAAAATGAGGTGAAATGAAAATCAAAAACATTGAAGGTAGCAAAGAAGAAGGCTATATTTTTTGTTAAGAAGTAGAGAGCAGAAGATAGCGTGGAGAAGCTGTGGGTAGGAAGGTGGGTATAGGAGAGCAGCAGAGGTAAACAAACAAACATAGACAGAGAAAGACTAACAGGTAGGTGCTAATACAAAAAGGTGGCCCAAAATGAATACGCAGACAGTTATATACATGACTAACGGTGAGGGGAAGGACTGAAAAACAAAATTTGGAGAGGAGCAACACACAAGGAAAAGGAACACCATGATGAGGAGAGGATTTGCTGAGGGCTTTCTGAGAAGGTGCGCTGTGGTGAACCTAACCAGAGGTCAGTTACCTCTGTGACTGCCTGGGTCCAGCCACTGGTGGTGACCCTGCAAGTTGCACAAGGATGCATTTCAGGCTGTTATTCTGATGCTCAGCTGCTGGTCTTCCACAGTCCTCACCAGCACTTCCATCTCATGCCATGTGAATCAGTGAGACCCTCTGATAGCACTGCCCATTAAGGTTATATCCTCCCCCACTGTTGAAGCAACACTAAAGGTGACCGTTAAGACTTCCAGGTTATTTCCTGCCAAATAATCTTCATCTCCATGCAGTCAGTCTGTCCTGAACACTGCCGAAAAGCCAGCACACAATGGTGAGACCACTGCATGGCAATATTAAAGCTGCCACACTAAACTCATTTCATAGACCACCATAGCAGAAAGGTGAATGCAGATGGAGAGAAATGAAACAACAAAGGGCAAATAATGACCTGAAGAAGATGATAGCTGTAAGGAGAGAGAGAGAGAAGCAGTGATCAGGAAGTTGTGTTATATCCTTTTATTAAACTTCCTGAAAGGAGAGAAATGCACACCAGCTAAACAGATCAGGGTGTAGATGTGTTACATGGTGTTGAACGTGGGGACTCAGCTCCATACAGAGATTCACAGGCCTCATGTTACAACACAGTCTGTCTCAAAACTCGCCCAGTTAGATGGCGGTGGGGAAGTGACCCGCATAAATTTAGTATAACAATATGTCTTTTGTTGCAGCAGAGCTACAGTATAAGTGATGGACTGATTCAGCTGACCTGTAAAATATTTGTACTCAAGCACTGACTGTAGGTGTGTGTTCTCACATTCAGTTACTACAATGCCAACAAACTAACAACAGTGGCTAGAAAAGTCCACTCTGACAGAGAAAGAGGTGTTACTTCAAGTTATGTGTGCACAGGGCAGGCATGTTCTCAATATAGACAAGGCTGACTGGGCCTTTTGTGAGCTAATGTAGCAGGACAGCATAACTGTTGTGAATGCCTCTGGTGGCCACTACAGATCTGCTCAACAGGTCCAACACAAGTTCACTGACACAATACTTTATTATATTCTGAATGCTGAAAATGCTGAGTGGAAAAGACTGACAAAACCATTTTGAAAATGTATATTCACATAAACCCTAAATAGCAAAACTGCTAAAGATCAGAAAAGGAAAACACTTTCTGTTAATATCTTAACACAAAAGCCTTACATAACGCTAAGCCCTAACTTGTCTGAATAGTGGTAGTGGTGTGGAAAAGTTTTTTCTATGGTAAGGCAGGGTTAGGGTTAGCAGGCTTTACTAAGGTAGGCAGGGAGGCTATACCCCCCCCCCAATGCACCACTTTAGTAATGCCTGCTGACCCTAGCCCTGCTGCTGCCCTAACCCTACACCTAAGTAATACCTTCTGACCTTAACCCTGCCACTGCCCTACCCCTACACCTTAATAATGCCTGGTGACCCTAACCATGCTGCTGTCCTACCCTTACACCTTAGTAATGCCTGCTGACCCTAACCCCGCTGCTGCCCTACCCCTACACTTTAGTCATGCCTGCTGACCATAACCCTGCTGCTGCCCTATCCCTACACCATAGTAATGCCTGCTGACCCTAACACTGCCTTTGCCATACCCCTACACCCTAGTAATGCCTGCTAATGCTAAAAATGCCTCTGCCCTACCCCTACGCCTTAGTAATGCCTGCTGACCCTAACCATGCTGCTGTCCTACCCTTACACCTTAGTCATGCCTACTGACCCTAACCCTGCCACTGCCCTGCCCCTACACCTTAGTAATACCTCCTGACCTTAACACCACCTTTGCCCTCCCCCAATACTTTAGTAATGCCTGCAGACCCTACCCATGCCGCTGGCCACCCCTACACCTTAGTAATGCCTGCTGGCCCTAACCTGCCACTGCCCTAACCCTACACCTTAGCAATGCCTGCTGATTCTAACCCTGCCATTGCCCTACCCCTACACTTCAGTAATACCTGCTGACCCAAACCCTGCCTCTGTCATACCGCTACACCTTAGTAATACCTGCTGATCCTAGCACCACCTTTGCCCTCCCCAACACCTTAGTAATGCCTGTTGACCTTAAAAAATGCCTCTGCCCTACGCTACACCTTAGGAATGGCCTGCTGACCCCAAACCCTGCCACTGCCTTACCCCTATACCACAGTAATGACGACTGACTCTAACACTGCTGCTGTCCTACCCCTACACCTTAGTAATGCCTGCTGACCCGAACCATGCCACTGCCCTACCCCTACTCCTTAGTAATGTCTCCTGACCTTAACACTGCTGCTGCCCTACCCTACAACCTTAGTAATGCCTGCTCACCCTAACCCTGACATTGCCCTACCCCTACACCTTAGTAATGCCTGCTGACACTAAACCTACGCCTTAATAATGCCCGCTGCCACTAACCTGCTGCTGCCCTACCCATAAACCTTAGTAATGCCTACTGACCCTAACCCTGCTGATGTCCTCCCCCTACACCATAGTAATGCCTGCTGACCCTAAACCTACACCTTAGTAATGCCTGCTGCCACTAACCTGCTGCTGCCCTACCCATAAACCTTAGTAATACCTGCTGACCCTAACACTGCTGTTGTCTTCCCCTTACACCTCAGTAATGCCTGCTGACCCTAACCCTACAGTTGCCCCATCCACTCACCTTAGTAATGCCTGCCGACCCTACCCTGTCACTGCCCTACCCCTACAACTTAGTAATGCCTGCTGATCCTAACCTTGCCACTGCCCTACCCCATACTTTTCTAATGCCTGCTGACCTTAGCCCTGCTGCTGCCCCACCCCTACACCTTAGTCAAGCCTGCTGACCCTAACTCTGCTGCTACCCTATCCCTGCACCTTAGCAATGTCTGCCACTGCCTCACCTCTGCACCTTAGTAATGCCTGCTGAACCTAACACTGCCTTTGCCCTACCCCTATACTTTAGTAATGCCTGCTGACCCTAAAAATGCCTCTGCCGATCCCTACAACTTAGTAGTGCCTGCTGATGTTAACACTGCTGGTGCCCTACCCCACACCTTAGAAATGGCAGCTGACCTTAACCCTGGCGCTGCTCTAACCCTACACCTTAGTAATGCTTGCTGAAACTAACCATGTCACTGCCCTACCTGTACACCTTAGTCATGCCTGCTGACCCTAACCCTGCTGCTACCCTATCCCTACACCTTAGCAATGCCAGCTACTGCCCTACCCCTACACCTTAGTAATGCCTGCTGACCCTAACCCTGCCTCTGTCCTACACCTACACCTTACCTTAGAAAAACTCTTTCCATAACAATAACCTATAAAAGACAGCTAAGATGTTTGTGTGTGCGTGCACACACACACACACACACACACACACACACACACTCTACATTGTGTAATTACCCTTTCCTAATTTTAACTCTTCACTAACCAGCAAACACTCACACACAGAGTAAAGCTGTCATCTTAATTAACCTAAACCCTAACTCACCAATGCACATTGACACAGACGCAGACTCACATGCACCCATTCTTGCTACAAATAAACTTATCATTGTTCAGCAAAATGGACATTTTATAAAACACACCTTAAACACACGTGTTCTGAAAAAAATCTTACCATTTTTTGCTTTATGCGCATGTTTGTATGTATATGCTTGTGTGTGTGTGTGTGTGTGTATATATATATATATATATATATATATATATATATATTTATGTGTGTGTGTGTGTGTATACACACACACACACACACACACACACACACACACACACACACACACACACATTAAACACATATTTATTTAATTTCAGGAGGAAAATGGAATAGTTTTATAAATTTGTTGCAGGGGTCAGCAGGGCTTATGACTATATTATTTCCAACTTAAAGTTAATCCAGGTCATGTGAAGGTGAAATGAAGTTATAGGATGCTGCACTGAAAATTTGAGAATTAATTTCTTAAAATGTGTGGCAGGCAAGTTTAACAGCCTAATATAGAAAGTGGTAGTGGGGGGGGGGGGTCTTGAAACAGTCATGAGTCTAAAATATGCAGCGAGACAGGGCCTCAGTGCTGCCCTCCAAAGCATTTTATCTGGCTCTTGGTATGTCTCACAACAAACTGTTTTGAATGGACAGATAAATGTTGGACATGGTAAAGTGGTCCCCCAAATCTTTCATAGCATAGTAGGTAGCCCCTGAACTGTAACATAAGTGGCTCCTGAGCTAATAATGTTGGACAGCATGACTTACCATTTGGAATGCTGTAAGGATTATGATAAAAACCAAATGTTTAGCAACATAAAGAAAACTAAACTTATATAGACAGATTGGACCACAGACATTTACTGTATATCAAAGAAGTGAAGTGAAACTCGGCATATTTTCCTGTTTCATTGTGCTACACCAGTCCATGCACTGAGTATGTCACCGGAGATAGAAAGGTTTACAAAGTACACACATTGGGGAAGGGGGGTCTTCGGAGAGCAAACAGCACTGTGTTAAATCAGTTTGTTCTTTTCTATTGTTTTATATATATTAAAAAAAATTGCACTTTATTCATCTGCTTTTACTGTATTTGTGTTTCTTCCTACTTTATTACTAGGGGCATTGACTACAACTCTGATCTGAGATATATAACAATAAGTATCCTTTTCTGTGCATTTAAAGTGTTTTTGTATTGTATCTGCTTTATTTTCTGGAAAAAAAAACAAAAAAATATACTTGTGTACCACCTTTCTAAGTTAGTATGATCCAGTTTTCAGGTTAGTGCTGAATTCAGGGCTGTGTTACAAATCTCTGTGTTTGCCCATACCTTACTTGGATAGAAGGAAGTTTCTCTGTTCACCTGTGAGAGAGAGAGAAGCTTTGAGCAGCCTATCTGTCCCTGGAGGAGTGGGATCAGCCCAGAAATTAGTAGTGTATTGGCCATTTTGGGCTAATTTCTATCTCTTTCATTTTCTTACTATAAAAAACACATTTGCCCAGTTTTGCATGCTGGGCAGCACCGGTTAGCTAGGGTATAAATATTCCGGGCTCCGCAAAGTCTCCTTTTCAATTTTTCCCTTGGAACTAGACAAACTTTCAACTTAAGCACTCAAACCATTAATTTCTCAGCCTGGCACTTGCTCAAAACTCATAGCAAGCACTTATAAACCCTAGCACTAAACCCCCCCTATACTGTACAGAAGGACAAGGCTCTCTATTCGACCTCACCAGCCAATCAGTAAAACAGTTCACTGTACCTATCCAGGCATGTCCAAAGGGCAGTTTCAGGCGTACTCTCCAGTCCAACTGGTGAATCTGGGCATTTTGAGGCAATGTTACAACTGCCTCATGTACACAGAGAACCCTCTCCTCCTACCACCAAACACTAATACATGCGAGAGATGCAGTTATACAGCCAAACTGGAGGCTAAGCTCTCTCAAACCAAGACTGGATCAGACAGTCAAGAGGAGAAGGGAAATACTTGCATCACACCACCAGTCTCACATAGACCCATTAAACCAGCACCGGCAAAAAACACACATAAATATATGAACACATACTTGGAGGCTCTAAATAAAAATCTGCAAAAGCAACAGAGACCTCCAAAGCAGACATCCAGGCAACCTCCACCCCCCAACACAAACCATGAAACACATACTTCACAAAACCAGTGTGCCACACAATCACAGCCCTTAAGGCAAAATAACATACCCAACACACTAGTAATAGGTGACTCTATAGTTAGGCACACTGACGTCCCACTCACTAGGCTGAACAAGGAGAAGGTTACTGTTAGCTGCCTGTCGGATGCCAGGATCCACCACATAACACAAGCTCTCAGGTCACTCCAGAACAAGTACAAATATGACTCTGTCATTGTCCATGTTGGTGTGAATGACCTGAGCCATACCTCCTTGGACTACATGAAAAGAGACATGGAAGAGCTCTCTAATCACGTAGCTCAAGCCGATATGACCCTGACCTTGAGTAGCATCCTGCCCTCACCAAGAATGATAACACGGTATAAAGAATAAATGATCAGTTTCAACAATTGGCTAAGTTTCTGGTGTCATTCAAAGGGGATCCAGTGTCTGTCCACCTGGGATGACATGCTCGACAAGCCACGCTGCTTTGCTAGAGATGGCTTGCTCCTGTCACCCTTAGGCTTTCAAATACTGGCCAAGGCTCTCGCCACCCCCATAGCGCATTTTTTAGGCAAGGCTCAAAAGACAAACCCACCGCCGTAAATAGTACAAGTAACAAAAAACTGAAGGTAATGCTACTCAGTGCCAGAAGTCTAAACCTCAAAATGCATGCACTCGAGGCACTCCTCAGTATGTAGAAAATCGATACATGTGCAGTAACAGAAACCTGGTTTAAGGCTTCAGAGAGCACCCTAGCACTACCAGGCTACAACTCATACCATACATTTTGGCCACAGAACCCGGACCAAAATACAAAAGGCGGGGGCGTATCCATATTCATCAAGGATACCCACACCTCCAGGTTAGTGGCAAAGCACGATGCTTCAGAGATCATCCACGTGCAACTCATAATGGGGAAAACTGCAATTAAAATTGTAGCTTGCTACAGATCAGCCACCATGTCACAGGACCCCCATTCCGCATTTCTGGAAACACTGGGAAACATAAAGGTCCTACCAAACACCCTAATATTGGGTGATTTCAATTACCCAAACATAAACTGGGAGAACTACTCAAGTACTAACTCCCTTGCCCGACATTTGCTAGAATTTATAAACTCAAACGCCCTGGATCAACTGGTCAACAATCCCACCAGAGGTGACAACATATTGCACCTGGTCATCACCAAAATTGGTGACTGATGTTCCACACCGGAGGTCAATCCCTCGCTGGTTAGATCTGACCATAAACAAATCACCCTGGATATCCATATTCCTCCCCCACCCCTGGTCAAGGAAACCACCGTGAAAAACTTTTCAAAAGCAAACTATACGTTACTTAAGACCGAGGTGGAAAGTTTCAAAGCCCCCATGCTAAAGGATAACGCTGTCCAAGCTGCAAAATCCTTTACTAATGCACTCTATGGGCACCTACAAGAATGCATGGATCGTGCTATCCCAAACAAAACCAAGACTCACTCCTCCAAGAAAAGGAAACCAGTCTGGTGGACCCCGCCATAAACAAGCTATGCAATAGAAGGAGGAAACTAGTACAGAAAAGAGTAAAATCCCTGATCAGTATCAGCAAGAAACTATATTCCCTCATAAAATCATCCAAGGCTAGCTTCAAAAGAAAAATTGCCATAGACTCCAAAGATAACCACAAGGCATTCTTTAGCTATGTCAAGAATCTAAGTGGCAATTCTCAGATCTGCTCAGAGTTAGTGCAGAATGGCACAAAATACACTGAACCAACTGATATAGCCAACATCCTGGCAGACAGGTTCAGTGCAAACTTCACCCCCCCTCACCCCCCAAAGGGCCCATAATTATACCAGAAGAATGCAGTGACCCTGAAATCACAGACACTCAGGTTAAAACAGCCCTCTCCAAAGCCAGAAACACAGCATCAATGGGACCATACGGTGTACCAGGCTGCATCCTACATGAGCTTAAAGAAGAACTAACCCCTCACCTAAATATACTGTTCAAACTCAGCCTCTCCACAGGCTGTGTATCCATAGAGTGGCACACAGCAATGGTTATTCCACTCCACAGAGGTGGGGCCACAACAGACCCTGGGAACTATCACCCTGTAAGCCTGACTAGAGTAGTCTGCAAGGCTATGGAGTGCATCATCATGGAACTCATTAACAGAGATATTGGGAACCTACAAACACTGGACCCTACCCAGTTCAGCTTTGTTAAGGGCAGATCATGCCTCCTAAACCTAGTGGACTTGTTTGAGACAGTTACCAAGGCTATAGATGAAGGAAAGGTGGTACATTCAGCCTACCTAGACCTCGCAAAGGCCTTTGACGCCATTCCCCATTCTGGTATTATAGACAAGCTCACCAGCCTGAACATAACCCCCTATGTCACAAGATGGGTTGCCAACTGGCTCACGGACAGAACCCACATGGTGAGAGTTGCGGGAACTAGGTCCAACTCTAAACCAGTTACAAGTGGCGTTCCCCAGGGCTCAGTCCTAGGACCCCTCTTGTTCGGCATAAACTTCTCAGAGGTACAGACAAGCACAGGAGGACTATGGTTGACCAAGTTCGCAGACAACTGCAAACTAGGGGCTATAATTGACTCTCCGGCTGACACAGACATCCTCCATAAGGGTCTTACTGAGATGGATACCTGGTGCCAAAATCATGGCCTCAAGCTAAATGCCAAAAAGTGCATAGTCATCCCCTTTGGAAAAAACAAAGCACCCACAAACCACCACATAGGTGGTAGTCCTTTAAATACGGAAGACGTAATAAGAGATCTGGGAACCCAAGTAGATAGTAATCTCTCCTTTGATAATCACATTGCCAAAGTGGTTAGAAAATCCTTCTATGTGGCACATCTAATCACAAAAGGGTTTGCATCCAGATCAAAAGAGGTCATTGTGCCCCTCTACTCATAACTCATCAGACCCATCATAGGGTATAACGCCCCATTTGGGATGTACCTTACAAGACACCTGCAACAGCTGGAAAGACCACAGAAGTACTTCACCAAGAGGATCACTGGCATCAAACAGATGCCCTATGCAGCTCAACTAAAGAAACAGAGGTGATCTCTGCCTGACATACAAGGCCATGTCCAACCCAGAATTGATGGACATGCTCCACCTAAAGAAAACCATATCCCCTCGAGCCACATGCTCTAGGGATCTAAAACTCACCACAACAATAAATAGGACATGCTGGAGGGATAGATTCCTGCCCCAGAGACTTCCCATGCTTTGGAACAAGATTCCAATCTACATTAGGCAGAGCTCTTCACTAACACTCTTCAAAAGAAACCTTGACGAGTGGATGGGAAACAGAATGTTTACCCCGGAGATCACTTCAGTGGCTCTGCTGGACAGAGGCACATGGAACTAATCTAAGGGGGTGGCGAAAGCCAATACTTTCTGGATAGGCTTATAAATGCCTTCAGGCAGATAGCCTAGTACCACCTATGAACCTAAGAGCTACATAACATGATCATATTCTTTTTTGTCCTTCCATCATGGAATATGACTAGATATGCCTGTAAATTAATTTTTTTGCACTTAACTCATTCACTCCAGAGCAGTTCAGAAAAAGCTGCCTGCTTAATTCCACCATAGGAACAACAGTGCAGCCTGAGCTCATTTACAGAAAATCCATTTGTAATACCATACAGAAAACAAATGTTCATAATTCTTTAACTATAAAAGGTAGACTAAAAATGTAAACGCGAAAGTTGTCCAGCAGACACTGACCTTTCCAACAGTGTAAATGTTGATAGTGCATATCAAAATCATTTTTAAATATTTCGCAAGGAATGTTGATATTGTGCATATTTTTTACATTTTGGAATAACAAAGCACAATATATTGGCCAATGTACCATGTAGACCCATACAATTTGTATTTAATTTGTTAGTATGAATGTCAGCTTTAAAATGATACTTTAACCATTACTATGTGATGCTCCTTTACGGAGATATTCACAGAAATATGATTAATGTAATATTTCTCATAATTGATAAATAAACAAAGCATAATATTTCATCACCTGTAACAGACAGAGCCTACATATCAGTGTAGAAGTTGTGCATCTGAATGTCAGCTTCAAAATGATGCATCATTTGTGTCATCAGCATGCTCCCTTGCAAAGATATGGACATAATAATGAGAAGTATTGGAATTGTATAATTTTCATAATCCTACAAGACTAAACAAACTGTGATATCTGTACATGTGTACAATGCACAGCCAGTTCTTTTACCACATTGTAAGGGGTAATACTCCCTTGCAAAGTTATTTACCAAAATGAGAAAAAATCATAATTTCCATAACCTAAATCCAAAACAAACTTTGATATTTGTACATATGTACAACACACGGGCACAGTTCATTTACCATGCTGAAACTATCAATACTGTCTTCAAAATGAGGTATTACATAGCACATTCAGATGCTCCCTTACAAAGTTATTTACCAAAATATGAAAAAAAAAATCAAGAGTAGTGAACAGGTGGAGGAGACCCTGGAGAGATAGAGATATGCTATAGAGAGAAGATGAATGAAGATCAGCAGGACTAAGACAGAATATATGTGTGTGAATGAGAGGGAGGATAGAGAAATGGTGACGATGCAAGGAGTAGAGGTGGATGAGTTTAAATACTTGGGATCAGTAGTTCAGAGTAATGGTGAGTGTGGAAGAGAGGTGAAGAAGAGAGTACAGGCAGGATGGAGTGGGTGGAGAAGAGTGTCAGGAGTGATTTGTGACAGACGAGTACCAGTAAGAGTGAAAGGGAAGGTCTACAAGAGGGTAGTGAGACCAGCTATGTTATATGGGTTGGAGACAGTGGCAATGACAACAAGGCAGGAGTTTGAGCTGGATGTGGCAGAGTTAAAGATGTTAAGATTTGCACTGGGTATGACAAGGGTGGACAGGATTAGGAATAAGTATATTAGAGGGTCAGCCCAGGTTGGAAGGTTTGGAGACAAAGCCAGAGAGGCAAGATTACACTGGTTTGGACATGTGCTGAGGAGGGATGCTGAGTATATTGGGAAAAAGATGTTAAGGATGAAGCTACCAGGTAACAGGAAAAGGCCTAAGATAAGGTTTATGGATGTGGTGAGAGAGGACATGTAGATGGTTGCTGTGACAGAGCAAGATGCAGAGGACAGGAAGAAATGGAAACAGGTGATCCGCTGTGGCGACCCCTAATGGGAACAGCTGAAAGAAGATGATGATGATGATGATGATGATGAAAAAAAAAATTCCATAACCTAAGTCCAAAACATACTGTGATATCTGTACATGTGTACAACATACAGGGACAGTTCTTTTACCATGTTTGAACTATCAATACTGTCTTTAAAATGTGGTATTACTTAGCACATTCAGATGCTCCCTTGCAAAGTTATTTACCAAAATATGAAAAAATCATAATTTCCATAACCTAAGTCCGAAACAAACTTTGATATCTGTACATGTGTACAACATACAGGGACAGTTATGTTATCATGTTGGAACTATCAATACTGTCTTCAAAATGAGGTATTACTTAGCATATCCAGATGCTCCCTTGCAAAGTTATTTACCAAATTATGATAAAAAATCATAATTTCCATAACCTAAGTCTGAAACAAACTTTGATATCTGTACATGTGTACAACATACAGGCACAGTTCTTTTACCATGTTGCAGCTATCAATACTGTCTTCAAAATGATGTATTACTTAGCACATTTAGATGCTCCCTTGCAAAGTTATTTACCAAAATATGAAAAATAATTATAATTTCCATAACCTAAGTCTGAAACAAACTTTGATATCTGTACATGTGTACAACATGCAGGAACAGTTCTTTTACCATGTTGGAACTATCAATACTGTCTTCAAAATGAGGTATTACCTAGCACATTCAGATGTTCCCTTGCAAAGTTATTTACCAAAATATGAAAAAAATCATAATTTCCATAACCTGAGTCCTAACAAAACTGATATCTGTACATATGTACAGCATTGAGAACCAGTTGTTTTACCATGTAGGCACATATGATTGTAAATATACACATTGTTGGTGTAGCCAACATACTGCTGAAGGGGTACATGTAAAGAGAAAAAGCAAGGTAAGGACCACCACTCCACTAATAAACCCACGACAGGCATGGGACTTCAATGGCAGGGAAGGCTATCTGGTTTGTCTGATAGCTGTGCTGACTACCCTCTTAGACAGCTTATACCACTGCAGTCTCACAACCTCCTTCAGTGTCAGCTGTCTGCCTTACCTATGCCTTTTCTCTTTACATGTGTCCATTCAGCAATGGACCTAAGGGATCAAATTTTGTATTACTAAGCCCTTCCTGTCATCTAAACTCTACACATGCCTGATAAAAGCAGAATAAAAAAGTATTGCAGGATGGTCCCTGGCATATTAGATTGTACGTGGTAGCACTCTCCTGAAACAGTTGTTCTTTCTCAGCATCTTCATCAGCTCCTTACCACAGTTACTTGCCAAACTCAGAAAAATATATTTTACAGAACACATTTCTTAATAGAGTTTTACTTACCATACTGGTCCTACTTGGTCATGGGTGTTTTCCACTCTTCTCACAAGCTGCATGTTACCAGTCCTGCATAGCTCTCCTCACGCCTTTGTGGAGGTCAGTCAAGAACAACACAATGCCCTCCTCAGTTAGGTGAATGCCATCCCTTCTGAACAGGTGAACATCTTCCATGGTGATGCTGTCATGGTAAATTGTAGATCCACCGACCCTGTGCATCAAGCCATGCATGAACCCATTCTGTAAATGTCTAGCCTTGTGAACTGTCTGTTGACTGTTTTCTGTTTTCCATATCTGTCAAGGAATTATATCAGACCAAACAAAATGACAATGTGGCTACCATGACTGCAGGTGTTTAAGAATTGCTGTGATTTGAAACTGTAGCCTTCCGAGTGGTTGACTGAGGACATCATTCCCTCCAATGTGCAGCACAAGAATGTCGGGCTCAGGGCAGATGGAGCACTTCTCTTCTAACAACTGCAGTACTCAGCTCCAATGCATAACTCTTCTTGCAATCCAGTATACCTTCACACTGGGTGGGGAAGCTGAAGTTGTACTGGTTTTCAGTTTCAGAGGCATGGCTGGCAGCCCAGTGAATGTAGGAATGACCACATACCCACACTCTCACTTGTCGTTCTCCTGGTCATGAAGCTATGTCAGTGTCAGAAGGTGGACAAACCTCCACAGGAAAGAAAATGCAAACAGATTACTACTGATGTTTGCAGATGTATTGGAAGACTACATATATATGTATATCATATGCATTACCTGGTTAGCCCATCCAAATCTTCCATTTTAGCCCCAGGGGCAGTATTCTTTGCATTAGGTACATAAGTGGTGATGACGCTGCAGAGGTACACACCTACTACAAACACACACACACACACACACACACACACACACACACACACACACACAAACACAAATGTTTTGCATTAACATGTTCTAATACATGTTAGTGTGGAGTGCAGAGGCATTCGTTATCATTCAGTAGAAATACTATATCATTATAATTCAGTCAAAATAGTATAACACTTTGATGTTACGGAGCCCTTCCTTTTACCACCTAATTTCCATCAATGACTGACAAAGCATGGAAACATGCCCAACTACTGATTATAAGCAGAAGTACAGTAATACAAGCAGAAATGTCAAACTTATCTGGTTCATCCATGTAAGAGTTAGTCACAAAAGTAATAATTCCAGTTATCGCATCTGGCCATCACTCTGGTTACAATAAGACCCATCAGTTTTCCTCAATGCAGTATGTGTATATTGTTAACAGATAATAAATTATTCTTGAAAGCTGAATACAAAAACAAAAAATTATAATAACCATCACTGAAACCTGAGCTATAGATAACCTATACTTGTTACACTGTATCTGTATTACGATCTTCAGCAGTCTGATCATGTATGCACAAGCACTTCCCTGGTACACAAATGAATTATTTCCTCTACCAACATCTTCATTACTACATGTTATACACATGTCCCTAAATGAAATATTCACCCAAAAGACCTCTTCAGGAAAATGTTGAGATACGCACAATTACCAAAATTATATATATATATATATATATATATATATATATATATATATATATATATATATATATATATATATATGTATATATATATATATATATATATATATATATATATATATATATATATATATATATATATAGATATAGATATGTATAGGTATATATATATATATATATATATATATATATATATATATATATACATGAGACCAATGTATATATGTGCAAGTACATTATGTACATACATATATATCCATATACACACATATGCACACACACATATATATATATACATATATATATATATATATATATATATATATAAAATGTATATATACAGCAAGAAAAAAATCAGGGGTTTAGGAATGTAGGCAGTTGATGAAGAATGGGGGGAGGGTTGCTTGAAATGACTCCAAGCAGAGAAAAATCACAACCTGGCTTGTCCATTCATCAAAGTGATAATGACTTGTACTTATGTGGGTACTCTTCCGTTAATGGGGCAACACTGACAATGTGCGGGTGATGTTGGTTTTCTGGTTTTAACATTGTCTTCATCCTGACAGTCGTACAGGTTTTCTCACTTGTCAGTACTGCTTATTTTACTGTTGTGTCCTGGTTTGAATGTTGGCTTTCTACTGACAGTACTACTGATTGTTCCTGACATAACCGCTTAGAAAGTAAAAGAAGACCTACAGTGAATTACTTCTGTTTAGAAAGTAAAATAAGACCGATTGTGAATTACTTGTGCTTTGTGCATGGCATTGTGTGTGTGTCTAACACGTAGCAATCAAGAGGTGTGCCACAAGATAATATTTAAGAAAATAGAAGTGAATAAGAATAACAGAAAGTAAAACCAGTTAAGTTGTTCAGAGAACTGCAGGGGGTGGCGTCACATCCGTACACTTAGGCTGGTAACAGAACGGGCGCTGAAACAACATGCTGCTTATTCCTTTATGGAACAAATGGAGATGGGAAGGAAGATTTTTTTTTTTTTTTACTTTTCCAAATCTTCGCAATTACATCTGAGTGAACAACTGCATGTAGAAGTAAAGCACACAAGGATGTGTCCATTTTTGTGTGTACATTTTTTTTCAGATGTTTCAAGATTCGGAAAGGAAAGTGCTTCAGACCTAACAGCTCTGCAAGTATTCTGAGAAGCATCCGGCAGAGAAATCACAACCTTATGACTAACAAATCAAAGATATGAGGTAAAAATCTGAGCATTGCAGGATGGATCTGTACAGTTTTGAAGGAGAATAGGTTTTCACATCAGGTTTTACTAGCTAGCCCAGCACCCGTGCAACGGTTTCAATCACTACCTGCAGCTTTAGAAACATGTTGCCCCGATAACGGAAAAGTACCCTTATGTGAATAACAGTGACAGCAGCTGAGACTTTCCCAGAAAAGTGATAATGACTCACTGCTACATTGTAACTGCACGTATTGCTAATATGATAATGACCTTCCTTTCATTACTGCAAAGGTATGTATGCTGAGACACAGGTGATAATTGCTGTACATAACCTGTTGAGTAGGCATTCATTATATTACATTGTACAGCTGATATGTAACACAGACTCAGTATCATCAGTAAGGAGAAGACCTGAGTCATTCAGTCAAATAGTATAACACTTAGATATTACTGACCCCTTCCTCCCACCTAAATTCCACACATGACTGGCAAAGCCAGGAGAAATACGCAAAAAATATGGTAGCTCCAAGCTGTCAGTAGTCACCTAGTGAGAACCTTTATCTCACTCAGGTAATACAATCACAAATAGAATAATACAAGCAGAAGTGATGTGACCCAATGTAATTTGCACACTGACTTTCTATATGTCTCCAGTAACCCCTCCAGTTGTTTGCATTCTGTATGCACAGGCACCAAAAAGACACAAATTGGCCCAGCAGTCACTTTAGCAGTGAGAACATGTATGCACAAGCACTTCCCTGATACACAATGAATTATTTCCCCAGGCAACATCCTCATATCTATGTCCTGGTATACATGCACCCAAAATGAAACGTTTCCACAAACAAGGCTTCAGTAACATTTCCTTGTATGTGCAACCACCAGCATGAACACTTCACCCAAGCAACCCCTTCAGCAGGATGTTGAGGTATGCACAATGTCCAAAATTAAACACTTCCCCAAATGAAACGTCTGTAAGATTTGCTAGTATTAAACCACCAAAATGAAGCATTCACCCATGCAAGCCCTTCAATATAATGTATGCACAGGCACCAGAATGAAAGATTTCCCCGAAACAACCATTCAATAACATTTCCTGGTATGTCCAAAGCCAAAAAAACTCCCAACACCTGGCATAAATCCTTCAAGACTGGCATGCCCTCTTCAGCACCTTCTTTCCCCTCCTCTGTTATCAGTTAACTGTCCAAGTAGTGGATGGCGGCCAAAGTGGGTGTATGTTGCTGCCAACACCAATGAAGTGTGTAACTGAAGATTATAAAAACACGGCATGCTAGCCAGTAGCCTAAAGGCATGACTCTGTTGAAGAAAAAATTTGCAGTGATAAAAAAAAAAAAAAAAAAAAACAATAAGGGTCAACCTCTTTCCTTATTATGTAAGAGGCAAAATGCAGCCTGGATATCGAGTTTGCAAAGCCAGAAGACCGAGAAACTCTAAATAACCTCCATGGCTTAATGCAAAGATGCATAGTGCACTTTGGTTAAATTCTTGCCAATGAATGCATGGATGGGGAGCTGGTTGGATGGGTGAGATGGTGAATTTAGCTAAATTTACCTACCTTCTTTATTAGGACCAGCCCAATGAGAGACACTTCATAGCAGGGCCAAGGGAGTTGTGAAAAGGGTCCAGTGATCCTACTGGCTCTCACTTCACTGTCAGTTATCTTGCAAACTTTGACTTCTCTCCCTTTTATTGAAGAATAGTTTTTTTTTTACTGGTTTGGAAATAAGCTGAACTGAGAACCCAATGGCAAAGCTTAACAAAAAAAATGGGGTAATTTGCTAAGACTTTAGCTAAACTAGATACTTTGATCTGAGAATGGGATCTCTTCATTCTGCAACTGTGTCTGAGAAGAGGGCCTTTTATAGCTACAAAAAGGGGTTCTGCCTCTGGCAGGGTACCCTGCCTCAGGTTTGCAACTCTTTTTATTAACCCTGTATAAAGACTGGATGATGACTGCCCATTCTTCAATCATCACCTGATGACAGAGTGATAACTCCCTCAATGATAACAGAGCTGGGCAAACCTTAATTAGGGACATGAGCATTATCTGTTATTAATAAGATTATTGGGCTTGTCTAGTATCACTTTGAGCCAAATGTCAGAATGACGATGATCTCAGCAAAGAGATCTCTCTGTAACTTTTAGTTTTCTAAATTGTTGTTTGTACCATGATCATAAGGACCATCATTGTATGTAGTGCACTTCTCTAATTATGTCCTGAGCTAGCCACCCTAACCTTTATGGTAATTAAAGTCTAAAGATGAGACTATACACAGTTATTTGCTTGTGTTGAGATCATTTCTTGTACCTCTAAACTTCTATATGGTTGCAACATAAGAAACAGTGTCCCTGCATTTTGCTGTAGCCCTCATTTTGCAGTTCCTGTGGCATGGAATAATTACACCACAATTGCCCATAATGTCATTAAACATAATGAGTTTCCCTCTCCTTAGTTTTGCCATATTTTATTAATATTATTTTTTATAGCAATTTGACAGCACACTTCTGTACCATCCACTGAAATCAATGCCTTTTATAAAGGCAATTGTCTATTATAACCATGGCTAAACCAGAAAAAATTAGTACAATCAGGGATACATATAACTGATAAAACTGTTCAATTAAGGGACTTACTTAACTCAAAAATGAGAACCAAAACAAATGCAGAGGTCCCTTAATGTCTTTATATTTAACTATAAATATGATCTAGATAGATCATCTTAACAGTGGAGGTATCATTTGGGGGCTTGAGGAACACATTTAATAAGTCAGGGGTCACATAGCTGAAATGGTGATGATAGTAATGCACCAGTAATTACCACAGATAGCACTGGGGAAGTGCCCAGGAAAAATACACTTGCACATGTAAATTGTAGCTTAATAACCTGGCTAATAGTACTGTATGAAACAGATGGCTCACTTAAGATCTTTAAGTTTTTTTTTTCTTTTAAATAAAGCCTCTGTAAGGATGAAGCAATAAACTATCCAGTCAAAAAAGACAGAACTATTACAGAAAGGAGGCTTTTTAAAAATACTGAGAAAGCAAACATCCTGGGTACCCTCTGCTGCAGACGTTCTAGAGTGGTACCACTCTATCTCCTTTTCAAAGTGAAAAATGTTCAGAAAATCTTATGTTAACAAGAATGTGATGATCAGTATGCACAAACAAGCACTGATTTGCAACCAAAGAGGACGTATTCCACTGAATTTATTGTCGAACAAACATGGCTCAAGTAAAACAAATAAAAAAACATAAAAGTGTAAAGCGCTTTTCATCCGGATGATATCCGGACTTCTTCAGACAGTTGTTGGAGGTTCGTTTATTGATGATCAGTATGCAGTTAGCAGACTGCTTCAAACTCAACAACAAACTAAACCAAAGATTTTACAAAGCTGTACTACAGCCTGTTCAAAAGTAAGCTGAAGGTTACATGACATAATAAAAATACAGTACCAGACAGACATACAATGCCAAAGGCTTCTGAAAATAAAACAAAACCAAACAGAGCAAGCCTACAGTCCAATAAAGTTAAATACGGCAAAAAAATATCATTCACTAAATAATTCCCAAAAATCGCATCATAACTACAGAGTCTGTAACTAAGGTTACAAAACAGCAATTGGCACACCAAGCCAGAGTAGCTCCGATATCAGTTTACAAATTAGTAAATGTCATGTCGCGCCCATTTTCATATCACAACCATTCATTCTTTTAAATTCACTGCACAAGAAACCAGACTCAGCATTGACTAGGTGTCTAAGGTAAGCACTAAAGAAATTAATGACAAAAATTTGCAATCCATTAAAAAAAAGGTTAAGCATTAGAGGATTAGGAATCAGTGAACACTACCCCTACACCTCACAACACCTAGCAAATAATTCACTGACAAAACAGCAAGGTGTATATTCATAACCTAGAAAAAAACTTTGTGTCACCATTCCTCCATAGGACCATATGTATATCGGAACACCACCATCGTAAAAGATAGCAAAGCGGCAAATAAGTGAAGATATACCATTACTGGAAGACATTTCAAATTCAGCTAACCAAATTAGGCACCATTTTAGACCAACCAATCTCTGCAGGGCTAAAAAAAATGCAGGTGCTTAAAACAAGCAAGTCAGTTCGGTAGAAAAGCTCCGGTACCATTTTTCAAATCAGGAAATGTCAGGAAGTGCCCATATTCATACCACAACCATTAATTTCTTTTAGATTCGCAGCAAGTAGACTTTACTAGTGCAGCAACCTACTGTAGAAATAAAATAATGCAATTCACGTTTTGAGAATGTGAAAGAAACAGCAGTTTATCTGCGTTTAAATTGAGGTCCTACCATACATGCTGGTCATCTATACAATTTGACCAGTAAAAGGAACCAGTATCGTTAGGGCATGTTCTTCCAAAGCCTACATATAAGTAGTTTTTCATACAGTATTTTGACTTGGAGGTGTTATGCAAGTGGCGGCTTTGGCTGGAAGAATCCGTTTGGCTGCCACCACTTGCTTCTTGCAATGCACGGAGAATCGGCTTACTGTAATAACAAATAGACAAAGTACTTGGTAAACTGATTTTCTCCAAAAAATCAAATATAGACAACATGTCAATCCACACTGAAAATTAAGTTGAGAAAGTAACTGAAACAGTTCAGGTACTTTTTCAACTTAATTTTTAACACAGAAGCTACAATAGGAATGAAAAGTTAGATATGCTTGTGGAAGGCACTCGGGTGTAACTCCATAGAATTACTACCGTCACATGGCGTGCTCAGATGTAAGCATATAGGCGCCATGTGACCGTACTCGGGATTAATGTGTTAAGTACACAAGTATTGAGTACAGGAACATTTCTAGCCATGTTCTATGACAGTAGGAATGTTTTCATAGCACTAATCCTTCCTGAGTACACCCCATTCTGCCTTCCTGAGTATACCCCATTATCCCTTCCTGAGTACAGACTACTATTCCATTCTCACAGCTCTCCCACTCCCTCCAAAAGTGGTTTATGCAAGTTGAAGACTGTTTTTTGTGTTGGTTCAGGAGTGAACACAGTGTTGTTCTCCATTTTGGAAACATTCATTCTTCTATGCATAAAGAGTTCCAAACATTGAGAAACAGCTTGGCTGTGGGATACACTCTCATTCTGTAAGGAGACCTAATACTTCCAGGTTAATTATCTTTTATTCATATACACAGACCACCATTGCATCTACATACTCTCCTCAGTGTGTGTGTGTGTGTGTGTGTGTGTGTGTGTGTGTGTGTGTGTGTGTGTGTGTGTGTGTGTGTGTGTGTACATGCACGTGAGGGCGAGTGCTCATATGAATGAGTTACACATTCTGCATCTGGCATGTGTTCTCACCTATGAGCTATGAATCCAACATGCATGAAGCTTGATCACGAGTGAGCCAACAGCAGTGCCGTAGCACTTTATAGTGCCCACTTCCAACTGTGCTACAGGATACCTAATTGCCAAGCTAGAGCTTGGTGTTGTAATATGAGAGGAATATTGAAATGCCCTTGCCACAGACCTTGCAGACTTCACCAGGGAAGTGGAACCAGAATATGAACTGCTCCACATTTTTTTGCAGGAATCAGTAGATTGACTGTATAATGAGAATGGGGGAAGGTGCTGGAAAATCATAGAAGGCACTTTTTGGATTATATCAATCAGGACTACTTTACTGGTTACTATCAGTGATGGAGAACTTATTTTTTTCTCCCTTACACCAAGCTAGAGAAAGTAGCAGTGTGTATTGTTTGCAGTGTGAAAGAAGCAGCAGGCATGCAGTCTGGAAATAGATAGTATCTTCTGTGGTGCATGCTTTGGTGCATGCAGAACAGCAGTGCAGCTGTGAAGAGTGCCAGGCAGTGAGTTGACAAATACACCTGCAGGCAAATCCATGTTATGATGGGTTTCAAGGCAAGTGAACCCACAGGATGTTTTGAAGGGGGGGTGCAAACCCAGAGCCCCACCACGCAGCCCCACACACACACACACACACGCACACAGCCATTCCAGTGTCACATTACTTGGCTGTTTCTTCCTAGTTGCCATAAACACTCTTCAAAACTCTCAGTATGCATACTGTTTTATACTTTACTTCTACAATGACTAAAGATATCTGGATTTAATTTACAACTTTTATTTTCAATTTTATACCACAAACACTGAAACATTTGCTAAACAAAGCAATAGTCTTACAATGAAAACAGACTTAATATTAAAACTTCTCTCCCTTTGAAGCTCACATTCATTGAAGCAGCATTGAAACCCACATTCAAAGAGAATGCATCTGGGCAGTGGAGGGCTAAGTTTACCTTTGGGTGGTTTTCAAATCATAGACACCCCCTTGGACACATTTTTAGGACTATACAAAAGTACTGAGATTCACCTTCCTGATTGTATTAATTATAATATATAATAATTGAATTATATCCCTGTGTAATGCAGCACAACCTGTTAGAGTGTGTTTTAAATTTATAGTTTTGAACATTTTTCCAGTAAGCAGTGAAACAAAACATATGAACCAGTAATGACAAACTACAAAGTTCAAAACATTTCAACCATAAAAGGCTACTCAAACTTCTGTCATTACAATCCACCAGTACTGGTCAATATGCATAATGTCTGCAGAAGTAAATCATTTAAATAATACCACATTAAAAGGATCTCAAACTAATGAAGAGATTGTTGCTATAAAACAACTTATATTTCAGTGTTTCATCTACAAATTCAGTGCCTGTTGCCCTTGAAGAATAAATTGCCTATGTTACATTAAAAGAAATGGTAAGCTGGTATATTGCAATAGAGAATGGGTGACAAGCTGAAAAAGAGGTTCAAAGTTACAAGACGTCTCATCCAAAGGAGGGCATACTAAGGTCTGCAGCACCCCACAAATTTACATGGTGTGGGAGTAGAAGCTACAGCTCTCTGTATCAAGACCAAGTATGCTATGTCAAGAATCTAAATGGCAATGCTCAGATCTGCTCTGAGCTACAACAGAATGGCATTAAATATACTGATCCCAAGGATATTGCCTATATCCTGGCAGATCGATTCAGTGCAAACTTCACCTCCTAAGGGGCCCATCTCAATACCAAAAGATTGCCAAATTCTAGCAATAACAGCCACACAGGTAAAAAATGCACTCTCCAAAGCTAAGAATACAGCATCAATGGAACCAGACGACATCCCAGGCTGTGTACTACATGAACTACAAAATGAACTGGCACCTCACCTAAGTGGCATGCTTATTCATAGCCTCACCTCAGGCTTCGTGCCCACTGAGTGGCGCACAGCTACAGTTATCCCACTCTACAAGGGGGGATCCACCTTGGATCCCAGGAACTACCGCCCAATCAGTCTGACAAGCCTGGTCTGCAAGGCCATGGAACGTATTATCATGGAACTTATAAACAAAGACATTGGCAACCTTCAAACGCTGGACCCCACACAGTTTGAGTTCGTGAAGGGCCGATCTTGTCTCCTTAACCTGATTGAATTCTTCGAATCAGTCTCCAGGGCCATGGAAAAGGTAACGTGGTCCACACAGCATATCTGGACCTTGCCAAGGCCTTCGACGCCATCCCCCACTCTGGAATCATAGATAAACTTACAAAGCTGGGCATTAATCCCTACATCACTCGATGGGTTGCCAACTGGCTTACTGACAGAACCCACATTGTAAAAGTATCTGACTCCAAATCCAGCTCCAGACAAGTGACAAGTGGAGTACCTCAGGGTTCAGTCCTGAGACCGCTCTTGTTTGGCATCTACTTCTCTGAAGTACAGGCCAACACTAAGGGACTCTGGCTAACAAAGTTTGCAGATGGCTGCAAACTGGGAGCCATTACTGAATCCCCAAATGATGTGGATATTCTACAAAAGGGCCTTACGGAAACAGATGCTTGGTGCCAGAGCCATGGGCTCAAGCTCAATGCCAAGAAATGTATAGTTATCCCCTTTGGGAAAAAAACATGTACCCATGAATTACCACATAGGTGGCAGTACACTAAACACCAAAAGTGTTATAAGAGACTTAGGGACACAGGTGGACAGTGGTCTCACCTTCGATAACCACATCGCCACAACAGTCAGGAAATCCTTCTATGTGGCACACCTCATCACTAAGGGCTTTTCATCCAGAAAAAAAGAAGTCATTGTCCCACGGTACTCATCCCTCATTAGACCCATTATAAAATACAATGACCCATTTGTTATGTACCTCTCAAGACATCTGCAACAACTGGAAAGGCTGCAGAAATACCTCACTAAAAGAATCACTGGCCTAAAGCAGATGCCCTATGCTGACCATCTAAAAAACAACTCCACCTATACTCTGTCGCATATCATCTACTCTGAGGCGATCTCTGCTTAACATACAAGGCCATGTCAAACCCAGAGCTGTTGGACATGCTACACTTAAAGAAATCCCAATCCCTCAGACACATGCTCCAGGGATCTAAACCTTGTCATCACAATGAACAAAACTTGCTGGAGGGATAGATTCCTGACTCAGAGACCCCCCAGACTCTGGAATAGACTGCCCATACATGTCAAGCAGAGCGCCTCTTTGGCCCTCTTCAAAAGGAACCTTGATGATTGGATGGGAGATAGGAAATTCACCCCGGGGATCACATCAGTCGCCTTGCTAGACAGGGGTCCAGGGAAGTAAATACTGTGAGAAGAAATAGCCAGAGAATTGTTATGGCTAGGCTTGTGTAGGCCCTAGGGCCAATAGCCTAGTACCAACCTATGAACTAACACTGCTGTAAAATTCTATACCACAATAATGATACCATTTGCTAAACAAAACAGTTGCACATTTTAAGCAGATCTAGCATGAGCAGCAGTAATCTTCTCCTAAGCTCAGAATTCCTTGAAAATGCAGTTGAAAAAAATTCCACCAGCTAAATCTAGGTCATTTTACACACACACACACACACACACACACACACACACACACACACACACACACACACACACACACACACACACACACACCTCAAAGCAGTGCAAAGCTTCTTGTGTGGCATTGTTTTTTTTAACAACTGAAACATGATGGAAAAACAACGACCCTCATCTGGGAATTGAAACCTGGCTCACCTGAATTCCGTGCAATTGTCTGGTAGCAGGAAGAATCCAACAGATAACACTTGAGTTATTTTACAGACAAAGGTTAGTGTTTTTTTTTTTACCTCTCAGTTGCTGTAAAGCAGTGCAATGCATAGGATATGTACAGTATATCATGTAGATGTAGGTACTTTGAAGTAAACATGCATACCAGTGAGAGACACGTATATAATTAAATTTACCATAACACTCACTGGTGAAAATCAATAAATTAATACAATCTGCAAGAGAGACAGAAATAATATTGATTTTAAAAAATATATATAATTTTAATACAACTGTTAGGATATATGTACATTACTTGTCACCTCCTTCAGATATAATTATGTACTTCTTCTTTTGGCTTTTTCCCGGTTTGGGGTCGCCACAGCGGATCACCTTGTCCGCACATTGAACGGCAGTGGAGTTTTACGGTGTCGAGTTGCCAGCCCGGCGCCCAACCTTCCACAGAAGGCACACTCACACGCACACCTAGGGCCAATTTAGAGTGTCCAATCCACCTGCAGCATGTCTTTGGGAGGAAACCAGCGCACCCGGAGGAAACCCACGTGACCACAGGGAGGACATGCAGACTCCGCACAGAAGGCACCCCAGCCGAGGATCGAACCGGAGAACCTCTTGCTGTGAGGCGGCAATGCTAACCACTGCACCACCGTGGCCGCCCGATATAATTATGTACTGTGATTCCAAAAAGTAAATCATGAACTTTTTCTGTAATAGCATCACCCACCACCCAAAAAACACACACAAAGAAAAACGTATCTAGAAATAAGATGATTATCCAGCAGCATATCATAATCATAGCATTCTCTTTCATTTTTTCTCTTATTCTCTTTTTTCATATCCACTCTCACTCTCCTCCTTATTCTCCCCCTCGCTCGAATCCCCTCCGGCTACCTCTGTCATTCAATATGTCTCTTGTATGTTCTCCCTCTCTCATCCATCCTCTCCCTCTCTCATTCCTTTTCCCCCTCTCTCTCCCTGTCTCATTCATTTTCACTCTGGTATTTTCTCTCTCTCTCTCTCTCTCTCTCTAAATCATGCTCCATCTCTCCTGTATCCTCTCCTTCCCTCATTCATTCTCCCACTCTCTTATGTATCCTTTTTCTCCCTCTGTCTTTCATTTTCTCCCTTTTTCTCTCTCTCCTTCTCTCATTCATTTACTCACAAACAAAAAGTTACAAGCACTCCCAACACTAAAGTAATCCAGCAAAAGTTTCCAGCAGAATAAATGATCTTAGGGTCCTTTAAGCAAAAGACTAAATGGTCAGTTAAAACAAAATATAGCAAGGACGGTAAAAACAGCTCTGACTATCAAAACAGTACAGTTCAAGAGCCTAAGGCAGTCAACAGAAGTTCAAACAATGAAGGGTACAGCTCTGCATTTGCAACTTTTCCAAGCACCAACTAATTAAAACAGATGCAGAAAATGTGGATTTACCATTTCACTGTCCAACTATTTGCACACCCCATTCCATTGCTATTTACTTTGCAAACTGAAAATGGCAGTGTTCTTTTCTTTGCTGGCTGAACTCCCCCAATTTACAGAAAAACAATCTGATCACTGAGAGCATTACTACAATGATACCCAAAGCAAAAGCAAAAGCATTACTTGAAATAAGCTGAAGGACTTAACGTGCACCTAAAGCCATAATCTAAGAAGATACATACGTCGTGCAGCAGAAAAGTGTTAAAACAGTGCCTACAGCTGGAATGGCATCCAATAGCTTACCTGAAGAAAAAAAAAAAGCTCTTCATTCGCTGGCCAAGCAGAAGAAAAGAATTAAACCAGGAACATCCTCATACGATCCGACAAACCAGTGTGGCTCTCTAACAGCGATCTGTGCATCCATGCCCCACCACCAAAAACATGGAAAAACACCTTTCAACATTTCAAATAAAAATATGAGAAATAAAAAATAAAAATACTCCTTCAATTGTTCCCCATTTTTTAAACGAAACTGCAGAACATTTATTGTTGCCTGATCCCAGCTTCCTGTTAGCGCGCTTGATTACCATGACAAGTTTAACAGAAGAACATGAACGGCACCCACTCTTCCTCACTTAAGGAGCCAGAGATGGCAGAAATCTGACAGTAACTTGGTTTGACACTGACAGCTACGTACTACAAGACACTAAGGCCTAGGGGGGAAGCTACTGACACTCATCTCAAGTGCACCACTTTCACATTTAGCGCCAAGCTTAAAGCTGATATTGATTCAAAAAAATGTATACCAGGAGCTTCTTTCTTGTGTGACTGTGATCAAGTTATCATACCTTAAATGCTGTACACATCACCACCACATGAATCCAATAATGTGAGCCAAAAGATGTCTTTCTGGTCACAAAAAGCTTTCCTTCAGTCTGCGTACCACCATTGTTAATCTGGGTAACTCTCCTCAACTGTCAACGGTGGGAAACGGAGATACAGTTTGAGGAGGAACTGAGGCTCATCATGTGACTTCAACCTCCAATAACATCTCCAGGCTCTGAACCAATGAACAATGTAGCTTTCACAAAAAAAAAAAAGTAAATTGAAATCGTAAAATGTACAGGTTTGCCAGTATATTTTTCGATTTCAACAAATCATAACAGATAAACTAAGAAAATCCCGGGAGGGTGTAAGTGCACCCCCTTGCACCTGCCTGGAGGCGCCCTTGTTCATAGGTTCATAGGTAGGTACTAGGCTATTGGCCCTAGGGCCTATATAAGCCTAGCCAAAGGTACCCTGGCTTTTGCCACCCAAGAAAATTATCTTCCTGTGCCACTGTTGAGCAGAGCCACAGAAGTGATCCCCGGGGTGAATTTCCTATCTCCCATCCAATCATCAAGATTTTTCTTGAACAGTGCTAATGAGGAGCTTTGTTTGATATAGATAGGTAGTTTGTTCCAGAGTATGGGAAGTCTCTGGGACAGGAATAGGTTCATAGGTTCATAGGCTCATACTAGGCTATCTGCCCGAGGGCATTTACAAGCCTAGCCCATAGTTTTAGTTTTTACGCCACCCCTTTAGTATATGGGGAATACCCATTATTTTGCTGTGCCTCTGATTGAGCAGTGACACAGAGAGGTGGGTATATCTGGGTATCTCTCCTCTCCATCATCCATTTCTCCTTCTCTCTTACAAGGGGCCAGCAGGTGCTCTCCCTTATGGCTATTTTTTTATTCCTTGAGTCCACAGTGGGTGATCCTCCTCTCTCAATCTATTCCTAATAGCCGTGTTGAGGTTGTGGGTGTTGCCTTCTTGTTTCTCTGCCCCGCCTTGTGGCTCAGGTGAAACATATTCATCAAATCATCAATGAATTCATCAAATCTGGGTTTGACATGGCCTTGTATGTTAGGCAAAGGTCCTAATGAAGCGCCTGGAGCGAGCTGGGGATCTTGAGTTCAGACAGTCGGGCAGCATGTTTGAGATTTTTTTTGAGTTGGTTTTGAACTTTTGAACTTTGCTGCAAGTCCAGGGTCATTACATGTCGGGCATTTGTACTTATCATTGGTCTGATGACCATGAGTGATGTCTGATGAGAGATGAGTACCTCTAGATGATGACCCTTCCTTGACTATAAGGAATCCTTCATGATAGAAGTGGGCAATGTAGAGCTTTGTAACACCTGTTTTATACTACTGGGTGTCTACTGGTCCTACTCTGTGCTCCTCTGATGCAGTGGAGCTCAGATTGCTGTCTGCTATCTGGTATGCTCCTTTTCCTATTTGCACCTATGTAGAGTTTTTGTTTTTGTTTTTTTACTTTAGGCTTGGCTTTTGGCATTTATTATGCTGCAGCCTTCCGGCTCTATCTATCTGTGGTAGTGTTTTCTTCTATAGCTGTTTTTGATCATCTGCAAACTTTGTCATCAGTCATCTGCAAACTTTGTCAGCTGTAACCAAGTAGATGCCAAACAAGAGTGGGCCCAGGACTGAGCCCTGTAATTTACACTTTGAACAGGCTTTGAGTGCCACTTGTGGCAGGCTTTCTGACAGGCTGTGGTTTCTCCTCTGCGCTGAGTTTAGCCCATCTTGTCAGTGTAGAACCCATTTTTTATCTTGTGATGTTTCAATGATACCCAGTGGGTGCATGAGTAAGAAGGTGGGGTGGGTCGGTAGGCTGTTTGGTGGATCGCCAGTTCAAGGATGGGCTGTGTTTCTGCCTTGTTCTCAAGGGTGTCTGAGCCTTCGAGGTCTTTGTCAAAAAGCAGAAAGCCAACAAATCTGAAAAGCCAAAAGCTGAAATGGACAATGATCCAAATATCTATGTCTCCATGGCTTGGGATGATTATTGTGAAAAGCTATGCTGGCTTTTGATAAGTTCAGGGTCCTTTTGGTCATTGGTACTCCCGGTCGGGTGGAGGTGCGCCGCGCCTCGCCGAGTGATGGTGTAGAATGCCATGGTAGGCCTGTCCGTATAATTTGTGAAGATCTCAAACAGTTAGCTAGCCTAGCTGTGGGGTGGACAGTTGGGCTCACCATCAGGAAGAGCACTGTCAGGACTGTTTTGCTTTGGATGGCTGCCATTTTTTCCTTGGGAGAGAGTTGGGGCTCCATCTCACTTAGTATGGACACTGGGGCTTGGGCATGAGGTCAGTTCTCACTCTCTGTGTCAGTTTGTTTGTTGGCAAACTCTGTAGGGCCAGTAATCT
Source organism: Protopterus annectens (assembly GCF_019279795.1). Classification (NCBI taxonomy): domain Eukaryota; kingdom Metazoa; phylum Chordata; order Ceratodontiformes; family Protopteridae; genus Protopterus; species Protopterus annectens. Next base: position 1,572,941,472 of record NC_056741.1, on the reverse strand, counting down.
TCACATCATTTGAACTAGTTCTGAGCATATCTAAGAGGTTTGAAGCATGATTTTATCTTAGCTAAATCCTAGCTCTTTCTTTTTGATCTTTTGTCTCTAGTGTCTTGATTGTCTTTGAGTCTTTAGCTATTTTTATTACCTTGGTTGCTTTTTATGATTTCTCAGTTTTTATTACTTTTCTATATTTTCAGTGGTCTTCCTTTTGTGTCCTTTTTTGCTTATTTTTAGTTTGCTTGCTGTAGTCCTTTGCTTTGTTACAAAGAGTTTTTTTGGTGCTTTGCCTTTTAGCTTGGGTTTTTTGTTTGCTGCTTTGTTTCTTCTGGGGTTGCCTGATTGCTTGTTTACTGTTTTTGTTATGTGCTGGTCATAGGCGAAGTACTTGTGTCTTCCTGCTTTTGTTTCTTTTTCTCCTTCTGCTGGTCTTTAGAAAGATTAGAAGTGTTTAGAAGTGTGAAGTCTGGTTTTTCTTATTCTTTCTTGGAGGGATACTTTTGGTATGAGGTGGGATTGTGATGATTATCTACCAGTGTTGGTATACTTGGACTTTTTTGGGATGAGTTTCGGGGTGTTGAAACATTGTGCTTGGTGTTTTGGGATGATGTAGTTCCATGTGGGTTAGTTTTCTGGGCTTGTTGAGTTTTGGGAGTTGGTGTTTGGGCAGGCTACTTCCTCTAGGGGTCGGGTGTTGGGAGACATGTTTAGTTCCTGTGTTTGTTTAGGGTATTTAAGTATTCTAGTGTTTGCAGGTAGCCTGTACTATTTTGCTTAGTGTTTTCTGTGGTGGGCCATTTTAGGTTTGCGTTGTGAGAGTGTGCTGTAATTGTGATGCAGTCTGGTCTCTGTGCGTTGCACTTGATTGGTAGTCTTGCATGCTTGCATGCATCTGGAGTGTTGAGGTGTGGGTGTCTTTGATGAATTGGAATATGGTTAACCTTTCTTCAGGGTATTGTCCCCCTTAATTAGGCCATGTTGATCTGGAACTGGTGGGCCGTTTGAGTGCTAGAGACCATGAGAGAGAGGCTGGCCAGGATTTTGCACATAGACATGATGAAGGATTTGGCTGCACTGGGCCTAGAATTTGTGCATTTGATAAGAAGGGAAGCTGTCTAGCCATTTAGCATTTTGCTTTTTTTTGGGTTTTTGGGTGGCAGGGCAGGTTTTTTTTTTTTTAGCTGTATGGCAGGGTGCAGGGAAGGCAGATGATTTTCCTTTGCCGTGGCTTGGGGTGATAGGTGCAAGCCAATTGTTATGTAAGCGGCGTGATGACAGCATCAAGTGGCCAATTTCATGGATGTATAAGGTTTTCTGTCCAGGCAGTCATGGGTTTAAATGAGACAGCTTGATCTTCTTTAGTCAGTGTTGTGGCATCATCCATCTTAGGGTCTGATCTTGGTCATGTCATTCATGTCAATTAAGACTGGCTACAGGCCTGGGGTCGAGATCACCAGCGCCTCAATGAAGTGGTCATGTGTACCAAGGGTGGTACCTACACATGGCGACATGTGGGGTACGGTGCTGGTACAGGTGTAATTCATACCCTGCTGTTGCACCTGAGGGCGGATTCTATCCCTCCAGCATGTTCTGTTTATTGTGGTGACGAGGTTTAGGTCCCTAGAGCATGTAGCTCATAGGGATTGGGATTTCTTTAAGTGGAGCAAGTCTAAAAGCTCTGGGTTTGACATAGCTTTGTGTGTTAGGCAGAGATCGCATTTGAGTAGGCGATATGCAACTGAGTAAAGCTGCAGTTTTTTGAGACTGTCTGCATAGGGCATCTCTTTGAGGCCGGTAATCCTCTTTGTGAGGTATTTCTGTGGCCTTTCCAGTTGTTGTAGATGTCTTGTGAGGTACATACCAAAAGGGGCATTGTACTCTATAATGTGTCTAATGAGTGACGAGTAGAGGGGAACAATGACCTCTTTTTTCCTGGATGAGAAACCTTTTGTGATGAGGTGTGCCACATAGAAGGATTTCCTGACTACTGTGGCGATGTGATTATCAAAGGAGAGACTACTGTCCACCTGTGTCCCAAGGTCTCTTATCACACTTTCGATGTTAAGTAGACTACCACCTATGTGGTAGTTCATGGGTACTGAGATTTTACCAAAAGGAATGACAATGTACTTTTTGGCATTGAGCTTGAGGCCACGGCTTTGACACCAGGCATCTGTCTCAGCAAGGCCCTTTTGTAGGATGTCCACATCTTTTGGAATTTTGATTATGGCTCCTAGTTTGCAGTCATCTGCGAACTTCATTAGCCAAAGGCTTTCTGTGTTGGCCTGTACTTCAGAGAAGTAGATACCAAACAGGAGAGGACCCAGGACTGAACCCTGTGGTACTCCACTTGTCACTGGTCTGAAGCTGGATTTGGAGTCTGCTACTTTCACAGTGTGGGTTCTGTCAGTGAGCCAGTTGGCAACCCATCTTGTGACATAGGGATCTATACCTAGTTTAGTGAGTTTGTCTATAATTTCAGAGTGGGGGATGGTGTCAAAAGCCTTGGCGAGATCTAGATAGGCTGTGTGAACCACCTTACCCTCATCTAATGCTTTGGTGACTGCTTCAAAGAAGTCTATCAGGTTTAGGAGACATGATCTGCCTTTTACAAACCCGAACTGGGCGGGGTCCTGAGTTTGGAGATTACCAGTGTCATTGTTTATAAGTTCCATGATGATATGCTCCATAGCCTTGCAGACCAGGCTCGTTAGGTTAATTGGGTGGTAGTTTCCGGGGTCTGTGGTGGCTCCCCCTTTGTGGAGTGGGATAACTGTCGCTGTGCGCCATTCAGTGGGCACATAACCTGAGGTGAGGCTATGATTGAACATGGTACTTAGGTGGGGTGCCAGTTTGTTCTGTAGTTATGTAGAACACAGCTTGGGATGTCGTCAGGTCCCATGGATGCTGTGTTCTTGGCTTTGGATAGTGTGTTTTCTACCTGTGCAGCCGTGATTACAGGAACTTTGCATTCTTCTGGTATAGAGATGGGCCCTTTAGGGGATGACAGAGGGGTAAAGTTAGCACTGAACCTATCGGCCAGGATGTTGGCAATATCTGTTGGTTCTGTATATTTAGTGCCATTGTTTCCAGGGTGTAACATGACTTACTCTCTCAGCATAATGTCTGGTAGTTCATTCAGGGTACACATGATTGTACAGAAGCAGTGTTACATAGAAAAGAGGACTGAAAATTGTCCTTTTCTTAGACTGGCTCTTGGGCTGCAGTGAGCTTGTTTGTTAGTTACTGATGTCTCTGGAACACTTATTTGGAGTTATTCACACATATTTTTTGCACAATAAGTTTAAATGAATTAGTAATAGGTTGTTAGAAGTTGAGGTTAACAGACATTTGCATGTGGAAGATTTCAAAGCATATACTTGCTGTGGATGCTTTTAAGTGCAAACAGTACTGAATGCAAAAATACACAAACCGTAATGCAAAGAGGGGGGAATTCCCCTTTCCTTAAGGTACAATGACCTTAAAGTTGATAATTTTAAGTAGTCCATAACAAAAAAAAACTTGCATAGGAGAGTAGTTTTAGACCTCTTTCCTAAGAATCATGACTTGAGTTGTGCTCTGAATTGATTTTTTCCCACATTCAGGCAGACATTGCAAATTTCTGTCTTGTAATGATATTTTAGAATCTGAGGCCATCTGTAGTGATTCATAATATGGGTATATTCTAAATCACACAACACTATAAGACTTTATAGGAAATGGCTAATGTTGGTCTAGCTCATGTTTTATGTGCTTCACAAGTGTCAAGGAACAAATTTCACAAAAAGGAGTTCTGTGAATGAAGGGGAAGTTTTCATAGTCTTTTTTACAAGGCTTGCAGTTGAGGGGACCATTGAGGAGCCTATACCAAATTTCCATTTACCCTAGAGCACTGTCTGGTTACTTGACTTGCTCGAGGTCACCAAGTAGGCAAATGAGGGCTCAGGGGATCAAACCCTATACTACAGGCACTACAGCTCATAGTCCTAACACTCTGCAATAACTGCCAGCAGTTGCCTTGAGGTGCATAGAACTTTTTTTAGGTATATTTAGTCAGGATAAGAAAATCATATGTCCTGCTCATTTCTTTAACTGCTTTCTGCAGTCATGGTCACCAGACATTAATACCTCAAATGGTCTTTCTACCTTGCTTTCTTCTTAGTATCAGTATCAACATCTGTTGTCAAGTTTGTATCCGTTATATGTGCACTTTTTGTGCTCATGTAATGTAGCTTTTTAACATATGATTTAACTTCAAGTGAAGGTCGTTTCTGGACAGCCTCTAGAATGCAGAAGAGAGATGGAGCCTGTATTGAGGGAGTCCATGACCTGTTCCTTTTTTTTTTTCTCCTTTTGCACAAGTTCATATTCTGAAGTGCACATTAAAATAATGTGTTGGGCAGAATTTGAACTATCTGCACATCCTCTGAATGTGGATATGCGGGCATTACCTTAATACCTGTACACACTTCCCATATGCATTGGCTTTTTTCTATAACTATAACGTCTTGTGTGTACTGTCTCCTAAATTTACAAAACCTGTTCCCAGCAAGGCACAGAGACTGCAGTCAGACTTGACTACTAGTGAAATGCAAATCTAATGCTTCACTTTGTTGTATTAATGAGCCAGTGTATATAGTACAATATTTCCAGCAACTTGAGGTCCAACATTTCTTTTCCCAGTTTTTCTGTTTACTGAGAAAAAGAAATGCATTAGTCTGCCTAACCTTACTGTTTTCATTCGTCATTGGAAGCAAAGCAATCTGCAGTGAAATACCAGTTGAAAAGCCAATGTATAAGTATTTAGAGAAATGACAAAGATAAGGTCAGGCAAAACCAGTGACAAAACAGAGAAGACTAGTTTCAGAAGTTTCATAGTAATAGTCGTGAAAAGGACACCCACGTATTAAGCTCTGCCTTGGCGTTGGTCTGTGATATCTTTATCACGCCATGCAGTATTCAGACTGTGTGAGACTGCATGCCCTGTTAGTCATCCATGTGTTCTGATAGCAGTGACGTGTGCTGAGAGCTGGAGGCAGGCATTAGTCAGCAGAGAGGAGGCTGCAGCAGCAGTAGGCATGTTGTACTTGGTGTTCTAGGCTTAAAGCAACTGTGTGGAGGTGGGGATCAGCACGGAAGAAGCAGTGGGTTCCATTGCAGAGTGTTCCCTTTCAAAGAACAGGTGGAGGGGGGAGGGGGCTGCTGTCAGAAAGAAAATTGCCTTAGTGAACCAGAAAGTTTTATTAGATGCCCAAGTGCTGTAATTCTTGGCAGTCTGCCTAGTCACGTAGGAGGTGAAATCCTCTGAAAGGACTGTATAAATGTATCATATGACGGGGTTCCTCCTACACTCGTTATTACTGTTTTATATTTTAGGTTGCTTTTTTAATAGTGTCAAGAGATTAAATATTTTCACAAAGTGAAGAGTGTTCCTGTAAATATCTGAACATTTTAGGAATTCCCTCAGCTCTGCAGAGCAGGGGAATACAGTGCAGAAGATTCTGTCTTGCTGGTTCTAATTTAATATAGCAATGCTTCATTTCTGCAAACTATGAATATTTTCATCTAAGAATTGCAGATTCAGAAACATCTGATCCCCTTTCATTTTCTAGAAATAAAACTTTTACAACTCAAGGCTGAAAACCCAAATTATTCAGCTAAAGTTAAAATATCTTTTTAATAATTAGGACTCAGAAATACAGGAATTGCTGAAATGTTTTATTTTTCATTTTCAAATAAAGCATTTTTAATAGTATCATTTTGAGTCTTGTCAGGCTATAAATGTTTGCAATACGCTACACTTTGAGTGAAATATTTTTTATATTATTTTCTTCCTCAGTGTCTGCCCACCAACTACCTCTCTCTCTATACCCATTCTTTACCCATCACTGGAGTGACAATCTGTTGTGGTGTTCCTTCATCCAGACATCCATGAGGGTTTTTAGTTTTTGGCCCTAACCCCTCCAGATGACATGCACACATAAATTATGAGGGCTTCCTATGCTTTCCTTTGAGTGTGTATGCATTTACTCATATGCTCCATGAAGGCTGGTATTGGATTCTCCAAAAAATAAAGGTAAAGCAGTGTCATCTCCAGTATTTTTCACTTACAATTCCGTGTATGTGGTGCATATTGCTATTTGCAAAAGATGTGAGAACTGCTACGTCAGCAAAATAATTAGACCATTGAAAATGAGGAAATATGAACATCTGTATGTTGTTTCTACTCAATGGGTTTTAAATGCCACTACAGAATGCTGCATATAAGAAGTTGTTTTTATTTTGTGTCTTAGATTTCCAAGACAGAGTGTAAAGGGTGATAGAGAAACTAAACTGTAAGTGAAGAGGTTGAGATGGCAAAATTTGTTAAATGCTTTGAGGAACAGAAATGGGTTTAAATGATGTTTTAAACTTTAAATGTAGTTTAAAGAATTGAAAACTGAATGATTAATGTGCACATTTGAATATTTCTGATTTGATGGTGGTACAATTATATGATTTTACATATGTAAAAACGCATCTGATTTGATTATGATGAAATCATATGATTTTATGCATGTATAAGCTAGAGATTCGGTACTGTTTTTTACAGTCTGATGAAGTCTTGACTTTTATGTCTTTGCGATGAAAGTGCTTACTATTTCTGGTTATGACAATATTAACCTTTCCTTCATATTTGTGAGCGGTCTTTTATTTTATTTTCACAGTTGGATGGTCAGAACCAAGCACATGCTTGCAGCCCGTAGACTGCATGCTGTGCAACTCTGTCTCCAGTAGATGGCAGGATTCCCGCAGGATGCAGAAACAAACACTAGCCATTTACTCCCGCTATTCATCAGCTGTCCCAGAGCCAGGTTGTTAAGTGATCCGGGGTTATGTGGGGCAAAATTAAGGCTTTATCCCTTTGTGTTATTGACCCAACAGAATAAAAATGTTTTAATGGGGTATAAGAAATTTTATCAAAGTTGTAGCTATATCATTTGGTTTTCTGGGCAGTTCTCTAGACTAGTACTCCCCTCAAACCTAAAGCTGAGGACTGAAAAAAGGGTCTGCTGTAACTTACTAACACCAAGCTACAAAGTTATGACTACAAACATAAATGCAGTGTCATTGATCACTTAAGAAGCCGCAATATCATCAACAACTTACACACACACACACACACACACACACACACACACACACACACACACACACACACACACACACACGTTGACCACAGTGACACTAGAACACCTACCTATGTATGGAACACAGTACTTAACACAAGTGCCACACCAAAAGTCTAAACTAAGTGGGCTGCATGTGATGTGACCATATCCTACTTTAAACAATCCATACTAACTTACAACTATCTTATCACAATCCATATGACCATCCAGACTTTCCAGTCAGCTCATCTGACCATCATAGGACAGACAAAAGTGCTTCCACAACCTTGATTAGTAAAAACATAAACTCGGATGGAAAGAAATGACAGGTTTTGATAAAAAAACAAATCAAGTGTACTTCTTACTCCAAATTAGTGTGACCTTGAAGTTAAGTACATTTGGTAATCACTGTTGTTAGGCACAGCTCTTAACAATGGTAGTTTCCATTGGTGCGGTCCTATCACAAAAATAACTTTTAAATGTGGTTGTAGACTCTTGAAACTACAGGAATCTGTGTGACCCATCAGGTGACCATAAATGTATCTTTGGAAAGACAAATGTTTCTGTCGCAAACAGCCCTTATGAAATTGCAAATAAAATATTCTTAAAATCAGTTGTTGTAGTCAGACATATCAGAGGCATCTTAGCCATGATTAGTCCTAATTAAAATGAGTTTGGATCTGTCTTAGCATTGTACATGTAGTAGTAAGCAAAGTGGTCTGGAGAGCAAATGGGGAGCAACAACTTGTTGAAATTGTCTTAGTGGAAATATTGTCATATTATTTCACCTCTCCGAAACCTACCCCTTGATTAACTCTGTCTAGCTTTACCTAACTCTTATTCTGTGGAGTCACATTTTATTTCATTCACTCTGCTAACTCTGCTTTTTTCATAAATTTGCTTTTGTAGTATGTGCCTTTAACCACTATCTATCTATCTATCTATCTATCTATCTATCTATCTATCTATCTATCTATTTATGTATCAGAGGCTGGCTGGGGAATGGCATAATGGTTAAAGTGTTTACCTCACAGGCACAAGGTATAAAGCTTAGTTCTCACCTTTGGTCAATACCTAGTTATTTGGCTAGGGGTGTAATAGTCTGCAGACTGATTGCCTAGCTTCTAGCTACAAACCTTTCTTTAGGGGCTTAGGGTTGTTAGAATGGCTAAGGTGCTTACCTCATAATCACAAGGTGCAGGTTCTGATTCTTACCTTTGAAAGGGAAATTGGATATGCTTAAAATGACCAAGAAGGGTATCTAGCCTAGTACTTACCCATAAACCAAAAGATGCTAGTGGAAGAAGGCATGTGGTGTGTTGAGTCCATCAACGTCTTTTTGCTTTTAATGTATAATTTTAGAATATAAAAATGGTCATAATATGTACAACTTTACATAAAACTAAATGGATGACATGAGACTCAGTAATAAGTTGTAGAACTTACTATGTGAATGCCATAAGATTCATTCCCTTTGCCCTCTTATAGTGCCATTTCTTCCCTTTTTCATTCCTATGTGTGTGTTTTAACAATTCTTCATAACAGTTTATAAATATCTAATTTCATGCCTGAAATAAGTGATTCCATCTTGGACTTCTGTTCCTATGCAACTATTGATATTGGCACAAACAGAACGATGATTCTGGTATTTATTTCCCTTGCAGTTCATCTCTGTTTTTTTTCCAGGTAAATGACTGCCTTTCATTTGGAGCAGATATACATTTCCATCTGTTTGTCTTCCTTTTGCAATCCCAAAAGATATGCTTGAGTTTAGCTTCCTCAGACCATTTTCCCCAGCACTTAGTCACTTGTGCTGCCTTGCTTATATAAAAAGGGGTACAATAACATATCCCTGATTTATTAACTTTATGTGGCCCCAGAAGTAACCATTTGAAATGTCATGACCCACTACAGGGAGTCCCAAGACATGGAAACTGAAAGACACAGAAGAAACCGTCTTACATATACCAAGTCTGAGATGGCCATTTGTCTGAATATTCCCTTTTTCTCTTCTGTATGGTGATTTCATAGTTGGCATATATAAGTTGGAGAGGGTGGGGGGGCTTGTCCTCAAAATTGAGGTGTAGCGGGCCTTGCTTCCCTGCAAAGAAAGTTTAAAGAAGAAGAAGAGCGATGTTTGACATTCTCTCTTTTCCTGGATTTTTGTTCTTTTTTTCAGTCTGTCAGCATTCATAAGTTCATAAGTGTTTAGTAGACTTCTTCTTATCATTATTTTGTTCCTAGCTGCCAGCCGGCAGAGATGGTCGACCTAGTAGTTAGCATTCTGCTGTGGTGCTGCTGGATTCCAGACTTCCTTCATGATGCCTTTACATGCTGTTTGGTCCACAGCAATGTTTCTGGCCTCCAGTAGGTTGAGTCACCAGCTTCTCATGTCCTGTCCAACCTGTTTAGCCCACATCTTCTTTGGTACAGATTTGTGAACTATCCAGTTTGCGGGGCGCTGTCCATAATAGTTTATATGGCAAGCAATGGGTGTCTGTCCTGCAGATGTATCAAAATCAGCACAGCCTCCTGTTCTGGATCTGTTCACTGATCATTGGCTGCTGATCACATCTGCTCTGGATGCTCTCATTTCTACTGCAGTCAAAAAATGAGATTCCCAAGATTTGGCACAGACATCACATTTGGAAACTCTCAAGCTTGTTCAGGTCTGGCTTGAGCAGATCCATGTTTCCAATCCATAGAGGAGAATTGACAAGATCAGTGCCCAGAAAAGATGACTCTTGGTGGTGATAGAGATATTTGTCCTCTTCCAAAGACACCATTTGAGTAAGGCAAATGCTGCAGTGACTTGTCCATTCCTGCTATGGACTTCAGCTGTTGATGCCACCTTCTTCTCCTGGACCAGTGAAACCAGATACTTAAATTCCTGTGTTTGTTCGATCTAAACTCCCCCAAGCTGGAAGGTGGCTTGTGACCCATCAGTTGCCATCACTTTGGCCTTATCCGCATTTATCCGTAGGTCATATGATTGGGCCATGTAGGCGATGTTGTAGAGGATATCTGTGGCCTCAGCATCACTGTATGCAAAATTAGTGCTGTCATTGTCAAACATCAGGTCAGTCACAGAATGTGCTTCATCATCAATTGGGGATTGTGCAAACATTATAATATTGAAGTAGCTGAAAAACACTGGAAATATGAACCACAAAGTATCATAGAAAATTATGGACTTTATATTACATGGGATCATCCATTACCAACAGTTCAAAAAATAGATGCAAGAAAACCAGATATAGTAGTCCATGAAAAGTAGATAAAAGTAGCATTGATTATTGAAATTGTTACACCCAGTGACTGCAGATTCATACGTACAGAGAGATACAATGTCATAAAGTACCAGATTTGCAGAAATGAGGTAAATGTTGGAGAAAGATACCCAGACAGTTCCAGTAGTAGTAGGAGCAATGAATTTACAATCATACTTCGATATGTTACTGATACATGTAACTCCATACGAATGGTAGAAGGAGTCATTACTGGGCACATTGTGAGTGCTATGAAAAGCACTCCTGGCTAACATCAAAGATTGAAACAATACTAATTTCATGAACTTTAATTATACCTTGACTTAATGGGGTCCATTCCTGCCATGGTTTTGGAAACCCAAAAGACTTGGAGAAATTTAAAAAATGGGCTTCATCGTACTGGACTCTGCTCCTGCCATCAAATACTCTCATCATGATGGTGTCCATGACTATGATGAAAAGCACTGGAGAGATCATATCCCCTTGATGGACCCCAGTTTGGATGGTAAGCTCTTCAGACAATTCGTTCAGAATGCATACCTGGCTGGATGAACCATTGTACAATATTTGAAGAAGTCTGATGATTTTCTTTGGCATGTGCTCGGTTTCCAATCACTTCCACAGGGCAGGTCAGTGGATGCAGTCAAGTGTGTACATGAAATCAATAAAGACAATAACTGCACATTGTCCACACTGGACTCTTTTCTCCATTAGTAGATGGATGGCAAAGATTTGATCGCAGCATCCTTTGTTTAGTCTGAATCTGGTCTGTCTTCTCTGCTGGTTTGCTTGTGGTGTTTCTGCAGCCTGCTCTATATGATCTTCATAAATATTTTGCCAATGATGGAGAGCAGGCTGATGCCACAGTAGTTCTTGCATTCCCTGTTGTCTCCCTTCTTGTGGACAGGAAAGAGGATGGTTTTCGTCCATGTGAATGTCATCTGTTCCATAACGCATAGCAGCTCAATCAGTGAGTGGAGTTGGTGGAGCAGGATATCGCCTCCAGTTCTGATTGCTTCTACAGTGACATGGTCTACTCTTGGTGCCTTAACATTTCTCATTGTTCTGATAGCTAATCTCATCTCTTTGACTGCTGGTTTTGCATCAGTCATTGGTGCCTAAGGGAGATTGATGGGTGGTGGATTGACTATTGTTCTTTGAGGTGGGTCATAGTTGTAAAGCTCTTGAAAGAATTCCCTCCATTTTAGGCTTCACAAAGTGAGTGCATGAATGTCCCATCTACTTCTTTGATGTTGTCACTGGTGGGTTTGGTCTTCCCACTCAGTCATTGGAAGTTGCTGTACAGGGTACAGTACTCCTGTCTAGATGCAGCCTCTTCAAGGTCAGCTGCCACCTGACTCCAATAAGCTTCCCTTTCTGCTTTCATTCTCTGGCAAACTTCTCAGCTGAGCTGCCAGTATATTTCATAGTTGACTAGCTTTGCCTGCTTCCTTTGGGCTATCACTCATGAGATATCTATGGCTACATTTGGTGGTAGATGGGTGGGCATAGCAATTTGGAGCATTCCCTGATGGAGCTTGGTATCTACCTTTCTGTCTCATCCATGTCCACCATTTGGGCCAATGCTGTGAACTGGTTCATTGGTGAGATCTGGAATTTCTGTTTGTGGTCGGGGGCCATCAGTTGTTTCCAGTCCAGCCTAGGTGGTAGAGGTGACTTGCACTTTTCACTCTTTAAGTAAAACTGCACCATGGCATGGATGAGGTAATGATCAGAGCCACATTCAGGTCCTCTTACAGCATGGATGCCCTTGAGCGATGATCGGAAGGGGGTGTTGACAAAGATGTAGTCTAATATGGCCAAGTCCTTGCCAGATAGGTTTTACCACATGAGCTGGTATTTGCAGGGATGCTGGAAATAGCTATTTCCCACAATGAAATCATTTGATGCAGCAAAGGGCAGAAGGCGCAGGCTGTTAGCATTCATGTTCCCATGGCCAAATCTACCCATTGTTCCTTCCCAACCAGACCTGTCCCTGCCTATGTGGGCAGTGAAGTCTTCCACCAAGATGATCATCTCAGTCTGTGGGATCAAATCCAGCATGTACTGAAGCTGGTTGTAGAACTTATCCTTGGCTGGCTCTAGACTCATCTTGGTTGGTGTATAGATGGATAGAATGTGGGTCTTGGTGGTACCATTGACATGAGCACTGACAGGTGGTCCAATATTGGTTGGAAAGTGATTATGCTTCTTGCAGCCCAGCTATCCACCATAAACCCAATGCCAGCCTCTCATTTCTCACCGCCAGAGTAGTACAGAATCATTGTTTCATCAGATGTAGGTGGTTGGACATTCACTGTTCCAGATTCAGTGAGTTGTAACTCTGACACTGCAGTGATCGAGATTTTGCAATGACTTCCTTTTGGCCAATGTGATGGCTGGTACAAATGTTCCATGTCCCAATATGAGTTTCCAGCTTCGGTGTAATGAATTTCCTATGGTCAGTAGCCCACATCTCACCAGCACTCTGGGTCCCCAGTGCTGCCACATCGGCTGTCCTGGATGTGGTAACATGAGTGAATGAGGTTGTTCAAATTTCCATGTGGTTTCTTCCCAGTTCTGGTCACCACAGCAGGGTGACCACCCTCCTCCTTTTGCAGCCGAGCTTGGGACCTTCCTTGGCAGAGTTTAGTAGGTTAACATCCACAAGGTCGTTTGAAGCCTAGGCATGCAACCCAAATCCCTGACAAGTTATGCTACCCTTGATGAGTGTAAGCAGGGGCTTGGGAGATGAAACATTTACAAGCAGTGGCATGGGAGATTAACCATTTATAGGCTGTCTGTGTCCATTTTTGACATCTAGACCAACCCAGAGATTAATTTCCTGTTACCATTCTAATTGCCCAAGTTACACTTGCATTGGGTTAGGGAGGAACTCTGCTTCACATGGATGGAGAGCCTGTTCTAGAGAAGGGGTAATCTCTGGGATACACACCTGTCACTTTAGCATGTCCTATTTATATGACAGGCAAGGTTTACATCTTTAGCATACATAATTCTAGTACTGTTTGTTTTGCAGATATGCAAGAGGTCCATCAGGGTGGTTTCTGACAATGCCTTGTATGCCAGGCATTGGCACCGAAAAGTATAGCAGTTGCCAATTTTGCACACATATTTATACAGATCTATTTTTATTCACCCAGTCACACATAAGCCATTTCAGCTCAGGAGCCATCGTACGTGTAATGCAAAAAATATTATATATATGTAAGTACTCACAATGGAATGCTTTCTATATAGGAAAAAGCAAAAGGAGACTTAAAGAAAGGATATGTAAGCACCTTTCAGATGTACGAACACAAATTGATACAAATGCACTTTACAGGCATATTAAGAAGACTGATATAGCACATGAATTTAGATTCTTTATTCTACAAAATATACATGAAAATATAAGAGGGTGATTTATGTAATCACACTGAAATTACAGGGAAAACAAATGGATATTACACTACAGGTTTAAATGAAAGTTTTACCTTCAAACCACTCTGAAAGAAATACGTAGTAGGATTAAATAACATGCTATAGTGTTTTGTATTTTTTATTTTTACATTAATATTGTAAGTATATGTGAGTTAAATACTATTGTGTTTTTAGATAACCACATTTTAGTAATATTGTTTATTAAATTATGTTTAGTAACTGTTTTTAAAATATTTTTGGCAATTAGGTCTTAATATTACATGACTTTAGAGGATTTAAGTGTGATTTATTGTACTATTTGCCTGAAGAAGCCTTGAAGGTGAAAGTTTCTGGGTTGCTGGCAACGTTTAATAAAGCCTATTTCATATCAAGACTCGTGGCACTGGTTTCACATTTTATTATATTCTTTTTTGTTGCACTAGTAAATCTGGCTTTATCTACATGGCTTGATATTTTGCCAGGTTTTGGCATTAGAATTGCTGACATTTCAATAAGAAGCCAGTCCCAGATCATCATCATGGACCCCTTTGTTATTATGTCCACTACTGACCATACTGCCTTCCTGTTTTCTGAATATAACTGTGCCCTTTCTTTACATTCTCAGCTTTCTGTAAATGCTGCATGCCAGCAATATTTCTTTGATCTGTCATGTCTGTACAAATCCCATTCAACATTTTTGACACCCTACCATCATTTCCACTTTACTGCTAATGCACACTGAAACTCTATATGACATTTCTAGATGACCTGATATATTCACAGACACTCAGTAACCAGTGAGTGAACTCCAGGCAGTAGGCTTTGATCTCCAGTCCTTCTCTTCCCATCTGCTTAAGAAAAATTATTTGTCCTGCTGAAATGATGTTCTTCTCTTTATTGGGAGCATTAAGATGGTCCAGGAGTTTGGAGATTGCGAAGGGGCATTGGTTAGCAAGCAATGGCCTTGTTGCCTTAGGACTCCACACCCAAAAAGGGATACTTCATTGATAATGCTGGAGTGAACTCGTTCTTAGCAGTTAGGGGTATATAATGCGTGTTTTTTGAAGATGGTAAAGAATTTGTCCACTAATATATCTGAAGTTTATTTTGGATCAGATATGGTATATTGTTTACTAAAAGTCAGCAACATTTCTTGTTTTCTAGTAAAATTAACACATCGTTCTCTGCTTCAGACAATTTTGTTTTATAGCTTTATCTGGTTAGTTTGATCAATTAAGTAAGATTCTTATGTATTTTATTTACCATGACTTGTATACTCAGTTGTTTTCCCTTTGGAGACTGGCATTTCTTTCATTTTATATAATTTATTGATTTTGTGGTTCCACTATGATGCTTTTTTTCAGTAAACAAGCTGCTCACACTTCTCACATGATATTGACTTATACTGAATCCAGTTTTTAAGGCACTATATCTTCACCACAAGTTAAAAGTCATAAACTTAGTTCTGACCTGAGTGGTTATGCAATCACATTGATTTTGTTAGGAAAAACTCAGAATTGCATTTAAATATGTTTTTGCATATCACTGAGTATCATGAGGTATGAAATTCAGATTGTATACACTTCCATGTGACCTGTAACCATCATATAATTGCCTAAGATTTGTCTTTTCTGTTAGCAATGTGCCTTTTTTCTGTTAGTAATTTATTACCACTAGTTCTTTATAGCATCCTCTGACAGGATTGTCTTTGTTATCGACCATTAAATCATTAAATGCAAGTGCATTAGTGAGGTTGCCAATTTTTAGTGGGGTTTTAATAGCTTTTGGAGAGGGAGACAGACTAGGTGTTGTTAACCCCCACCCCATCTTGTTTATTTTTGACAGTGACTCAGTGGGCTTTACCTATAGGTTGAGGATGGTTTGTTTGATTAATGCTGACTTTCCTGATGTGAAGCACTGATAAAGGAGGAACTTTGTCATATGTTTCTAAGTGTTTAGATGATCATCTTGGGTGCTGCATACAGAGAACTTTGTCTCCAGCTTTAGTATGAATTTACGGGTCTATTTTACTTGATAGAATTTTTAAAACATCAAAATTTAGATGGCTGGGGTGATCAACATTTCAAAAATTCAAATGAACGGTACTGAAATTGTGATACAATGAGATTGGAGAATGTGCCCTTTTCCCCACTGTAGTGTAATCTCAGAGTTAGTTTATATAATTAGCAGGTAGGGTTACCACCTGTCCATCTTTGTGAGGGACAGTCCCACTTTAAGCAGTTGTGTCCTGTGAAAAAAATCTAAAAAAATGGCAACTGTCCTAAAATTTTAAGAAAAAATATATTTCTTAAGTTTTTTTAAAAGCTGCATAAAACAGTTATTTTGTATCTGAAACACATAAATATTATATGAAATACCATAAGCATTCAAGTACTACAAGAATAAGCTTTTATTTTTGGCAAAAAAGTGAAGTTCTCCCCTTTGAACTGGCTGTGGGTATGTTTTGTTTTACAAAATCTCAAATTTTTACAAAATAAATGTCCCACTTTGGGCATTTGAAAAGGTGGCAACTCTGTTAGCAGGGGGTGTAAGGTGCAGCAAAAACAGTGTTTGTGCTATAGTCTGGATGTTCAACTTTTTAAAATGTTGATCACATGGTATCTACCATGTGAAGTGTGATGACCGTGCCCTGGCCCAGCAATCAAGGAGCCTCAATCCTCACCACTAACACCAGGGAGGTCGTCTCCTAGAAGAGAGGAAAGGATAACTAATACACACAATAAAGTACAATTTTCCTTAAGTGCACAGAGAGATCACAATCAGTCTGGGGCTGGTCGCTCCCTTGCTCACCAGGTCTCCAATAAGACTTCCCACTGGCACAGCTATAGGGTCCAGATCTCAGCCTAGCTGGGCAAGCTAAAACCTCCAGTACCTTCTTTATCCAACCATTGCTTCGTGTCCCTGCCAAGTACCTGACACACCACACACACACACTTTGAGATAAGTATTTATACAACTTCACATACACTCCTGGGAAAGGCTGACACAGATTCTCCAGCTGTGCCCCATTACCCAGACCATACGGTAGTAATCCCTGCCACCACCCAGCTAATAATATCAGCTAATAAAAGGCCCTTAAAAGGATGTCCAATTATTACTGTGCAATATTATTATCCAATGGTAATGTGACTATTCAGTCTAGGCTTATTGGAAGGGCTTAGACAGTAAACTCTAAAAATATATAATGTACTCTAAAGCATACTTTATCTCTACATAAACTAGCCACAGGTAGATGTTTTTTAAAATATTTAATAATAAATAATTAAAACACAAGACAAAACTACTACACCACAGAGATATCTAAGAGTTCAGAGATCACACAG
Organism: Protopterus annectens; assembly: GCF_019279795.1. Lineage (NCBI taxonomy): Eukaryota > Metazoa > Chordata > Ceratodontiformes > Protopteridae > Protopterus > Protopterus annectens. The sequence continues at coordinate 1,572,924,294 of NC_056741.1, read as the reverse complement.
AAACTTAAAATAATACAATAGTACAGGTCTGATTTCAAAGAAAAATATCTAATTAATCTTTACTAGCTTTAACTATTCCTACAAGAAATCACAGTGCTAAAACTTACATGTGAGCATAAGGCAGAGTGCTGATAATTTGGATATCAAGATCAAAATGCTCTCCATCTCTTTTGAGAAATAGCATTTAAACATTTCTAACAAACATGTCTCTAAGGCCCCCTGAAATTACATCATTTTTGACACTTAGTCTGGAGTTCTCAGGCCACAAGCTGCATTATTTAGCAATCTAACACCTGCTCAGAAACTTACAACAATGTAAGTCATTTCACATGTATACTCTAATAGAAACCAGAGCAATAAAGCACATTCCACATCTAAATTCTGGTCATAAACTTTAGCCTAAAACAATGGGCATGAAACCTTCATCCAGACACACTGGAGCCAAATTCTAACATGAAAGGGTAACAACATGATTCACTGGGCCAGTAGAGTACAATGTTGTCACATATTTTGCAGTTCCACATTTCACAGTATTCTTTTACACTCAAAAAACATGCCTGTATTTTACATTTATTTACAAATGCCAGAATTATGTATCAAATTCTATTTGACTAGGCTGGCAGCCTTTGCCCATCTCTCCCCAATCGTCACATGAAGTTTGAGATTTTAAGAAGTTGATTAAGTAAAATAGATCCAAATTCACATATCTCACAGATATCAAGAGAAATATCAAAAAGCAGAAAGTTCTCAGTGGCTGTATTGCACTTTAGGTATTTGAGGTAACTATTGTATATTAGTTTTTTAAAAGTATGATTGTATAGGGCCTTAATGCTGATATTTGTAATTATTGAGATGAAAATGTTCATGTTAACATCTTTTTATAGCTCATATTTGCATTAAATAATGTACAGTACAAAGCCCTTTTAGCCCTTAGTTAAATCAGTTAGTTTCAAAGCAGTTATAAAGTTTTTCTTACAACATTTCTTGCAGTTTGTTACTACAGTGGTGGGAAGTACCAGTCTTTTACCATAACATATAAAACATGATCAGTTTAGATTTTTACTAATGTAGGCAAGGAATTTTAGTATTTTGTGTTAAATTTGTTTTGTTAGCATTTGCTTATGAGGAAAGTCTGACAGGTTTCTTTTCAGTGGTGGCTTGGGGACAAAACTTCCACAGTTAACAAATCTTACAAGATGTCATACAATAAAATACACAATACACTACAAGGCAAAACAGCAAATGTTAAGTACTAGATACATGATACAAAAATTAATATAAAATACAAAAGAGAAAGATGCTGTAAATTATTATATTCCACAAAATTATGTTTCAATTATTATAGAAATTAATTTCAGTTACATTTAAATTTTTATAAAAAGTTGGATAGTTTTTCACAGCCATAGCAAGGTCATCTGGCACCCTCTGCAGTACCTCAAACTGGTGCCCCTCAACGCAGTGCTGAAGACAAACAATTTACTTACGCCTTTATAAATCGGTGCCGGTACAGCACTTCATTCCCAATGACACTTCCATATCATGCTCCCTAGCAGCTTGTGCCCTCCACCCGACCTTAGTAAAGTCTCTTTTGTTTGTTTTTAATGTGCTAAAACTTTTATAGCTTTGTACAGAAACCTTGTGCTGTCTTTCTGTTTTGTTAAATAAACTTTTTCCAGGTGAGAAGTTAACATTGATCTTTAGAGCTACTCTAAGATGCAACTAGTAAACTCAAACAAACACAAAATAACTGAGTACTAAGGGCTTATTTACTTTAGTACGGTTGCATTTTGAGTGGAAAGAAGGCATGTGATTGCTATAATACAGTTTAGGCAATCAATTCCTGACTTACAAGAAGCAGACCATCAAAAGGAATTTAAATGAAGTCAGTAATAGCCAATGTGCTGACTGGCAAATCATGTTAATCCCCCAGTTTCCACATAGACACTGAATTTTACACTATGATATAACATTTTCTGCCTTGCGTCATGGGAACCCATTCAGGACAAGAAGACATTTGCAATATAACAAACATAAAGGACTACCCCTCTCCACTGGTGATTAGATTAAGTGGTGTATTTTCTCAAATTAAGTACTCACTCTTTAAATATTCTGTGCTACTCTCTTTTCCTAATAAAAGCCTCAGTAAAGAGAGCAAGAGAATATTATACACAGCAGTTAGTTCTAAGCTCCCAGCTTTATGTGCTAGCATTGAATTCTTTAAGTACTATACATGAGTCCCAGCTAACTCGTATTTGCTTTGTATATTACACGTTTTTAGTCTACCTATATGCTAAAATTATGATTTTTCTGATGAGTTAACAGTAATCAACAGATGTAGGAGTAAATCAAGCTTTACTAAAGTATATGTTTGTCTTTATGGGAGAGATGTGTACAACGGAAACAATTTGACGAGTGTTTTGTTTAGTATTTGCTACTTTAACGTAGAAGTTTTACGGTTAGGGTTGCTTAGGAGTACAAATATTACTCAGCCTGCCAACAATTAGCTCTTTTTTCCTCCAGATATCATATGTCAGCTACTGTGGTCTGCTTTAAAAAAGGCATGCCTTTACACAAGACGAGATTCTTCTGGAATGAGACTTTCTAAGGAGCATTCTTCTATTCCTTCATCTTCTTCTTATTATCATCATCTTTATTATTAATTTGAGGTTACTTAATGACCATGTGGTCCCTTGAGAACCTGCACCGAAAGTGATAAACTAATTTTTGTTAATAGTAGTAGAAATTATGCTCTTTTAGCACATGTTTTGATATAATTTGTTGTAGAACTGCACCTTATGACATGGACATTTTCTGTTCTCATGGCAGCAGTTTGGTAAGCAACAAGGTCATAGGTTAAGGTTGAGTAACCAAGAAATATTGTACTCTGTGATACTGCAGTATTGTTACACATGTTCTGTATATGGCACACTAATCAGTTTTGTTAGCCTTCATCCCAGTTTCATTGGGGGGGGGGGGGCTTACTGGTACCAATGGGGAAAGTTAGACCCTGACAAGTCAAGTGAGAGTAATTATAAAGGGGGAAAACTTATAGGGTGGTTTGCATGTTATCATTATGTAATGCATCCTTGGCCTGGCATTTTGCATAAATGACCATGTATTTCATAAAAGCATTTCACACTGGGGATGTACATTATAGTTTTGGATAACACACCATTCTCTAGTTTGCATTACAGATAGTCAGCATGTGTTTGTATTCTTTCACTTTTGACTCATTCTCTTTGTTTGCACATATGTGTCCTTCTCCTTTTGTGTTTTTCTGTTCCTGCCTGGTTTTGGTCAGCTGTTTGTTTGATGTGACTCTGTTTGAACGTATCATTTTTACTGTTCTGGACCTTTAATGGACCTGCTGAGTTGGTTCTGAAGCTGAGTACAAATCGAATAGTCAGATCCCCAAAGTGAAATTCTAGGAGGATTTTGCCCCACATTCACAGCAATGCAAAACAAGGTACCACAAGGCCCAGTACTGCTCTGCTTTGCCTTCATGGTACTTCCAGCTACAGCAGTTTTATCTTGTTGTATCTTGCATAACAACCAAACAAAATAATCACATGTGAAGACTTTTCCTTTCACCTGTGCCAAGCGCAACAGTAACATAAGACACAAAACATTTTGAATCAAATTGCATATGAGTGCTGAAATAATCTTTAGGTGACTGAAAGAATTAATAACCTCCCCACCTTTCTGAAAAAAGACTAATTATTATAAGTTGGGTATACACATTCATGCTGCAGTATAAATAAGGAAAAAATGCTCTTTTTTCTGCTGGTAATTCAACTTATGTTGCCTATCTGACATCTTTGAAGCAATTTGTTTGAAAATAATGCAAAATATTCCTCTGTAAACAGCTTCTGTGAATCAACATAGTTCAGTTATTAAAGTCGTTTGCTGTAAGTTTGCAAACCTGAGTCAGAATGCACTTATTCCCCACTTGCATATGCTCTGACGATGATCAGTACCAATCTTGTGTGCAGTCACTTGTTCTTCAAAAAGAATTTACGTTTCCTATTTGTACTACTTAATTACTGAAGAAAAGTTGTGCAGAGCATGGATTTAGCAGGAAAGAAGGAGGCACACAATTCATTCTGGGAAGCCCTGCAGTTTGTATTTCTGTAACTAATGAAAAAGAGGCAAAATACTGGCAAACTAGCCTGGTGACCCAGACAATTAAGTAATGCAAGCTTTTTTGTATGCTTCCCTCTATAGACATATCGATGTCATCATTGCTAGTATCTTGTGTTTCTGTTGTGATCCGTTTGTCACAAATTTATTATTTCACATTGTGGACGCCTAGGAATTAGTGATAGTGACCTCATTGTTGGTTGTCAGTTTGTTACTATCAACAATATTTCTTTTTATTTCCCAGATATCTGATTGCTAGATTAATTTCTGAAATGCCCTTCCTCTCACCTCAACATTATCTGCAAATGCACAGCTAACATATACCAGTGCAAAATCAAAAAGCTCAATTCCAGTCCCTTTCTAGCCCCTTGCCGTAATACATTTGTATGGAACATACATTGTGTTGAGAATTAATTACATTGTCATTCAGTGTGACAGCAAACACTATGCAGAATGTTCTCACACCTGAGAGGAACTTAATAGGTTGCATAGAAGCATTAACAACTCCCTTTGGCTTCTCTCCCACCTACTGCCTACATCTCCAAATAAATGAGAAGTTACTATCTGCACTAGCAGTTGTTTCTGATTAGATATCCCTTGTAGCATACAAATATGGAGTCTCGAGAGATGATGCGACACACAAGGGAAGGAGCACACATGTGTGAAAGCCTGCACTGCACATTGCGTTATTTGCACAACACAACTAGCTCATACTGATTGCTTAAGGCCAAATAACAAGCTCTGCCTTCCACATTGTCACAAACACATCATTCTTAACAGAATGCGACATTCAGATAAATCTGTTTACCTGTTAAATATCTGATCTGTGTTTGCAAATCTTGCTTTGAGAATAATGTATCACACTAAACTTTGTTTTATTTGTAGTGTATTTATTTTATTTATTTGTGCTTGTTAACCAGGTGAAACCATACCTCTTAACTGCAGAATTTCACAGAATGTCCAGATTTTTACATCATAATTTTGGATTGGTTCTCATAAAATTTGCAGTTTTCTGTTAAATCACACAGTCACTATGCTACGGCAGACATTTGAGTTTGACCTCATTTCATTCAGAAAATGCATGATATAGCAAAAACTGTTATTCTAGTAACTTACTAATTTTAAGAGCAAGCCTTAAAAATCTATTCTTTATTTTAGGCCTTTGTGCCCCTATTATATTTGGCTTTGTCCAGAACTCTTGAGCTAAGATGTTGAGAGGTATGAGTGAATAGAGTGGTACCAGATACCCTTTCAGACATTTCCTAGGTCAAAAGGCATAGTATAGCAGCTGTAATTTATTTAAAGAGTACATTTACAGAAGTAGTAAGCCATTTTCAAGATAATGCAAGTGAAATGGAGAAAATAAGTTAAAAATACAGTCAATCCTAGTATATACAGCAGAGTCATTAATACAGTTTAGTTCAACCATACACAGTAAATATAATGAATAAATTCTGGGTAAAAAAAGATGTTAAGTAATACAGTTTTAATCTTTATAATTACAGTAGTTGAAATAATGCATTAACCAGTATCTTTGAAGCATGTACATGAGTATTCTGAGACTAGATATTCTTTTAACTTTTACTCAGGTTTCTTTCTGACATCCAAGTTTTCGACTATGAGGTCATGATTCTGTATGATATGTTCCTAGACCAAGGCTACCCACGAGATATGTTGTTGAATTTAAGGGAGTGGGTGAAAAGTCAGAGGTATGTACCCTACAAACCCCTGTTGTGTTATGTGTAGAGCATTGTAGCAGGGAGCTCTATCAATGACAACAACCAGTCTAGGGCCACGGTGTTAAGTTACAGTAGTGAAATGCCTTCTATGAACACCTCCAGGACTGCATGGATCAGGCAATCCCAAATAAAACCAAGACTCTTTCCACAAAGGGCAAACGTCCAGTCTGGTGGACCCCAGCCATTAACAAACTTTACAATAAGAGGAGAAAGCTATTACATGATAGAACAAAATCCATAAAAGGGAAGTCACCCCTGATCATTATTAGTAAAAAATTACGAGCACTCATAAAATCAACTAAGGCCAATTTTGAGAGAAAAATTGCCATGGATTCAAAGGACAATCATAAGGCCTTTTTCAGCTATGTTAGGAACCTGGGTGGAAACTCCCAGATATGCTCAGAATTAGTCCAAAATGATACAAAAATCACTGAACCCACAGACATTGCCAACATACTGGCAGACAGGTTCAGTGCAAACTTCACCCCCTCTCCCCCCCTAAAGGAGAGATAACTATCCCAGCCGAGTGTAGACTCCCGGATATCTCAAATGCGCAGGTGAAAGCTGCTCTCTCTAAAGCTAAAAACACAGCATCAATGGGACCGGATGGTGTCCCCGGCTGTGTGCTACACGAGCTAAATGAGGAATTAACCCTGCACATAAGGCAGCTGTTTAATCTCAGCCTTACCACAGGATACGTGCCCAAGGAGTGGCGTACGGCAACTGTGGTCCCACTCCACAAAGGCGGCGCCTCTACGGACCCTGGTAATTACCCCCATAAGCTTAACAAGTCTAGTCTGCAAAGCTATGGAGAGGATCATAATGGAGCTCATAAACAAAGATATAGGGGACTTGCAGACATTGGACCCGACCCAGTTTGGCTTTGTCAAGGGAAGATCATGCCTTTTGAACTTGGTCGACTTCTTGAAACAGTCACCAAGGCCATTGATGAGGAAAGGCAGTCCATACAGCCTACCTTGACCTTGCAAAGGCTTTCGACACAATACCCCACTCGGGTATTGTAGAAAAACTTACCAGCTTAAATGTAAACCCATATGTCACAAGATGGGTTGCAAACTGGCTTAAGGACAGAACCCACAGGGTTAGAGTTGCTGGCGCTGTGTCAGACTCCAAGCCGGTCACAAGTGGTGTCCCACAGGGCTCGGTCCTTGGCCCCTATTGTTTGGCATCTACTTCTCAGAAGTACAGGCCAGCATGGGAGGACTTTGGCTGACAAAGTTTGCAGACGACTGCAAACTGGGCGCCATAGTGGAAAGTGCATCGGACACGGATATCCTTCAGAAGGGACTCACGGAAACAGATAGCTGGTGCCAGAGCCATGGCCTGAAGTTAAACGCCAAAAATGTATAGTCATACCCTTCGGGAAAAACAAGGTAACCCCAAGCTACCATATAGGTGGCAATCCACTAAGCACAGAAGAGGTTATCAGGGACCTGGGGACCCAGGTTGACAGTGGCCTTTCTTTGACACTCACATTGCTAAAGTGGTTAGAAAGACCTTCTACATTGCCCACCTGATCATGAAGGGATTCACATCCAGATCTAGTGAGGTCATTGTTCCCCTGTACTCTTCACTTATCAGACCAATGATCGAGTACAATGCCCCATTCGGGATGTATCTCACCCGACATCTGCAGCAATTGGAGAGACCCCAAAAGTTCCTCACCAAAAGGATAAAGGGACTCCAAAATCTGTCATATGCTGCCAGATTGAAGAAACTCCAGCTCTACTCAGTCGCATACCGTCTGCTCAGAGGTGACATGTGCCTGACATACAAGGCCATGTCCAACCCGGAATTAATGGACATGCTCCACCTCAAAAAATCCAAATCCACCAAAACCACTAGAGCAAGCGACTTAAACCTTAGCACGGATATAAATAGGATGAGCTGGAGGGATAGATTTATCACTCAGAGACTCCCTATGCTGTGGAATAAAATCCCGGTCCATGTGAGGCAGAGCACCTCGCTGACTCTGTTCAAGAGAAATCTAGACCTGTGGATGGGAGATCGTAGGTTTACCCCGGGAATCATCTCTGTGTCACTGCTGGACAGAGGCACAACAAACTAATGGGCACAGTATTTTTTCATATAAGGGGTGGCGTAAGCCACAAAAATTTGGGCTAGGCTTATAAATGCCTTAGGGCAGATAGCCTAGTATAAACCTATGAACCTATGAACCTATGATAGCCCTTCCCTAACAAAGATTATTAGCTCCTGCTGGATCACTATTTTTGGTGCATTTGATCTTATGACCAAATTGTGGCCAAACCCCGGGTTTGTTTACAAAAACAGTTTTACGTTAAAGACAATACTTGATATAAATCAAAGCAAGGGTACAAATTCTACCAAGAAACTAGGTATGAGGCATGTGGGGCATGTAACCAGTGCAGGTTTATATTACAAGGTACCCATTTTTCAGTAACTGGCTTTCCTAAAGTGATTTGACTTAAGGGGACTGTGACACCAAATGGGTAGTGTATTTGGCCCTTTGCGCTACCTGTCCTGCATTTTATGTAGGTAAGACTGAGGGACCTCTTAGGAAAAGATTTACCAGCACACTTATGCTATCCATACGAAGTATAGTAGAAATGGATTATACAAACATTATATGATCTGTACTGAGTTTAGAAAATGTTCTTTTTGTGTACTGGAAAAGCCCCCCCCCCCCAATTGGGAGGGGGGCTTTCCTTGGGGGAAGGGAACTTTATTGTCAGATTATTCTTAATGCTGCAAATACCCCAGATATTAATGATGTTATTTCCATAAGACATGTTTTGAAGAAGAAAGCTGTTTTTTATTAAATGTTAACAGTTAATATTTAATTATTGAAGTAAGTTGTTTTTAAAAGTACCTTTTTCTTTAGATTCACTTCTTGTTTGGCACAGAAATTTGTATTGAAACAGCAGAAAGTGATGCAACATCTTTTCGTTGAGTAAGTTCTGTTACGTTCAAGCAAAATTGCTTAGTTTTTTACAATAAAAGAAGTTGCAGACATTTTCAGAGTAGCGTTTAGTTATTTTTAACTTTTTCTTAAATATTGATAAATCTTTCAAAGCTGTAATATATTTAAGTAGACTATTCCAAGATGCAGGTGTTAGGTTTAAGAAAGATCTTTCACATGATACAATAGAGAAGTGGGGTGTTGTTAGTTTAATGGAGTTGGAGCTGCATGGTGTCTGTAGGAGGATTTGGGTATGGAATGCAAGTAATTGAAGGGAAGCCAGTATTTGTAATGGGAGATCACGTAGCTGAAGGGAAGACAGTATCTGTAATGGGAGAACAGTACCTGTAATGGGAGAGAGTATAACTGAAGGGAGGCCAGTACCTGTAATGGGAGAGGGTGTAACTGAAGGGAGGCCAGGACCTGTAATGAGAGAGGGTATAACTGAAGGGAGGCCAGTACCTGTAATGGAAGAGCATGTAACTAACGGGAGATCAGTAATAGTGATGCAGTAGTCTGAAAGTGACTGTATTATTGTGTTAAGCAGATAAGTAGATCTTGCAGCAGTAGAGAACCAGTTTGCTCTCTGGACAGAGGTGTAGTGTCCTTCTCTATAGAAAGGTTTATAGAGCAAAAAAATGTTACTTTCAGTGGTATGAAGTAATGTGATGTTATGTATTGATAGTGTAGCTATTAAGAGTAAGGCATAAACTGTCTGAATTATGACAGTGATTGCAATGGCTCAGCATGCTTATATGTGAGTAAGCTTATATACTGAAAGTCATTTTTATTTGCTGTGTTACTGTAAGGGTGGTTTCTTCGCATGATTACGAAAAGAGACTGAGTAATCTAGCAAGATCCCTAGATATTTGTATCTTTGGTAAACAAAAAAGGTGTCCCTTGGGGAGCCCTTATTTATTTAATTATTTGCACGTTTATTCTTTTGCCACAGTGGACCTTGGTGCTTATCCTCATTCTCCAGGTGTATTTAACCCTCCAGGCCTGCACTGGACATGCTTTGATAAAGGTCAGGGCTGCTAAGAAAATGAAGGTGCCGTGAGTCCATTTTATGTTGCTACTGGGATAGTTTTTACCTAATTTGCATCCCTGAACCCACACATTTCATGGTGACACTCCATGGGTGAGGCATGCAATAGATGAACTGTGTTGAACCATCACTGATTTCTGCAAAGGACTGACAATGGCAAGCTACTTCACCAACCCCCAAGAATCACTTCATAAATGTTTCCCTAACCTCCACCATAAACCTGACCTCCATCCTCCCCTCCTAAGATGGGCACAGCTTGTCCTCCCCTGCCAGTATCTCAGATGCCTGAACTACTAATTGAACCCAGGACACCTGCATCTATGCCAGTGGTACTAGCTAGGATCACATGTTTGTGATGGGGATACATTGATGAGTATTCTGGATGACCTGATTGCCATGACAGTGGATTTACTACAGCTAACACAGACTCCATTGCTTGGAGGTAAACTAATTTTTTAATGCTAAGGCCCACTATTGGATAGTTTTATACCCAGTGGTAAGTACAACATGATCTTCATACATGATGATGTCTCAGTCTGCCACATTCCAAGGTAGATTATTTATTCATAGGGAAAACAGTATCAGAGTCTAAACTAACCCTTGATACATTCCAGAAGGGATAGACACAGAGTGTAAAAATGAATTATTTGAGATTTAGAATGTCTACTCGATAATGCTCTGAAAGTATTTTGTAACATATGGAGAGGAAATGGTAGTCAGTTAATTTGTGTATCAGTAAATTATGGTTTACCATCTCAAAAGCCCTTTTTATGTTAATAAATCTGGCATCAGTCAGTAAATACATCAATACAGAAAATTTGTGAATTGAGTCAGGAAAATTATAGTTTGAGTCATGTACTTTGGATGAAAGCCATGTTGCTTACAAGTGAGGTGATCATATTTGTGCATATATTCCAACTATTGTTTGTAGAAAATGTATTCAAGCATTTTTGCTAATAGGCAGAGGTTTGCAATGGGTTTGTAATGTGAGGTAGATGTGGGGTTCTGAGTTTTAGGTAGTGGGATTATTAGAACATGTTTAAAGCCAAGATCTGAAAATGTGAGCTAGAGGTTTACTAATTACTGTGGCCTTGTTTTATAATAATTTTGGATGCAAGTAGTGTAAAAAATGTGTTAAATTCGTACTCTGCTGACTTGAGGAATTTTTCAATTTCTTTAGGATGTAGTTCTTTAAAGTAAAATGGAGAGTAACTGAAAACTTTGTAAACAGGGTTTTCTGTATTGTGTTTATGAACATATACATAGGCTGAGGGGAGGAGGTGTTATAAGCTAATCTTTCAACAAGTTGGGGAGACATAAGGTATATCTTGAGATTTAGGAAATAATTTGGAAGAACTAATAGTTTCAATTGATCTCCAAAATACCCCTGTGTTGCCAGTGTGTCCTATTTGAAGGTTTTGAAGGTAACAAGGCTTTGGCTTTATTTATTTTTATTCTGGTGGGTTTTTTCAGTTCTTGATAGGAGTGGCATTTCATAGTGTTTTTCTGGTCTGTTTCCAATTCTGTCCATGCTCTCTGTCTAGTTTTAACTACTATTCATATGTGGAGTAATCTATGGTATGTGCATAGAGTTTAGCAGAATGTTAACAGAATGTAATATTTTTGTCTTGCTTAGCAGTGAGTAAATTCAAAAGTATACATAGAGCGGTGGTTAGATTAGTGCAATTATACACCTGAACCCAATCAGCTGATTGGAGTTCTGTCTGTTAAGAGTCAAATTTCCTTGGAAAGGAATAAGACATTTTTTCATCTTTTGAAGTTTATTAAAAATAACATTTTCATTGTCACTGTTCATTTTCAGAACATCGAAGATACATTCCATTCTATGTGGAATTTGAAAATACTTGCTATGTAGTACCCTTATTTCTGACCTTGTAGCATTCTTCAAGACAAAACACAACATGGCTAGAAATATTTAATTATTAATGATACAATAAAAGTTTGATGTTTGCTTAAGAGAAAAGAATGTAAAACAAATACCTCATGTATTTTTGTAAATAGTTTTTCTTGTGTGTGTGTGCGTGTCTGCGTGCGTGCGTGCATATGTGTGTGTGTGTGTGTGTGTGTGTGTGTGTGTGTGTGTGTGTGTGTGTGTGTGTGTGATTTTTTTCCTCCTGTTTTCCTTTTAAGGGGCACTATAGATATATTGAACTGACCAGGTGGAATTATAAAACATTTTTTTAGCTTCTTAACAATACAGAGACAATTGAAAAACCAAGTTTGAAATGTAATGTCAGCACTGATTGTCTCTTATTTGTTTAGTTATTAGTACTGTATAAAATAAGAAGATATTCATGACTGTACCATCATTCAGTGCAGACTGATTAAATACACCATGCCAGAGGATTGCATGTTTGTATTACTTAGAATTGATGTTTTTTTTTTCTTCTTGCAATAATAGTTGCTTCTTGTTAAAAAAATACACCAATAACAGCAATCATACAATTAGTGAGATAGAATCTGCTGAAATGTACAAATATGTCCTTCTATTACTTTGTATTTGATAACTAAACAAGTTGGCAGGTCTGAAGTCCCTCTTCCACAATGATTTTGGTCACAGGCAGCAATGAAACAAAAAAATTGCACAATTAGGGGACTTGTAGCTATACACTTGGACTTTATACGCAGTTACAGCATACAGTACACAGAATAACAGCAAGTGTTTGAGCTTCCATTGAGGTACTCTTCAAGAAGTACACAATTATAACTCCAGGAATGTTATTCTACTAGATCTTTAATACTGCATGGTGTATATTTTCTTAACCTGTGGTTTACATTTCATAGCCTTTTTTTGAGTTTCCTTCTTTCACTTTTCTTTGGTCTTGGTTCCTTCTGCTTGGCAGGTTTTCTGATGGACAAAGGTAAATCAGAGGTACATTTGAATAGACAGCATTATTTTCTTATTTGTGTTTGTTTTATTTTCCAGGCATCTGCAATTCATTTTGGAGCTATCTCTTTTTTGTGTGTGTTCTGTGCTGCCAGTGAGGTATTTTTCTACCAGTGTGAAGCAATTCTCACCTGCTTTTTCATGCTTTGTTTCTATGAATACCATTTTCTATGTCAGTAAAGCAGTATTTCAGCTGTTTTCATGTGTGCAAAACAGCATTACAGGTTTACAGTTTGTATAATCTGTCTTGTGTAGTAATCCCGTATTATATGTCATGCAATCATTTATGTATTAACATCTGGTTACTAGGATAGTCCATCCTGGCCATAAAAGGCACCCTTTCAGTGGTGTTCTAGGGAGGAAAGCTCCACAAATTGTATACTTATTACAGAAGAAAAAGAAAAGTACAGTTTCGTAGGAATACAAACTATATCATGTGTACAATACTACAAATAAGGTAAACAATCCATTTTTACAGTATAGGATACATAAATCACATTAAGTTTATAACAAGTTTCATGCTGATCTTTAGAAAAAAGTACAGTTGTGTAAATTGTACTTGCCCATAATAACATGTTTGAATTCCTAACCTCTGCAGTAGCCTATGAGTTTTATCTTGCCCATAACACAGCAACCTGACATCTTCCAAAAGCTCTCGATCCCGCTTTGAATGCTGATTGGCCAGCCCTGAAGAGACAAAGTTTTTTTAAAGAAAATTTTTATTGATTTAACATATTTGCAATATATACACAGAAAGGAAGAAATTCAACATCACATACTATCATACAATGTTAGGAATATATTGAATCATCAAGACAATGTTATACAATTAACACATTAAGAATCTTTGGATTTCAATAGCAACATTTCAAGGCTATCCCAACCACTAAAAGTCTTAGCATGATTTATAGATCATATTCTAATCATTTCTTTTTCAGTTTTACATAATATTGCTATTAAATTTAAAAATTCTTTGAAAATAGGAACTGAGTTTGATTTCAAATTTTTGCAATAACTTTTCTAGCTACTGCTAGAAAAATCCAAAACATTTTTGTTGTTTGTAGTTTACAAATAAAGGAAGTGGAACATTTATAAATATTGTTGATCTAGCT